>NC_056741.1:1926098011-1926450511 GCF_019279795.1 Protopterus annectens
TTTATAACCCTTGTTAGAATACCTATGAACTGAGTAACCATGTGTACCAATGCTAACCAGAGGTCTTATAGGTACATTAGGAAACTCAGAAGTAATACCTAGTCCTGTTCCAAACTTCTCCTGTGGTATATTCCATTATAACCATGGCTAATATCTTGGCTGACAATTTTAGCACTAACTTTATGGTTTCTTACACATCCCATTGCCCACTTAGTTTCTCCACTACTATATTCTGGTATAAATCACCCCACAGCAAGTCAATTCCTACTCTAAAAGTGCTAGTTCCATAGTCCCTGACAATATTCCCGAATGTCTGCATACAAGTATCATGAGTCATGCATCTCATCTCTAACCTTAGTCTTTCCACAAACTATAAACCTGAAGGTAGAACTGTCAGTTGTACTGCTCTGCAACTGACCCCATTAACTACAGGCATTTTAGTCTTATTACCATTATTTGTGGAGCCACAGGTTGCATTAATGCTGAACGGATTAGTAGCAAGGTAGCCTTCAAACCCTTGATACTAATAAATTTTTGGATTTATAAAAGCAAAGTCATGCTGCTCAGCCTATTTGATTTCTTTTCCAGGCTCATGGAAGGCTTAGACAAGGGCTAGGCTGTTCATACTGCCTTCCTTCACCTTGCCAAGGTTATTGACACCATTCCTCACATGGATGTTGGTGGTGATCTTTGTTGCCTGCTGGGTTAGTAAATTGGCTTAGTGATAGAACCCTAAGATAGGGAGCTGTGATCCTCAAGGCTTGTTCTTGGATTCCCACTAAGTTGTCATTCTTTATATTCAAAGCTTTCAATAATGGGGTTGGTAATGCCAAATTAATTCATGGTATTAATGGAGATAATTTGCTTGTAGGGAGCTAATCTACTCTTATGACTGCAAGATTAATGCATCTATGGCCTACTCCTCCAGAAAGGGATTACTGTCACACTAGCTTTTCACCAGGGCTGTTAACACAAGCCCAGTAAAGTTTGAGTATTTGAGCTGTCCAGTTTGAAATGAGATTGTACTTTTACCTTCATCTCTCTCTGCTCCTGAAGAGTTTGGATTTTTTTTGTCCTTTTCTAAAGTTCACCCAGCACATTCTTGTGTCCAGTTTGGTCATCCTTCAGTAACTTGCTGTTTTATTATTCAGGACAGTTGGAGTCATTGGGACATCTTTTAACAAATTGTTTGGGGTTCACACGAGGTTCTTCCTTTTTTGGGGGGATGGTATCACTTCTAGTACAAAGAGTTTCTATCTGGGTTGTCTTCAAAAATGAGTCAGATTCTTTACCAAAGTGCCAGCTGTGGTGGTTAGTTCTTACAGCAAATCTTAATGTATTTCCCTTTGTGGCTGGCTGGTTTGTGGTGGCCCCTTCCAGTGACTCATTGTAAACTTCCTTAGAGTGCAGTCTCTGAAATGTACTATAAATGTAAGATAGCTTTCACAGCATGGATCTAAATGCTATATAATGCTGGTCTTTCTTGCTCTTGGAGGGAGCCCTAGGACGTGATGGTTTTGACTCTCTTGGGGCATAACACTGGTTTGGGTAAATTTTTATGTGGGAAGGACTCCGCACATGCTCAAAAGGATTTATTAACATTATTTACATTTGTTGACCGGGAGAGTCTGACTGGACACGTCCGTTTTCAGTGGAGGCCCGGGGAGAAAAGCTCCACATTAAGTATTTGCATTATACAGTTAAAAAAAACATAGCATTTGAATATAGACATTAGTCCGTTAAGGACGCAAGACAAGAAGAAAACAGATTTAAAACAGCTGTAAAACATAGTACAATTTTAAAATATGGTGACATATACTAAACATGGTTACAAATGTAGTTGAGATTCATCAGTGAACAATTGATACAATCTGTTTTTGAGGTACATAACAGCCATTAGCAGTTGTTGCTACAAGAAGTCAGTATTATGTGGTAGTAGCTTCGGAACAGGAGTAGCCAAGCTTGCTATAAGAGTAGGTTGTTGATAGGGGGCTGAGAGAGGTAGTGGGTGGGGGGAGTGGATGGTATTAGAGGGGGGGTTGCAAGGGCATATCTGGCAAGTTTTGAAGTGTGATTTTAGTAAGGATTTAAAGTGGGTGCAAGAAGTTAGTGGTAATTGAGGGTGGGAGGGAGTTCCAGAGTTTGGCTATAGTGCAGGAGAATAATGCTTCTCCAGCAGAGTTGATGACTCTTGTGGACCTGTAGGAGGTTTTTGTGGCTGGATCTTAGTGGTCTCGTGGTTATGTAGGGTTGGAGTAGATTCTGGATGGATGGTACTTTTTAGTGGTTGGTTTATTAATTTGTGGGCGAGTGTGAGTTGGTACTATTGAAGGAGGTGGGGGAACTCTAGCCAGCCCAGTTCTGCTAGTGAGAGACAGTGGAGAGTACGGAAGGAAGCCCCTGTGGCGAATTTAGCGATTTTGTTGTAGCAGGTTTCGAGCTTTAGATTGCATTGTCTAAGGTTAGTAAATATTGGAGAGGCGTAGAGTAGGGTAGAGCTAAGATGAGAATAATATGAGATATTAAAACTAAAGAAACAAATGCACTTTATAAGCATACTTTGAGTTGTAAACAGTCTCTCTTTACATTTTTTGTTCCAGATTAGATCCTACAAGATCTAAGGTGGGCCTATGGGGAAACTAAAACTGAGTAAGGGAGATTTACTGGCAACTAGTTTTGGAAGCAAATAAGACCCCCTGGTTTGAATGAGAATGTCTCTCTTGCTTCTGTCCTCAAACTTAGATCTGCTAGGTTATTATTGTTTAGACCAAATTAAATAGGTCACATTTCATTCCTCTATGGTACATGGATATTGAGTATATCAACATTTTAAGATAGAGGTGGTTATATTACTTTTTGCTGAAATGTACTGGAGTATTTTCCCATTTAGAATTTGTGTAGTTTTAATTGTTTAAGTGGTAGAAAGAAAATATTCATTCATATTTATTGGCATGTACTCAAAAAAGACACTAGATAGCATTCTTATAGTAGTATTTTAGAAAGTTTTATGCATGTTTATTTCAGTTACTTGATATTTTTGTAGAATTTTATTCAACCGTAGATTGTATTTTAATGGGTATGATTATAAAAAGAAAAAAAATCTGATGTCAGTCTTCATGTATCCTTGATCTTTTTGGACGCTGTTCCAATTCTCATAACCTGCTTGGCCTTTAACAGCTTGAGCAAGCAAAAAAACTCTCAAGCTAAGTCTATACCCAGAATACCCCTCTCTCGTTTGCCACTGTTGTCGGAAGGTGAGTCAGCCAGATTCTCTCTCAGCTAAGTAAACATTTTCATAAGTTTTTTTAAGAAATCTTTTCCTATACATATCTATATTATATATAGCCTCCCACATAGTTTGGGTATATATTGTCTTCTGGAAAGAGTTATTCATTCGACTTGCAAGTATCCATGTCTGTGATTTTACAGTGTTTAAAATAGGTGGTGGGCTATGCCCCACACACACTCCCTTACTATATATATATACCAACTCCAGGATCGCACTACAGTGGGGAACAAGGCATATAACTTTCAACGAAATGAGTTTCAGTGAAATGCGCTTTCAATTAAATTAAGTAGACCTATATATATTTATGTATGTATGTATATATATATATATATATATATATATATATATATATATATATATATATATATATATATATAGAGAGAGAGAGAGAGAGATATACACACACCTTTATACAGCTGTAGTTAATATTTTTCTACCCTTTTTCCTTGTTCTTTGAAATCCCTCTCCCTATACACGTCCGTGCTCTCCCCTGCCATCATTATTAGCTCCCCCCACCAATACCTTTCCGTCTCACTTTGCTTTCTGCGAGTGAGTGTGCTTTTTTTCTATGTAGTGGTGACCTTTTTCTACCATCATTGGTAGTACTTTCCCTAACTTTTTGGTAGTTCTGGCCTACCATTGCCGGTAGCTGTTCCCTTCCTTTGTTTCTGCTTCTTTTACTGCTGTCAGTTGGTTATTTTTTTGTTATTAACATGGCAGATAAATCTAAAGGGACTACTGGATTTAAACATTGTCAGGATTGTGGTGGAATATGCCCAACTCGGATGGCCATTCTTATGTATACTGTTTGGGCCTGTCGCATCTACAAGATTGCTCAGTTTGTCAAGTGTTTAGTCACCGGGACCTTGTAGAACCCAAAAATAAGTTGATACTAAAAGGCCTGATTAAGTCTTCCTTTGAGGAGTCTCTCTCCAAGTCTGACATATTCTCACCTTCATCTCCCTCTTCTAAATTGGAACATGGACAGAAGAGGAGTCATTCGGTACCAGTGTCCCCTTTGGCTCCAGCAGACAAACACAAATCTTTGGCTCCCACATCTCCTGTAGAACCGAAGATTAAAGCTAAAAAATCTATGTAACCAACTTCTTTGGCACCAGATTGTCTTCATTTGATCTTCAGCCTGTGGGTATAGGCACTGACATCAGTGTTGAGCAGGCCATATCCAAGCTATGGTTCCGAAACTGAGCTCCTCTCCCACCCATAATGCCCCTCTCTCCCTCACTACCTCAGATCTTGTTTGCCGCCATTCGAGCAACAGCGGGTCGACTGAGCTCATTGTTTTTGAGCATTTTTCTAATCCGGTTTAGACTTGTTACAGGTACAGTTTTTCTCTCTTCTATAGATTTCCTTTCTTTACCCTACCTTCGTGTTCTTTGAGTTTAAAAAAAAATAATTATTGGGCTATCAGATTCCTCTATCTGACCTGCTCTATTTGTTCTACTTTTGGATATGGCTGAAAACTCTGACAAAGAGAAGGCTGCGGGTTTGAAAAAGTGTACTGGGTGTGGACATAAGCTTTCCCCTTCAGATGCCCACACCCAGTGCGTTGTATGTTTAGGCCCAAGCCACCTGGACTCTGAGTGCTCCATTTGTGTGGGTTTCAGTGCCCGTACTATCGTGGACAGAAGGAATAAACTTATTTTAAAGGGCCTAATACCTAGTTTAGCTTCTGTGAGCACTGGGACTCAACCCTCCCTCTAAGTCCCCTGATGTGAAAAAAAGGGAAGAGGATAAGAAGGCCGAAAGCGAGAAAAGTTTAGAAGCAGGGATAGACCTCTGGAAAAGTGGAAACTGCTGGATTCTTCCTCGTCCACTGGGGAACCTTCCCCCAAAGCCAGGCCTAGGCTGTCTTCACCTCCACTGAGGTTTTCTCTTGAACCTCCCGAGATCCCATTGGACTTGCCCAAGCATCTTTTCAGGCCTGAGTCAGTGGCTTCCTCTGCCAGATCATTCCGGAGTTTGTCAGAGAGAGAAGGGGACTGTCTGAGACTGTTTCTGCATGTCCAGATCCAGCTGGAGGTCCTTCCCGCCCCCCTCCCCTTTGGGAGCAGTGGGTCCTCCCCATATCTTTACCGAGCATCCTCCTTTCCTGAGCCCCTTAGCTTTGAGGCCTGTGGATATTGGAACTTCCGGCATCGAGGTGCAGGTGTCTGTTTTTGATTTCATAGCTGGCCACGGCTTCGAGTTCCTCGACACTTTTTACTGGAGGGCTCTCGGAGCTGTAGTCTTCTTTGGAATAGGTCCGAAGGATTGGTGTCAGCATTCAAATTTTCATTGCAGTCCCTTCTACTTGGAGCTTTGGCGTTGAGCAACTCAGTACTGACTCCTGCGCAGATAGGGTCAGAGGTCTGTGTTCTGGCAGCATTTAGCAACTCTGTGCAGATGCTTTCGGCACAGATCTCCCACTTTCCATTGGTGTTAGTGGTGGAGAAGGTTCTGTCTCAGATCCTTGATGCTACCCCATCCGTATCCTTTCTTACCTCAACCGGAATCTGAGCTCGGCATCTCAAGTCCTCCACTTCAGGGACAGCCTACCCTGACCCTCCAGGGTACCCTCCCTGTGGAGCCCCAGGCTTCCGTTTTTTTTCCCTGGAATACCCCCCCCCCCAAGGAAGTTCACCAGAAGCACGTGTGTAAGGGGCGCACCTTAATTCCACTCAGAATCTGTCACCAAAGACACCGGCTGGGAGGAAAAGGAGAGTTCTTCAAGATCTCCACCTGACAATGTCTCCTTTAGTGACATCATGGAATCTCTATGAGAAAGGTGGCTGGTCCTCCCACTAGCCCAATCCGGACAAGTCTGTGTTCCTGGAGGCTTTCAGAGCAAGCCCATCTACTTCCTGGATGACGCCCCCCCCCCCCCCCCCGCAGACCCCTTGGTTGACCTCATTTCCCGCAGGGCATGGAAGGAATCGGACGCGGAGGAAACAGTACCCAAGTGCCTTGACAAAGTGCTAAGCACCCCTGAAGATGTAATGTTCTGGCAGAAGTGTCCCTGCTAATGCCGTGGTGGTTGTAGCTGCCACCAAGAATTAGCTAGCTCAAGAGACCACTTCTGTCCGTCCACCAAACAGGCAGTTTAGCGTGATAGACAGATTGGGGAAGCATGTTTACACTTCAGCAACCTTTTCTTTGAGGGTGCTGAATTATATAGCACACGTCATCAGGCTGCAGAGGTCACTCATCAAAGAGGTATCTGCATCTACCCCAGAGTCCATGTTTGCCGAGAAGGTATTCTCCTCTGTTACTGGCTACTCTTAAGGCCATCCCTAACACATCTATGAGGCTCCACTGCTATGCTACAGGAAGGAGCATCTAGAGCAGCCAGTTCATGTATTGCTATTAGGCGTCATGCCTGGATGAGGCTCTAACTTCTCTGAGCCTTTTAAGGTGTCCTTTGTGGACGCCCACTTTGATGGGGTCCACCTTGTTTGACCCGTCCATGAAGGAGACTGACACAGTGAGAGAAGGACTGCAAGACCCTGTCTGCCATCTGGATCCCCACTTCTCAACCTGAGTAGGGTTGCTGAGGAGTAATCAGAGAAAGTAGTAAGAAGCTGTGGTTCTGAAAATCGAGGGCTTTCTATCAGGACACACCGGCAGACTTTTTTCCCCTAGAGGCAGACCGGGGAATGATGCATTCAGACAGCATCCTAGAGACAGAAGGGCTCTGAGGTACCCAAGGGTCTTGGGATTCTCATCTGGCAGACCCTTCCAGTGACCCTGAAGTGTTGCCCAACTGCTCCGCCCTGGAGGCAGTCGGGAGTCACTCTGCCGTTATACTTATGACAGATTGATGGGTACTAAGAATAATACCAGGGATTAGTTGATCCCCTTCCTTCATCCCCCAAGATGTTCCACCCTCCTCACAGGGAGGCAGCCAGTCTTGAAATTTCCAAGCTGCTTATCAATCAAGTCATCCAGCCCATCCCCCCAGAAATATCCGGATCGGGTGTCTACTCAAGGTTCTCTTTGTTGCCCAAAAAGACTGGGACACCCATATTGAACTTGACCCATCTAAACAAGTGTGTTGCCAAGACGAAGTTCCGGATGGTTACCATTCAATCCATCTTTCCTTACCAGCCGAAGGACTTCTGATTGTGCTCTGTGGACCTCCAAGTTGTGTATTACCACAAAACGAGGGACAAGTGCCACAGGAGGTTCCTACGCTTCCGGTCAGGAGCCAGGCATTTCCAGTTCAGGCTAGTCCCCTTTATTCTCACCACAGTCCCCAGGGTGTTCACCAGAGTGGTAGTAGTACTTCCCCTGCAGTCTGAGATGCACTGCAACACAGGTTTTTCCCTACCTGGATGACTTGCTCTTAGTTGCACCAACTAGGCACCAACTTCTAGCCAGAGACCAGTTTCTCCAATCAGCCATGACCTTGGGCATCACTATAAACTTTCCAAAATCCAAGTTGGAACCTTTCCCTTCTCTGGAATTTATTGGAGCATGGCTAAACACTTTTATATGCAAGGTCTTCCTCACCAGCGAGAGGATTTACTCTTCAGCTCCATGGTTGTGTTATTCTTGAAGCTTCTCTTCCCTCTGTAGCTCAGATTCTTCAAGCCCTGGGGTCCGTGGCAAGAACCTTTATTATTCTACCCCTTGCAAGACTGCACATGCGGATTCTTCAGTGGACCCTATCCGTATAGTGGTTTCTTCTGGAAAAACTTCTGTTTCTTCTCATTCGCCTGTCAAAAACCTGCAAATCGTCCCTTCTTTGGTGGTTAGATTCCCAGAACTTGACAGAAGGTTGCCCCTTCTTGTCTCCCACTCCTGTAGCTCCAGTCACCATGGATACCTCCCGGCTTGGGTGAGGAGGGCATTGGCTGGGACGAACTGTTTGAGGGACGTGGTCAACTTTAGAGACCAGCTTTACAATCAATAGTCTGGAGATGAGGGCAATGATTCTGGCATTGCAGGCACTTCATTCATTTCTCCCCTGAGGAACAATTATGATACAGACTTGGCAATGTCAGTGGTCTGGTATATCAACAAGCAGGGAGGAACCAGATCATATCCCCTGTGTTGAGGGGCCATGAAATTGTGGGAATGGGTGATTTCCTCCAGCTGCTTTATTGCAATGCACATTCTGGAGAGTTCCAACATCTTGGTGGATAAACTTAGCAAGACCATATTGTCTCCTCATGAGTGGTCTCTAAAACAGTCTGTGGTGGATATGATCTTGCTGCGATCTCTTCACATCTCCTTCCAACACCAAGTGCAGCAAGTTCTTTTCCTCGATTCCCCTCAAAGGAGGACTTTCTAGACACGCTCTAGTTCATGCTTGGCCCCCTGGTCTGCTGTATGCTTACCCTCTTTTTTTCTCTTGTCGAAATTTCTTCAGAAGGCAAAAAGGTCGAGGTGCCGAGTGATCCTCATTTCTCTTTTCTGTCCTCTTCAGATTTGGTTTCCTCTCTTCTGGTCTTAGTGTCAGCCCTCCCTGGATTCTGGATCCTTGTCTAGATCTGATATCCAATCCGGAGGGTGCTGAATCTGAAAAGCCTGAAGCTCTCAGCTTGGTTTCTGCTGGCTTAGAGTTCCCGGGCTTTCCTCTCCCATGAAGCACACATCGCTTTCCACTCACAAGTCATCTACTAAAAAGATTTATGCTAGCAAATGGAAGAGGTTTTCCATTTGGGTGTTGTAGCAATGTATAAATCCTTTTACTGCCTTGATACCTTCGGTCTTAGAGTTCCTGGCCTGTATCTTCAACCAAGAACCCAGTTCCTCTACAGTAAAGTCCAACTTGTTGACAGTTCCCATTACCATGTAGGACTTAAGGACTCCTGTTTAGTTGCTTCTAGATTTTGCAAAGCCTTTCTGAAAGGTACTTTCCTCTTAGACACCAGTTAAGGATCCTACTCCCCCTTGGGACCTAACTTTTGAAACCTCGGCAAAGGTGGATCTACAGTATCTGATGTGGAAGACCACTTTACTAGCTTTACTGGTTCCACTAGCAAGATTTCACATGAGGATACTACAGTGGCTTTTGGCATCCCAGTGGTCCATTCTGACCCATCCAGTGACGCATCCCATTTTAATCACCAGTCGTTGCAAGAAGTACTTGTCCTCATGGATGGAATCTGAGGAAATTCTCTTAGGCTGTCCCTTTGTCCCACCTCAGTCCAAAGCCATAGTGACCATGGACGCCTCCCAGATGGGGTGGGGTGGCATTATCTGGGCAGAACAGTCAAAGGCACTTAGTCTCTGACAGAGGCCAATCTGCATATCTGTGTTCTGGAATTGAGGACAGTGCTCTTAGCGTTGCAAGCCTACCAAGCTGTTCTCCCTCTAGGAACGATTGCAGTTCAATCAGAAAACACGTCAGTAGTCTGGCACATCAACAGACAGGGTGGAACCTTACCATCTGTGTCGAGAAGCTCTCCGTATGTGGCAATGGGCGATATCCTCCAACTGCTTTCTGATAGCAGTGCATATCCCAGGTAGCTCAATCGTGATAGACTGAGCAGATGTGTCCTCCTGCCTCACGAGTGGTCTTTCAATCCCAGAGTGGTACATGAGATCTTCCATTGATAGGGCCAGCCTTGCTGCAACCTATTTGCATCACCCCTGAACGACAAGTGCAGCAGCAGCTACTTTGCCCTACTTCAGAGGGAGTCCCTGTGAGGCACTTTCCTTCACGACTGGCACTTGGGACTTCTCTGTGCCCTTTCCCCCCTTTCCACTGATTCCTGTCTTCTTAAAGAAAGCCATCAGGTTGAAGAGCAAGGTTGTCCTAATTGCCCCCCCTTTTCCCTCAAGTCTGGTTCCCCTTTCTGTGACCTCATCTAATTCACTGTCCATGGATACTGGAACCAGTTCCAAATCTCCTGTCTCGCCCTCAAGGACGGGTGCACCCCAGTCTTCAGAACCTCAAGCTTACATCTTGGTTCCTCCAGTTTTATTGATCGGCAGGCAGAACAATTTATCTCCAGTCCAAAACATTTTACTGGCTTCTCATAAGCCTTCCAGGAAACTTTACCACAGCAAGTGAAAACGATTTTCTATTTAGATGCACAATAATGGTATTAATCCTTTTCCTGCACCAGTTGAAAAAGGTATTAGAATTTTTAGCTGTGCTCTTCAAACAAGGAGCCTCTGCTTCTACTGTTAAGGTCCAACTAGCTGCTATTTCCAATTTCCACAATGGCTTTGAAGATCATCCTTTACACAACCTGTGGGAAATTAGTGTTTTTGAAAGGAACATTGTGGTTGATACCAGCTTATAAAGATCCTCTAGCTCCTTGAGCTCTCACTATGGTTTTGCAGTCTTTGGTCTTTTCCCCCATTTGAACCGGCAGCTACCTGTCACTTAGTTTCTTTCATGGAAAACCATTTTTCTGATAGCCAATACCTCCACCAGAAGAATTTCCGAAATGCAAGCATCATCTTCCAAACCTCCATATTTAGTCTTTCATAAGGATAGGGTTTCACTAAGAACCAACCCACCATTTCTCCTAAAGATGGCCTCAGAACTAATATTAATCAATCCATTGACTTGTTTTCTTTCCAAACTTTTCCAACAAATGTGAATATTGCTTACATTTGCTAAATGTTCACAGGCAATTACATTTCTACTTCAGCAGAACTGAAGAATTCAGAAAATCGGACCAATTCTCTCTTTCTGCGGTCCATCTCTGGGTGAAATCTGTTTCGAAAGCCATCTTGTCAAGGTGGTTAAGAGACAACTGTTACTTTCATCTACAATAAAAAGAATCTCTAATTACCAGCACCAGTAAGAGCGCATTCTACTAGGGCAATAGCTACATCTGACGTTTTCCTGTCTGAGGCTTCCATGGATGAAATATGCCCAGCAGCAACCTTCGCTATCCCGTTTATCACTCATTACAAATTGGATCTGGTCTCCAGGGGAAGAGCGTCCTTTGGCTGTATGGTTCTTGGGAATATCCTTCTATAAGGCCTCCCAAGATCTCACTAGCTTGGGACTCTGTCCCAAATGTCAAGAATAAATGAAGATTGAAAGTATCAGATAAGTTATGCGCTTACCATAATGTTCCATCTTTGTTGTCAGTCTTCATTTATCCTTGTCACCCCTCCCTCCTTCCCCTTCCTGCAGACTTTTTGGAAGATTGGAAAAGTACAGTTGTGTACACCTACCATAAATGTAGATGTTCGAGTGTCTTCACTGTTGCAGTCATAACTGTAGGGTGCTCCTGCCGGCAGGCAGCCCGAGGTCGGCCAGAATCCCAAAGTCTGGGTCCGGCGTCGGCTGTATAAGCTAGTACCCTGACGTCAGTACGCTTTGGTACATAGCCCTCAGCCGATGCCATCTTCTCCAGCCTTTCTTGCCCTAGATGTCAGAAGTCCCCAACAAATCAAAAATTAATCCAACAAGGAAAAACAAATACACCACAAAAAAGGAAAAGAAAGAAAAACAGAGGGGATAGGAGGGAGGGAAACCCCGACTGCAACAGTGAAGACACTCGAACATCTACATTTATGGTAGGTGTACACAACTGTACTATGTTCTTCGTGTTTCACTGTTGCAGTCATAACTGTAGGGTGGAATCCCAAAGCAGTGTAAAAGGGGAGGAGGCTTTAGATAGAAGAAGGGGAGGCAAGAATACCCTGCAAGACAGCAGAGGCAAAGCCTGCCCTGGACTTAGAAAACAAGGGGAGATTGTAGTGCTTGGAAAAAGTATACACAGAACTCCAAGTGGCAGCTTCCAAGATATCCTTGGTAGGGACTCCTCTGAGGAAAGCTGTAGAAGTGGCAGCTGCTCTAGTAGAATGACTTCTAATGGTGCCTGGAAACTGTTTCCCATGATGAGTGTAACAAAATCTGATTCCAAAAGCAATCCATTTGGAAACAGTTTGTTTAGAAATAGGTTTTCCAAGAGAACTGGAGGCAAACGAAACAAACAATTGATTAGACTTTCTGAAATCTTTAGTCTTGTCCAGGTAAAATCGTAACTGTCTGTGCACATCTAATGAATGCAAAATCCTTTCCCCTTTATTTTGAGGATTTGGAAAGAAAGTAGGAAGGTGAATTGTCTGATTTAAAGCCACTTTCGAAATCACCTTAGGCATGAAAGTAGGATTGGTCCTCAAGGATACTCTGTCCTGATGGAAAATAAGGTATGGTTCCACAGCCATGAGAGCTTGCAACTCTGAGACCCTTCTGGCAGAGGTCAATGCTAACAAAAGAACAGTCTTCCAGGATAGAAACTTAATATCTGAAGATGCAGCAGGCTCAAAAGGAGGCAAAGTAAGTTTTTCTAAAACATAATTAAGATCCCAGGCAGGGACAGGAGGGGTCCTTGGAGGCCGCAAATTCTTAGCCCCTCTCAAGAACTGCTTCACCAAAGGATGAGAAAAAACAGGAGGATCAGAACTGAAATGCGCAGAGATAGCAGAAGCATGAATCTTAATGGAGGAAAAGGAAAGTCCTTTAGATAAAAGATCCGAAAGGTAAAGCAAAATAGAAGAGAGATCAGGAACCTGAGGATCCGAGCCTCGGTCCTGCATCCAAATACAAAACCTCTTCCATTTAGAGGCATAGGATTTCCTAGTGCTAGGCCGTCTGGCTTCCAGAAGAACATCCAAAACTTGTTTGGGAAGACTAGAGGAAATCAAATTCCTTTGAAGAGCCAAGCTGCCAGGCAAAGGGTCTTGAGATTGGAATGTAGTAACTGACCCTGATGCTGGGACAAAAGCGAAGGGTTCAGTGGGAGAATCCAAGGAGGCCCCGAGAACAGGAGTTTTAAAGTTGGATACCAAAACTGTCGAGGCCAATTTGGAGCAATCAAGATGAGGAACTTGGGCTTGTCCTGCTTTATCTTCAGTAATACCCGAGGTAGTAGAGGAAGAGGAGGGAAGGCATATGCTGAAAGGCTTCTCCAGCTGAAGGACAGGGCATCCACTCTCCAAGCTGTTTTGTGGAAGGACCTGGTGCAAAAGCGAGGCAGCTGATGATTGAGATGGGATGCAAACAGATCTATCTGGGGACATCCCCAAACTGCAGTAATCCTGTTGAATAAGTTGGTGTCTAGCATCCATTCGTGAGGATCTGAAATGTTTCTGCTCAGGCTGTCTGCTAAGAGATTCTGTTTCCCTGGTATGAATTGAGCCTGGAGATGTAGTTTCAAATTTAGAGCTGTGTCCCATAAAACCATAGCTAGTCTGCAAAGGGGTATGAATGAGAACCCCTGCTTGTTGATGTACCACATGACCGTGGTGTTGTCTGTGCAATTAGCAGAGGCCCTGGTTGTAAAAGGTTCTTGAAGGCTAGAAGGGCATTTTGAACTGCCAACATTTCCTTCAGATTGATGTGCCAGTGAAGATGGTCCTTTGTCCAGGTTCCCTGCTGGCAATTGCCTAGAAAGTGTGCTCCCCAAGCATAATCCGAGGCGTCCGTGGTTAGGATTTGAGTAGGTTGAGGAAGACGAAAAGGTTTTCCTTCGTTTAAAGTGCATGCCCTGGACCACCAGAGGAACTCCTTCTGAAGGCAGGGGATCAGAGGAATCAGAATATCCAGATCGTGGTAATGTTGTGACCATACACTTTTCAGATACCATTGAAGCTTTCTCATGTGAAGCCTTGTGTTTGGAATCAACAGAATGCAGGAAGCCATGTAGCCCAGAGCCTGCAGAAATTTCCTTGCAGTGAGCTGAGATAGTTGCCAAGGTGTTGAAAGTAGAAGCCAGCTGAGTTTGTTTTTCTGGAGTGAGGAAGGCCCTTTGTAAGGTTGTATTTAAGAGGGCTCCCAAGAATACCATTTGTTGAGAAGGGATCAAATGTGACTTTTTTATGTTCACTGAGAATCCCAGTAGGAGGAGAAGACGTTGAACAAAGTCCAGATGTTGAAGCAGAAGGTCTTTGCTGTCTGCCTGAATAAGGCAGTCGTCCACATAGGGGTAAATCTGGATCCCCTGAAGTCTGCAGTAAGCCACTACTGGTGCCAGGCACTTGGTGAAGACTCTGGGCGCAGTAGATAAACCAAAGGGAAGAACAGAGAATTGAAAGTGCCTCGAACCTGCCTTGAACCTGAGGAATTTCCTGCGTTCTTGCCTGATGGGAATATGTAAATAGGCTTCCTTTAAGTCCAATGTCACCATCCAGGCGTCCTGAGAGAGCATTGGAATTAGCTGTTGCAGAGTAAGCATCTTGAATTTTGGAATTTCCAAAAAGGTGTTTAACACAGAAAGGTCCAGAATAGGTCTCCATGAGTTTTGTTTTCTGGGAACCAGAAACAGTCTTGAATAAAACCCTTTTCCCATTTCCGAGAGTGGAACAGGCTCTATGGCTCTCATGGCCAGAAGAGCATCCACTTGAGTTAAGGCCTCTGACCATTGATGTTTTGGCAGATCTGGCCAACCGTGAGCCCTTGGCAAAGTGTGAAAGTGGAATTTGTAACCTTTTAAAATCACGTCCAATACCCATCTGTCCTGGGTAATATGAGTCCAATTTCTGTAAAAAAAGAGACAGTTTTCCTCCGAGAGGGGCATCCAGATGAAGGGGTCCTGAAGCCCAACCGAGAGAGTCATTGAGTTTGCTTTCTTTGAGATTGGGATCTGTCTTCTCCCCTTCTAGGTGAAGAAGCAGTCCATTGTCTAGATCTGTAAGAGGCCTGGCCTTGACCACGACCTCTGGAGCGCCTATATCTTCCCCTTTGAGGCCTGTCAGACGTGGGAAAGGACCAATTTTTAGAGGGCCAATTCCTGGAAAATCTAGGAGGCTGAACTTGCAAGAAATCTTTTACAGTCTGCATAGACTTAGCCTTTTCTTCCATCTTTTTAATAACTTCCTCAGCCTTGGATCCAAAAAGAACATCATGTTGAACAGGGGCATCTAATAACTTAGCCTTAACCTGTTCAGGCAAACATTGTTCACGAAGCCAGGCATGTCTCCTAATAACAGTACCAGAGGCAGCAGCCCTGCAAGAAGCATCCAAAGCATCAAAACCACAATGTAAGCTATGCTTGTTCACCTGTTCAGTAGCATGCAAAACATCCTGAAGTTCCTTATCCTCTGCACAAGCAGGAAGGGAAGCAAGCTTTTGCTTTAAAACAGACAAAAGAAATTGCTGATATTTAAACATACGAAACTGGCAATTTAAAGCCCTTACAGACAGGGTAGCAGCAGTATATACCTTTTTTCCCCACCTGTCTAAAGCACGAGAATCCTTCTCAGAGGGAATAGGATTTTTAGAAGTAGCAGCCTTAGCAGCCTTAGAGCCCTGAGAAATAGTTTCAGGATCCGCAGAAGGGTTTTTAAATAAAAATAAATGAGAGTCAGGAACCCTATAAAATCTATCAGGCTTAGAAGGAGCAGGAGGCATGGAATCAGGATTCAAATTAGCCTCAGAAAAAGCATCATCTACAATGTCCAAAACAGGAGGGATAGCTAAAGGCCCATGCTGAGGAAGAAGAAGAAATTCTCTAAGCCTCTTCTTGGAAGCAGAATACTCCTGTCCTTCCCAATGAAAATGTTCCCTCATCTCATGCAAGGTTTCCCCAAAAGAAAAATCCTCAGGCGGAGAGGCCGAGGGTAGAGAGTCCTCAGCATCCGAATCCTCATAAGGGGGAAAGGAATAGTCCTGATCTGAGGAAGAAACAGAAGATACAGAAGCCTGGTCAGAGGAATCCAGAGTAACATCCTGTCGAGGCCTTTTCTCAGGAGGGGGGTTAGAACCCGTAATCATTGTAAGCAAATCTTCAGCCATCCTCAATAATTGCTTTTGTGTCCTCTGAGTGGATTCAGAAGCAGCTTGAGCTGGAACTTTAGACTTAACAGGAGTCTTTGTCTTTGCCTTTGCCTTTGAAATAGTGATGTGAGTAGGCCTGAAAACCCCCTCAGAAGCCGGTACCTGCACAGCGGTTCTGGACCCATCTGAAGGAGCGACATCCGAAGGTCCTGCAGCAGTTAAAATAGTGGGCCTTGATGGCTCCCCATGGGAGTCCATATCGGCCATCGGTTCAGAAGTGGCGGACGACAGGGGCTGCAAAAGCGCCTCACTGACGACAGCCGAACCGGACGCTGGCTCCAGCTGCAACGAGTCCTGTTTGGACCTCGGAGGCCTGTCTTTGTCTTTGCGCTTCTTTTGAACTCCGGTAGTGTCCGACGACATTCTATAATTGAAGCGTCTGCCAAAATAATTTAAAGCCCAATCGTACCTGCGCTTGATAGTACGAGAGTTGAACCTGGCACAGAACCGACAACAAGAAACGTCGTGGTCAGGGCCTAAGCAAGGTAGACAGTAAGAGTGGAAATCTTTATGAGGTATTTGTTTCCCACACGCTATACAATTAACTTTTTCTGACATCGGAGGAACAAGAAAAAGATTCCCCAACGGGGTACTTAGCTTTGAGAAGAGAAGTAAGAACTTCGGACAGACAACCAAAAACGCTGTTCGAAAATCACCAACCAACGACTTGCGAGCTGCTTTCCACCGCACAGCAAGAAAGACTGGAGAAGATGGCGTCGGCTGAGGGCTATGTACCAAAGCGTACTGACGTCAGGGTACTAGCTTATACAGCCGACGCCGGACCCAGACTTTGGGATTCTGGCCAACCTCGGGCTGCCTGCCGGCAGGAGCACCCTACAGTTATGACTGCAACAGTGAAACACGAAGAACATCTTGTCCTGTTTATTTTATCAGGTATAACCTTGGATATAGCCTCTTCAAGTCTATATAGCTGTTCTTCTGTTTACCCGTGTAGCTGCAAACTCGATCTGAGGTAATCTGGAAAGTGTTATTCTGGGTAGAGACTTGGCTCAAGAGTTTTTGGCTTGTGTGAGCTGTTCTAACAGCTGAGCCAGTTCCGGGGATCGGAACAGAGTCCCAAAGGTCAAGGATAAATGAAGATAGACAACAGTGATGGAATGTTGTGTTGAGCAGAACTTTTTTTTTTTTTTTGTTTTGCACATTTTTAGGATGTTCTGATTGTATACAGTGAATTTATTAATGACTTCCTCCTTCATTCGTGATTTGAATATTTCAAGTGTATATTTTTGTCTAGATTTAGTCTAATTTCTCTTTGGTGTGTAGTTAGTGTATTATAATCGTACAGTTATTGTTTTGCTGTTTACATTTTTAAAGTTGTTATTGATGGTGATAATGGTAGTTTGCTTGTTTAGGTTAATTGTTGAGAGTATATTTACATCTAGGGTACAGGTGGTTCATTATCTGATAGTCTTGTGGTACAGCATGAAAATGCTGTGATCCAGTTAATGCATTTATGTGGCTTTAGTGGTAATAAAATGTTTTGTTTTCAGTGCTTGATTGTGTATGTATCTTGTGTACCTCTACAGGCCACTAACTCTTCCTACAGGGACACCTGGAAATCTTCTGCCTCTGAGAGATGCTTCTGTGTTGTCTTCTCCCTCCCCTTGTTGGGCATGTCTTTGGCAGTATCTCGTACCTTCTTATTTGCATGGAGTATCATATGCTTCTTTTTGAAATACCTGATGTTCATCGTGCATACAGCTGCAGTCATAACAGATGGGTTCTCCTGCCGAGAGGCGGGTCCTCGGTCAGCCGAATTCCAAAGTCTAGGTCCGGCGTCGGTTGTCGTTGCTTCTTCCCTGACGTCAGTGCGACAGGGGTATAAAGGAACCAACCAACGCCATTTTCTTCAGTCTTTCTTGCCGCGCGGTGCCCGAAGCAGAAGCAGTTCGCAAGTGCCGGTCGGCCAGCTCCTGAGATTACGAAAATTTGGAAACCGAAGTCTTCTTAAAAGCTAAGTACCCGTTGGAAACTTTTCTTGCCTCAGACCAATGTCAGACAAAGTTAATAATTGTATTTCTTGTGGGAAGCAAATACCGCATAAGGATTTCCATTCCCTCTGTATACCTTGTTTAGGCCCAGACCACGACTTCTCGGTCTGTCGCTTTTGTGCTACATTCAACAAACGCACTATTAAGCGTCGGGCGGAGTTCGCCCAGCATTATTTTGGGAAAGCATTTAACTATACTATGTCGTCGGATACTCCGACTCCAGTTTTGTCTAAAAAACGCAAAGACAAGGACCAACACACGAGGTCCGCGGCCTCTACCGACACCACTCCAAAGCCGACTACACGTGGTCCGGTTCTCAGCGAGGCACCTACGCAGCCCCTGACTACTGACGACACTTCTTTGACAGTGTCTCCTGTGCCCGAGGTCGCAGGCTCCTCGGCCCACACCCCGACTACAGATACCGAAGCCACTCTTGGCGTTGAATCTCAGAATGTGGACAGGTCCACCTCCACTCAAGGTGTCTTTAGACCTTCCTCTTCTTTCTCCATCAAGGCTTTCACAAAGTCTAAAGCAGCCATGCACTCTAGGAGACCAGCTACACAGGGCCCATCTCCAGGCCCCATACCTAAGAAACAGATGCTTAAAATGGCTGAGGATTTAATTACTCTTATCAGAGGTTCTCAGCCCCCACCGGACAAAAGGCCCAGAGTGGAGGAAGATTCCCCCTCCTCTGATCAGGGCTCCATTATTTCAGAGCATTCTGATGATCAGGAACATTCTTACAACCCTTTTGAAGACTCTGATGCGGAGGAGTCCATCCCTTCTGCCCCCCCCCCCCCCCCCGAGGATTACTCATTTGGGGAAACTTTGCATACCTTAAGGGAACACTTCCACTGGGAAGGCCAAGATTATTCAGATTCCAAGAAAAGGCTCAGGGAATTTCTCTTGTTACCTCAGCACAGGCCTCTGGCTATAGTCTTGGACCATCCTAGATGATGTTTACTCAGAGGCTTGCCTTAACCCCGGACTCTCTACCTCCAGCTAAGCCTGACAGGTACTACAGGGTTCCTGACTCTCACCGATTTCTATACAAAAGCCATGCTGCTGACCCAGAAACCATCTCACAGGGCCCCAAGGGAGTTAAGGCCTCCATTGCTAAAAATCCATTACCTTCCGAGAGAGACTCCAGATCCTTAGAAAGGTGGGGAAAAAAGGTATATACCTCAGCTACCTTATCCATGAGGGCCTTAAACTGTCAGTTTCATATGCTAAAATACCAACAGTTTTTGTTATCACAATTGAAAAGTAAAATGTCACAACCTGAACAACCAGACTTGAAGGAGTTGCAGGATTTGATGCATAGTGCAGAACAAGTGGGTAAGCATACCTTACAATGTGGTTTTGATGCTCTAGAGGCCTCATGTAGAACTGCTGTTACAGGATCAGTCATACGTAGGCATGCCTGGCTCAAGGAACAAGCCTTGCCTGATAATGTCAAAGCTAAATTACTAGACGCCCCTCTTCAAAAGGATGTACTATTTGGTGCTAATGCTGAGGAGGTGTTAAGGAAAATGGAGGAAAAGGCTAAATCAATGCAAACTGTGAAAGAATTTCTACAGGTACAACCCCCACGTTTTAGTAGAAATTGGCCTTCCAAAAACTGGTCCTTTCCTGCCACGGACAGACCCCAAAGAGGCAGATACAGGCGCCCGAGGGGCAGAGGACAATCCCAAGGATCGTTTAGAGGCAGACAATGGCAAGCTGCTACACAGAGGTGGTGAGGATAACTCGCAATCTTTCAGAAAGCAAACCCAATGACTTCCCCTTTGCATGCCAACCATGTCTCAAATGGCAGCCCCCTTAGGAGGAAAGCTGGCATTATTTTCAAAAAATTGGCATATTGTCACAAAGGACAAATGGATCCTGGACATTATAAACAGAGGCTACAAATTCCATTTTCACACCCTTCCAAAAATGAGAGGCATGCCAAACCTGCCACACAATCAAAGGGCAGAGGCACAAAGGCAAATTACAGATCTCATAAACATGAAAGCTATTCAAGAGGTACCTACGCATCTAACAAGGTCAAGGTTTTTATTCCAGGCCATTTCTGGTGCCAAGGAAGGGAAAAGATTGGAGACCTATTTTGGACCTATCCATCCTAAACACATTTCTACTGCACAAAATTCAAGATGCTCACTCTACAGCAACTTCTTCCCATGCTGGGCAAGGAGTCTTGGCTGGTAACATTGGACCTCAAGGAGGCATACCTGCATGTCCCAATCAGACAAAATTGCAGAAGGTACCTCAGATTTCTTGCAGGTTCAACCCATTATCAATTCTCTGCATTGCCCTTTGGCTTATCTACTGCACCCAGAGTATTCACGAAATGCCTGGCATCAGTAATTGCCTACTGCAGACTTCAAGGGATACAAATATACCCTATTTGGACGACTGCCTGATCCAAGCGGACAGCAAGCACATTCTTCTGAAACATCTGGCTTATGTAATAATGTTGTTGAACTCTCTGGGGTACACAGTCAACAAAAAGAAATCAAGGCTAATACCCTCTCGGAAGATAATTTTCCTGGGTGCCAATTTAGACACAAACACCCAGATGGCCTACCTCACGCCAGAGAAGCAGGGGCAACTAATTCAATACATCAGAACACTAGCAAATTGCACCAGGCTGACTGCAAGGAAAATCCTGCAGGCTCTGGGATTCATGGCATCTTGCATCTTACTAATCCCATGTGCAAAGCTGCATATGAGGAAACTACAATGGTACCTGAAAAACATATGGTCTCAACACAGTCACAGTTTGGAAACAATAATACCACTAATTCCATGTCTGCAAAAGGAATTTCTGTGGTGGGCTCAAGCATGTCAAACAAACACAGGTCTTCCATTCAGCAAGCCTCAAGCAAATCAGGTCATCACAACAGACGCCTCGGACTACGCCTGGGGGGCGCACATGAAAGATCGGTGCATTCGGGGCAAATGGTCCCAAAAAGAAAAGCACCTTCACATCAATCAAAAAGAAATGCTAGCAGTAATAAATGCTATTATAGCTTTCAAGGACCTTCTACAACCAGGTCAACTATTGATAAGAACGGACAACACCACAGTTATGTGGTACATAAACAGGGAGGAACACATTCTTACCCCCTATGCAGACTGGCCATGTCACTTTGGAACATGGCCATGGACTTACAAATGGAACTACAAGCACAGTACTTGCCAGGCAAGGAAAACACGCTGGCAGACAATCTAAGCAGGAATATGACAGATCCACACGAATGGAAATTGCATCCAAAAGTTTTTACGGAAATAATCCAAGAATGGGGAAGGCCAGACATAGATCTCTTTGCCTCCCACAAAAATCATCAATTGACAAAATTCTGCTCAAGGATCTTCCATCCAAAGGCCTGGAGAAGTGGACGCTCTCTCTTTCAGTTGGACATCAATGACAGTTTATGCCTTCCCACCTCTTCCTCTGCTGCCCAAAGTTCTATTGAAAACCAGAGCAGACAGACCAAAGATGATTCTCATTGCTCCGGACTGGCCAAGGCAACACTGGTACCCACTCCTGAGGAGCCTGACTCATTCCCCACCATGGACCCTGCCTCTAATGCCTCTTCTTCTGACTCAGCACAGCTTCAAAACTCTTCACAGCCAGCTAAAAACACTCAAGTCTAGCCGCATGGAAGATTCCTTAGCATCACAACAGGCCCTACTCTCCAAGGAGGTGCAGGATGTCATTTTGGAGGCCAGAAGGCCATCAACTAGAAAAGCTTACTCCGCAAAATGGAAACGTTTTGTGTCTGGAATGAGAAAAAGGGCCAGGATCCTGGAAAACTGACTTTACCTCAAATACTACAATATTTGGCTGAACTGCTAAGCAGTGGACTTTATTTCTCCTCCATCAAAATCCATGCCTCAGCCATTTCTGCAGAATACAACAGTGATCCACCTTTATTCTCACCCTCTCTTAAGACAGTTCCTCAGAGGGGCTAAGAATTTAAGACCTCCAAGGAAACAACCAATACCTGCTTGGGATCTTAATTTCATTCTGGAAAAACTGACCTTGCCTCCCTTTGCGCCAGCTGCCTCATCAGATTTGCAATATTTGTCCTGGAAAACAGCTTTCCTTCTGGCTATCACCTGAGCTCGTAGAGTTTCAGAACTACAGGCTCTCATGGCTGTTCAGCCTTTTATCATCTTCCATCAGGACAGAGTTTCCTTGGGTACCAACCTGTCCTTTATGCCTAAAGTGGTATCCAGGGTAGTTTTAAATCAGGCCATACATCTACCTACTTTTTATCCTCATCCTCAAAACAAAGGGGAGAGATTACTACATTCCTTGGACATCCACAGACAACTGCATTATTATTTGGACAGAACAAAGCCTTTCAGAAAATCAGAACAGCTCTTTGTGGCCTATGCGGTAGGAGCTCAAGGAAAGCCAATTTCCAAACAGACAATCTCAAAATGGATAGCCCACTGCATACGCTTTTGCTATTCCTTTCATGGCAAAACTGTACCTACAGGCATTAGAACTCATTCCACCAGGGCCACAGCCACCTCTTCAGCCTTCCTCAGAGGAGTTCCTACCAAGGATATTTTGGAAGCAGCAACTTGGAGTTCTGTGCATACCTTCTCCAAGCACTACAACCTACCATTATACTCCAAATCTAGAGCAGGCTTTGCCACTGCAGTCTTGCAGGGCATTTTGGCTCCTCCTAGTTCCACCTAGTGCCTACCAACCCTTTCTTAGCTTTGGGATTCTACCCATCTGTTATGACTGCAGCTGTATGCACGATGAACATAGTACAGTTTTGTACCTACCATAAATGTAGATGTTCGAGTGCTAATACAGCTGCAGTCCAGGTTTCCCTCCCTCCTTCCCCTCTTGGGACAGGCCTATAGGCTAACACATCCTCATACAACCTGATTGGGGTATTCATTTATGATGCATTTGCTTGCAACTACTGTATTTTGATTATATTGCACTGCATTATTACACAAATTTATGTATTGCCTTCCTTCTGGGGGCACCTGACATCTGGGGCAAGAAAAACTGAAGAAAATGGCGTCAGCTGGTTCCTTTATACCCCTGTCGCACTGACGTCAGGGAAGAAGCGATGACAACCGACGCCGGACCTAGACTTTGGAATTCGGCCGACCGAGGACCCGCCTGACGGCAGGAGAACCCATCTGTTATGACTGCAGCTGTATTAGCACTCTAACATCTTCATTTATGGTAGGTACAAAACTGCACTTTCCAGATACCTATAATGACTGCCCATAGCATTCACATCCTGCACCACTCCCTGCCCCACCTGGTCCCAGTGCAGTTAGTCCACCACACTGTCATCCAAGAGGTGTATGCCATGTATGCTAAAGGTCTGCAGTAGCAATTTTGTCTCCTGGGTGGTGAACCTTTCCAGCATTTGTCCCACTTTGTGGGACTATGCCAAGTACTGTACAGTCATTTGTTGTATGGCACGCTGTGTGTGGAAGTAGTTTACTAATGGCTGTTGCCAATTATGCAGCTAGTTAGCCAATCACTACTGTACTTTGAACAGCCCCTCCATGTGCACAGAGTAGCAATAGGCATGGATTCCACAGAACCCCTCCTGCATGTGCCTGTTGATTCCATGTAGCTCTGTGCACCTTGTTACACAACCCCCCTTACAAAAGTTGCCAAGACTCACCCTGTGTAGGGCAGTTGATCATGCCATTCCCTAGGTGCTCAGTTTTCCCCAGCACAGCTGGACATGAGAGCTATGCAATTGTGCGGTTTGTGTGGTTCCCCTCATGCACAACCCCATGAAATCTGTCAGACTTACAGCCATCCACCACAAATGGATAATGCTGGGGTACATTATCAGATTTTCTTCCTTAACTACTATTTTTTTTGTCTCCAGTTCCACAGAGTTACTATGTAAAGTCCTATATTTCACAGCTTGTTTTGCCTGTAAACATTCTTGTGCAAACTGGTCCTCCTGCTGTACATATTATGCTAACTAGGGCCTTCTAGCATGTTAGTTATGCCAATGCAGACATTTGTGGATCTGGTGGAACAGAATTCACTAACTACACTGGCATGTGCTAGCCATGCCCAGCCAGCAATAAGGTAAGCATGTGACTACCGCTATGCTTTTGCACACATCCTGTGTAGATGCTTAGCGCTGCGTTACAGTGTTACGAACATTTGGTGGTGCTCAGTTTCAGAGCTGTGTTGTCATGTCCTGTCTGAATATATGCCTTTGTGCACAGGGCAAATATTTAGTGTCTCAAGTGAACCTGAATGAGTGGGCATGGCTTCCTTAGGAGTCCAGATAAAGCAAGATGTTAATTTTCTTCCTGTAAATGAACTTTAGTAACCACCTGTGGAGGGCAGAGCAATGGCCTCCTTTGTGCACTGCCATCACTCTCTGCAGGTTTGGAATTGGTAGAGCCATCTGCAGCAATGCTACCCTGACCCACTTCAGCATTAAGGCAGAGGCTGGGGAAAGAGAGATGGACATGTATTGTAAATATTTTTTCTGTTTCTGTTATCTGATGTGTGTGTACATTTCTACCTCAGCAGAACTCAAGAATTCAGAAAATTGGACCAATTCTCTCTCTATGCAGTCCATCTCTGGGTGAAATCTGTTTCGAAAGCCATCTTGTCAAGGTGGTTGAGACAACTGTTATTTTCATCTACAATAAAAAGAATCTCTAATTACCAGCATACTTTGTTTTATAGCAAGTAAGGAATGTGTGTTCAGTATGGTAGCATGACAAAGAAGGGGAAGAATGATCTTGGCGACAGGGTGTATGTGCTGTGTTTGCACCACTCTACTATACAACTGCACTTGTTTGTGTACCATATATGTGTACTATTACACTTTATTCCTTTTTCTAGCTATAGTAGGAATGGAGTCGCAGCATTTACCCCTGCCTGTGCTGCCTTGCAGTTTGTTAGTAGCCAGTGGCCACCAAATCTGCCTTGGCAGAAGGGACACAGCTCACCCTGCTTAGGGAGACCTGGAATGATTGCTAGTGATCTCCATGGATACTTCTAAGGATGGAGGGGGTACAGGCTTTCTCTTCTGACAATGGCCTGGACAGTTTTCCGTCATCTCCTGGCATCAATTATGAAGTCTGTCTACCATGGTGCTTTAACATTTGTATGTTCACCTCAGGACTGTGGAGTGACTTTTGCAAGAACTTTTTGAATTGCACAATCATCAGACCTGGGGGGGTGGGGTGGATGCAGTCCTGCCCATCGCATCAGCCAAGGAGGTGACCTGGCTAGTTGTGTTGACCTCTGTGCTCAGGGGTTCCCTCCCTTTTGTCTTCCCCATATCTTGTTAATTTTCCAACCCTCTGTTATGTCCATTTTATCTCCCACCATCTGTGTGTTATACCAACCATATCTGTCTGTTTTTTGTCTGCCCCTCTTACCTTATTTCCCTGTAAATCCCATCCATAACCTTTCCTGTCTATCTTCCCTACCTTTAAATTGCAACTTGAGCTTTCTTTGATAGAAACAAATGTTGCCCTTCCACCCCCCCCCCCAGCTTGTCATACTTTATGCTTAACCTTGTGTGTTTGTCTATTTTCCCTTTCCCGTGTCTCCTATTTATATTAAGTACTCGGTTGGCACTTTGTTGTATTCACAATTACTGGTCTAAATGGACCACCATGAATGGTTTCTATGTGGTGCTTAGTTGCATGGGTTGAGCAGGCATGAGCTCTATCACACTTACCTGCCTTGGCAGTGACGTGCATGACTGTGGTATTCCTCCTACATTGGTCCTACCTAGTGCTGCTACACTTAAAACTGTGCATTGTGATGTTACAATGCAGTCCCTTCTGTGGTATTTTGCTGCTGTACTCTCCCTGCAACATAGATGTGGCCACAGCCAAACAATTCTCTACAGGCTACACACCATTTAATGCTGAGGAGGCATGCAGTGCTTGTCTATGAATCCCAGCCTGTCTGTGTGGTCTTGTGTGCTTGCACGCACAACTTTTTTTTTGTGTTCTGTATTCCTTAATTGGAAAAGACCACTGATCTACATGAAACATTTTGCCTTGGTGTACAAGTTACGTGGTAACTTCATAAAGTAACAAATGAGAGAAATAAAACAAAAGCCAGTACAACATGAATTATACAAATTGCAAACACCTAATTAATATGGTTGTTACAAGCTGTAGAGAGAAAACGAGCAATGTGGTTAAATATAAATTACATAATTTAGAGACAGTGAGCCTCTAACCAAGTGAGATTAGTACAACAGTGGTCAGCAGAATTGCAGTGATATTACAAACAGGATAAAGAGCTGAGAGCAGTGCAGTTGCCTTGATTAATGGACTTGAAGGTATAGTATACATTTGTGCTTGAGGCAACAGTTTAATATTGTGTAGCCAGTGGTGGTAACAATGCTGTTTTTAGACTTTTGTTTTATACATGTCTTACAAGTGTTCATTATTCTCTTAAGCAGATATGCATTTGGATCTGTATTGCCTGAACAAATCAGCTACTTTTGCTTTTTAATGCTAGGGATTTGTCTGTATTCCTTAATTTTATTGTCTTTCTGTTCTGGTCACATCAGCTTTAACTATTAGCATTTCACTTCCTGTGGGACTGTTTTATGCTAATGCTAATACAGCAATGGATTGAAGTTGTAAGCATTTATTTTATCCATGTTTGGCATTGCTCCATCTCTTTCATAATCATTTTATTGAGTATCTGGGGAGCACCTAATAAAACCATTTCCCTCAGTTTGGCACGTTGTCTTAACAATGTGTTGCTGATATTTTATTCATTAACTGTACAACTTTTCTGTCTCCAGGACTGAGTACTTTGCAGTTTTGTATTAGGTTGTTGCAGTCTTTAGTTCACTAATATAGGTAATTTGCATGCACTGTTTTGGTGCATGGAGCATCTTCGACTGTGTACTTCAAGGATTCAGAAGCAGAAATTTCTGTCTTGGCTTGACTTTTCTAAAACATTACACTGTTCCACAGTTTCTAATATTAATTTCACTTGAACGTAACGTATTGAAACTGTTGCCCCAGTGGAAGATGCTTAGCTTAGATCTGTGAAGAGTCTAAGGCAGTGGCATCATGTAGAGATTCTCTCATCCGGGTGCTTCCTTTGAAGAAATGCAAACTTTTTTCCGGTTAGTATTTTAGTAGAGATGTTGTGGGATAAAGAGCAGCAATTTTTTTTAGGATTTAGAAGTAGTTGAGTTATTTGGCCATGTTTCAGTCTATAAAGACTGTTGTGTAAGGTGTTGGAGTTTAGAGAGAGTTTTAGCAGAACAGGTTAGGACTGAATCTTTGCATATTGAACTATGGTATTTTTGTAGCAGTGTAGAGAGCATTGATTACTTTAAATTATGGGGCCTAGTATAGATGGTTGTGGGACACAACTAGTTACTGACAGTGAGAGTTTTCCTTTTCACTGCTTATGTTTTGTTTGAGAGGTAGCTGTGGAACCATTACAGTGAAGAGTTGGTGAGCCCTAAGAATGAGAGTTTAAGAATTTCTAGTGGGAGACTTATCAAAAGCTTTTGATAAGTCTAGGAAGATGGAGTATTTGCTTCTAGCATTTGTATGGGTGTTGAAGTACTAAAATTCAGCAAAGCAGTAGTTATGCTCTGAGGACTGAAGCCAGTGTTAGGTTGTCAACAAGCTATGTATTATTTTTGATAAGGATATAAAATGGCAATCAGCTTATAGTATTAAATCTGTATCGATTTCATCCTTGTGCTGTGGTATGATTTTTCAGATGCGAAACTTGCATATGCTCTGAGAGGACCTTCTGCATTTCCTTGTACCCCCGGTGGTGGTGGTTGATCCTTGTCCACATTTATTCCCAGTCTCTAACTTTTTATTAACAACTGGAAATGTATTGAATGTGACTGTTGAAAAAAATTACTATAGGATAAACCCCAATTCATTTACAAAAGGCATCTCAATATTAAATGTTAGAGACTGGGAATAAATGAAGCCGTGGTGGTACAGCGGTAGCGTTGCCTCACAGCAAGAGGTTCTCCTGTTCGATTCACGGCTGGAGTGCCTTCTGTGTGCAGTCTGCATGTCCTCCCTGCGGTCGAGTGGTCTCCGAAAGACATGCGTGAATGGGTGTGCCTGCGCTGAAGGTTGGGCGTCGGGCTGGCAACTCAGCACCATAAAAATATCTACTGCCAATCATTAGTGGACCGGAGTTCCACTGTGACAATCCCTAACCGTGAAAAGCCGAAAAGACAAACGAGACTGGGAATAAATGTGGAGAAGGATCAGCAACTACTGGGGGGTGGTATGAGGAAATGCGGAAGGCGCTCTCAGTGCGAATATGTTCATAGGTAGGTACTTGGCTATCGGCCCAATGGCCTATGTAAGCCTAGCCAACAAGTTTCCCTGGCTTACGCCACCCAAAAAAGTTATTTTCCTGTGCCACTGTCAAACAGAGACACAGAAGTGATCCCCGGGATGTATTTCCTATTTCCAATCCACTCATCAAGATTTTTCTTGGAGTGCTAATGAAGAACTTTGCTTGACATAGATGGATAGCCTGTTCCAGAGTATGGGAAGTCTCTGGAACAGGAATCTATCCCCTCCAGCATGTCCTGTTTATTGTGGTGACAAGGTATAGGTCCCTAGAGCATGTAGTTCGGAGGGATTGGGATTTCTTTGGGTGTAGCACGTCCAACAGCTCTGAGTTTGACAGCTTTATATGTTAGGCAGAGATCACCTCGGAGTAGGCGATATGCTATGGAGTAAATCTGGAGTTGTTTGAGGCGGAGAGTGTAGGGCATTTGTTTGAGGCCAGTAATCCTCTTTGTGAGGTACTTCTGTGGCCTTTCTAGCTGCTGCAGATGTCTTGAGGTACATTCCAAAAGGGGCTTTGTACTCTAATGGGTCTAATGAGTGTCGAGTAGAGGGGAACAATGACCTCTTTTTTTTCCTGGATGAGAACCCTTTTATGATGAGGTGTGCCACGTAGAAGGACGTCCTGACTACTGTGGCGATGTGACTATCAAAGGAGAGACTACTGTCCACCTGGGTCCCAAGGGGTCTCATCACACATTCGGTGTTAAGCAGATTGCTGCCTATGTGGTAGTTCATGGGTACAGAGTTTTTACTAAAGGGATGACACTGCACTTTTTGGCATTGAGCCTGAGGCCATGGCTCTGACACCAGGCATCTGTCTCAGCAAGGCCCTTCTGTAAGATGTCCACATCATTTGGGGACTTGACTATGGCTCCTAGTTTGCAGTCATCTGTGAACTTAGTTAGCCAGAGGCCTTCTGTGTTGGCCTGTACTTCAGAGAAGTAGATACCAAACAGGAGAGGTCCCAGGACAGAACACTGTGGCACTCCACTTGTCACTGCTTTGAGGTCAGATTTGGAGTCTGCAACTTTTACAGTGTGGGTTCTGTCAGTGAGTCAGTTGGCAACCCATCTTGTGACGTAGGGATGTATACCTAGTTTATTGAGTTTAGCTATAATTCCAGAATGAGGGATGGTGTCAAAAGCCTTGACGAGGTCAAGATAGTTTTTGAATGTAATGAAATAAAACTCAAAACCATTACCAATGTACTTAAAATGCACAAGAATGGCGATTGCAGTACTCATGGGGTGGTCTTCTAAGCATTCTGCGATTTCTACCATGCTTTTTACATAGGCAAAACTGAATGAGCATTGAAAAAAAAGAATATATGAATATATTTGACATTAGCAATGACATTAACAACACTATTTTTAAACAAACTAATTTGCAGTGGCAACAACAGATTTTCTCTACTAGAGAAAGTCCCTGTAAACTGAAGGAGCAGCCCTTAGAAACACAGGCTTGAATACAGGGAGCTTTTATGGCGGATTAGACTGAGTGCTAGTTCACTACCCTGATTAAATGATGCCATTTCCCTAAGCAGTGTGATGAAGTTAAGGGCTACCAAGCTATAAAAAAGTTTTTACAGTATACTTTTTATAATATTACTCAATTTTGAAAAGCATTTTTTACGTTCATTAAATTATTTGAGCATCTTTAAAGCACATCATCAGTATTTGTTTTAAGAAGAGCTTGTGCGCTATTTTTTAAGGAGCATGATCACATGATTTTTAAATGAAGGAACTGGTATTTAAACATCTGGTAAAATTTTTTATTGTTGAAGTCCATTTGATGTAGTTTGGATGAAAGTGCTTAATTAATTAAATCTTTTTGGATTTTTTCATATATTCTGGAATGCATTTCCATTGAGATTAAAATCTTTTGCAATACTAGACTATTGGATCTTTGGCTTGGACCTTGCACTTTGATTACTAGTTGTTCTGTGCGTGATCACTCTTCTATAGTTAGTTGGTGCCAGAGGAGTATTTTGGATAGACGAGTTTTAACCTGTCTCCTCCAATGCCATTCTCGCATCTTTCATTTGCCTGTTTTTCTCTGTGATATCAGTCCCTAGGCTTGTAGTGTTGAGGCATGTTATGGAGGTTTTGTATCTTTGTCCACAACCTTGTCCTTTAAGGCACATCAATTGGGCAGTGATATGACACATCTTTGTGACCTTTATGGCACTATCCCCTTACTGGACACAGCACAGACCACAGGTACTTTTCAATATCAACTATCGAAGCTTGCCTAACACGTATGCCTTCCTAATTAATTACTAACTTCTAGGCGCTTCATGCTTTGGCGTTCTGACCAGCTTCAGAAGATTCAAGTCTTTGCAGATGATACAAGTGTAATGTTCTTGGATTCCACTTTTACAGGAGCTTTTCTTTTGGTGATGTAAAATGATTCTACAAAGATGTGTTGAAGCAGAGCAAGATATTCATGGCCATGGGAATGAAATTTCAGCCTTCACAGATTTGGTGTAATAGAATACAGAGGAGCCAGCTTCAAATGTATTCTCAATACAGCAACGCCAGGGAAATGGCAGAAGGCTCAACAGGGCAACCCCCTCCCCCCCGAACAAGGTCATCAACAGTGAAGGCATGGTAACTGCTGCTCACTGGGATGCTGTAGTTAATCACGGGTGCTATCTTCACATTAACATCACCAAGGAGTCCTGGAACTTTCCTGCACTTGAAGATCACAGCAAGCCACTACCGGTTCGGGATCTTGCCCTTTTGTTTCACTACAGCTTTTATTTAGTTTGTCAAGTACATTCAGTGGTTGCAGCCCACCAGCAGCTGTAGGGATCAAGATATGATTGATATATGTATTATATGTGTGTGTATATATTATATGTATATATACATACATATATATATATATATATATATATATATATATATATATATATATATACACACACACACACACACACACACATATATATATATATATATATATTATATACTATATATATATATATATATATATATATATATATATATATAATTTTTATTTTACATTTGTTAACTGGGAAATTCTGACTGGACCGGGTCCATTTTGAGCGGAGGCCCGGGGAGAAAAGCTCTGGCATCTAGTTGTATATATATATATATATATATATATATATATATATATATATATATATATATATACACGATTTTTCAAGTGCTCTAGATGAGATCACTTGAAAAAACACTTGTGTTGTGTGAAAGCTTGTCATTATTTTAGGATATAGCCTTTTGACATCCATTCTGTCCTTGTAAACCAAGATTTTTTTGTCTTGCTGTTGAATTATTTTTCTCTGACTTTAGAATTATGCACTTGAACTGCCACTTTGTTTCTTAGTGTGGATCAAGATATTTCCATACTTGGATGATTTACTTCTTACTGCAGGCTGTGTAGACCAACTTGCCCAACAGATGGAGTCATTGATCTGACTTACATTCTTTGGGCATTGCAGTCAACTTGGTAAAATCTCAATTACAGCTCTCCTCTATAGACTACAATTTGGGTTCTGTAATCTGTGGATCTTCAGCTTCCCACTGTATAGAAAAATTCAAACACTCCAGGCTTAAGATTTCTTGGATTCCTCACAACCCACTTATAGAATCCTGTTTTATGTTTCTGGGGCACGTGGTAGCAGCGGTTTTTCATGCACACTCCCTATCAGGTTACACATGTGAAAATTGCAGTAGCTGCTAGTACCACAGTGGAATGAATATGAAAAAGCCCCCACCCCCACCCCCCAAACAAAAAAAAAATCATGCAGAATGTCATGTGCTATGAAAACCTTGCTGGCAGCCCTTTCTGTTTACTTATCTCCAAATGCATGGCTACTGCTCTAGTGCTGGCAAGGCATTTCAAAGGGTAAGGTCATACAGGGAATTGTGGACTCTGGTGGAGTTGCTCCAAATGTCTGTGCTTAGACTCCTCAAAAGCAATTTTTATTTGATTACTTGATCTAGAATAAATAGCTCCTCATATACACCTGCAGTCCAACTTTTATAATATACCAAAAAGAGAAAAGACGACTCCAAGCCACAAGAAATGTGATATTAGCGATTTTGTTTACTCAATTTAGCAAACTTCATCAGACAAAGGATTAAAAATGACAAGTTACTTAAATAAGCACAATGAATGACATCATCAAATTTCAAACTAAAATCCACCCACATTTAAAGCTAAATACACAAATTCATATAAAAAAACTAAGGAAATATATGTAGAAATAATTTACATTGCCAAAGCACCATCGGATATAAAAATGCATACTAAAACCATCATAGAAAAATGTATATTAAATAATATATATATATATATATATATATATATATATAGATAGATGCATAAATGTGTGTCTCTAACTTATGTAAATATATACGCGTACAAAATCCTACAAGTTTGCAAACAACCCAACAGAAGAACACATAGCCCAAAAAGGTTAACCAAATTAGACCAGACCCCCACATTACCTAACCAAAGATTTCAACTTAAGAATACATTTAATGGATAGGTTATCATTAAGTCCTGGGGGGGCATGTGCATGTAGTCTAAGCTGCCAGGCTAATTCTTTTTCATCAAGTTTCAAAGATAGTGGTCCTCCATACCAGCCTTATCTATAGCAGTGAACAGAAATTCATGGGTAGGGTTAATCTTCACATGCCTAGCCAGAGCATTATTTAAATTCAGTTTCCCAATATTATACACATGCTCATAGATCCTATTTTTCAGGGGTCTCTCTGTCCTAACAATATAAAAGGCTGGACAATTTTGGCAAGTACTCAAGTAAATGACCTCCCTTGACATACAATGAAACCTTCCTTTAATAGAATACCATTGATTACGAGGTATTAGTGGTTTTAATATATTTACAAAAACGGCAAAGTCCACATTTAAACATCCCAGAATGTGGAGAATGATGGAAAGAAATACAACCTTCTGCTATTGCTTTCAAATTCCAGCCCTTCCTAAAAACCACCTTGGGCTCATCCCCCCTCTATCTCTAATGGTCGTATCCTCATACCAAAACACCAATTTTTCATTAAGATAGATCTAATTAAAGGTGTGTCCAAGGAAAAGGTTGTAATAAAGCCAAAATTAATGCCAACACTCAACTGCGATTGTGAAGACCTCATATTCACTGAAGTATCAGCTGAAGTAACTGAGATGATATGCCCCTCATGAAGTGTCGAAGGGTCCACCTCCGGTGGGCTAACAATGTGACCAATCAAATTCGGTACTGTTTCATCTACATGTCCCTGATACCCACTCTGAGCCCCAAACAGGAGTTGTCAAAAAGTCCCACTATTCCTTTTAGCATAAACCTCATTAATCGACTGATTGACAAGTCCCACTGGGTAGCCCCTCTTAGTGAACATATCCTTCAACAGGTTACACTCCACCTGGAACTACTACCACTACCAATCAAAGTTTGGGCAGACACTGACAGCTAGTAGGACTGGTCTGGGAGGATAGGCTGAAGTGCCCAAATGCCCTGCTCTCCTAGTCTAAAGAATGGTAAGGAGGTGTTTGCTGCCTGTGGAGTTTCTGGTGACCAAGGGGATATCACAGGCCAGCAGCAGTGTTAGAGAATGAGTGTGTTTTTGACATCACAGATTTCGCCGCATGACCAGGCACTACAACACAATGGCTCCTATTACCTATCCTCTACTCCCCACTGGGTCCTTGCTTCCCATTTCTTACAATTCTGTAAGGCTGGCTTCCAGAGTAGTTAGGGGCCCACCCACCCAAGAAAGATGGTCAGGATTACCGGAAAGGAGCTATATAACACCAGAGGAAGATGGAGGGAAGCTACAGGGATCAGCCAGACACCTAGCCACTGGGGGAAGACTAGGGAAGATGTTTAAAAAAAAAATTTACAGCCCAACTTCTTACTGGGTTCCTGGGCATCTAGGTATATATTCTGTTTTGGTAAGATATACTGACTGACTGGTAATCATATCAGTTTGGCCGGCCCTACATAACGCCTCTCTGTCTACAACATATCTTTGCATGGAATTAGCCACACCTTGAGAAAATGAGTCTCCCAGCTCCAAAATATGCTAGGAGCCGTACTGGATACTTACACTTGCAGGGTTGTATGTTCCCCAGAATATAGAAAACTCTTCCTAATCGTATCACAGAAACAAACCCTTCCAAAAAGAGTACTTCTCATGGATCAGGAGATGTTCATCGTGTTTCACTGTTGCAGTCATGGCCGTAGGGTTTTCCCCTGCCGGCAGGCAGCCCTCAGTTGGCCAGAATCCCAAAGTCTGGGTCCGGCGTCGGTTGTTCAACTCTGCTCCCTGACGTCAGAGCGCCAGGAGTATAAAGCTGACAACCGACGCCATCTTCTCCAGTCTTTCTTGCCGTGATAGCAGTTCGCAAGTGCCGGTCGGTAGACTCCTGACGAATATTTCTACTTACTTCGGTCCGAAGACTTTCTTCTCCACTCAAAGCTAAGTACCCCGTTGGGGAAACTTTTTTCTTGCTCCACTCCGATGTCAGAAAAAGTTAATTGTATTTCATGTGGGAAGCAAATACCTCATAAGGATTTTCATTCTTACTGTATTCCTTGCTTAGGCCTGACCACGACGTAGCTAGTTGTCGGTTTTGTGCTAGATTCAATCAGCGTACAATCAAGCGAAGGTACAATTTTGCTTTTCATTACTTCGGTAGGCGCTTTAACTACAAAATGTCATCTGACACGGTTCCATCTACCGGAGTTCACAAGCGTCGCAAGGATAAAGACAGGCCTCCGAGGTCCAAATCTGATGATAGCGCACATGTGGAGCCAGCTTCAGGTTCAGCCATCATCAGTGAGGCGCTTTTGCAGCCCCTGTCGTCGGCCATTTCAGAACCGACGGCCGAAATGGACTCATGAGGAGCCAACCAGGCCTTTAAATATCTCTGTTGCAGGACCTTCGGACAATGCTCCTTCGGATGGGTCCAGAGCCGCTGTGCAGGTACCGGCTTCCAAAGGGGTTTTCAGGCCTACTCAGCTTCAAGTAAAGGCAAAGACTCCTTCTAAATCAAAGACTTCAGCACAGGCCTCTTCTGAACTGGCTCCCAAGTCACAGAAACAGTTACTCAAGATGGCGGAGGATTTACTCACAATGATTAGGGGTTCTCATCCCCCTCCAGACAAAAGGCCAAGGCAGGATGTTTATTATGATTCCTCTGATCAGGCTTCTGTTTCCTCAGTTTCTTCTTCTGATCAGGAATATTCTTTCCCTCCTTATGAGGATTCTGATGCGGAAGAATCCATTCCTTCAGCTTCTCCTCCTGAGGATTTTTCTTTTGGGGAAACTCTGCATGAAATGAGGGAACATTTCCACTGGGAGGGATAGGAGTATTCAGAATCCAAGAAAAGACTGAGGGATTTTCTTCTTCTACCCCAACATAGACCCCTGGCTATTCCTCCTGTTTTGGATATTGTGGATGCTGCCTTTTTGGAGGCTAATTTAACCCCTGATTCTTTTCCTCCTGCTCCTGTTAAGCCTGATAGGTACTACAGGGTTCCTGATTCCCATAAGTTTTTATACAAGAATCCTACTGCTGACCCCGAAACCATTTCTCAGGGTCCTAAGGGTGTTAAGGCCGCTACTGCCAAAAATCCTATTCCTAATGAAAAGGATTCTCGAGCCTTGGAAAGATGGGGCAAAAAGGTGTACACTTCTGCTACTTTGTCCATTAGGGCTTTAAATTGTCAGTTTCATATGCTTAAATATCAGCAATTTCTCTTATCTGTCTTAAAACAAAAATTTACTTCCATTTCTGCCTGTGCAGAGGATAAGGAATTACATGACTTATTGCATGCCACTGAACAGGTTGGGAAGCATGTTTTACACTGGATTTGATGCCTTGGAGGCTTCTTGTAGGGCTGTGGCCTCTGGCACAGTCATTAGAAGACATGCATGGCTAAAGGAACAGAATTTACCTGAACAAGTAAAGGCTAAATTATTGGATGCTCCTGTTCAGCATAATGTTTTGTTTGGATCTAAAGCTGAAGAGGTGATTAAAAAGATGGAGGACAAGGCGAAATCCATACAAACATTTAAAGATTTCTTACAGGTACAGCCGCCTAGATTTAGCAGGAATTGGCCATCAAAAAACGGGTCCTTTCCCTCTTCAGACAGGCCTCAATGGGGTAGATATAGACGCTCCAGGGGGAGGCCTCAAACACAGGCTGCTTATAGACCAAGGCAGTGGACTGCTTCTACCCCTAGGGGAGGAGAGGACAGACCACAGTCTCAAAGGAAACAAACTCAATGACTCCCTCGGTTGGGCTGCAGGAACGTCTTGCCTGGAAGCCCCCCCTCGGAGGAAAACTCTCTCTTTTTTACCAAAATTGGACTCAAATAACCCAGGACAAATGGGTTTTGGATGTGATTTTAAGAGGTTACAAATTCCATTTTCATACTTTGCCAAGGTCAAACGGATGGCCAGACCTTCCAAAACATCAATGGACGGAGGCCTTAAACCAGGTGGAAGCTGTTTTGGCTATGAATGCCATAGAACTGGTACCTCTTTCAGAGAGAGGAAAAGGGTTTTACTCTAGGCTCTTTCTAGTCCCAAGAAAGCAAAATTCATGGAGACCCATTCTGGATCTGTCGGTCTTGAAAACCTTTCTAGAGATTCCAAAATTCAAGATGCTTACTCTACAGCAGTTACTTCCAATGCTGTCCAAAGATGCATGGATGGTGACTTTGGATTTAAAGGAGGCATATTTACACATTCCCATCAGGCAGGATCGCAGAAAATACCTCGGGTTCAAGGCCGGATCGAGGCACTTTCAATTCTCTGCGCTGCCCTTTGGATTATCTACTGCACCCAGGGTCTTCACCAAATGCCTGACTCCAGTAGTAGCTTACTGCAGACTCAAGGGGATTCAAATATACCCTTATCTGGACGATTGTCTAATTCAGGCAGACAGCAAGGATGGTCTTACTCCAGCATCTACATTTTGTACAAAGCCTTCTCAAATTCCTGGGATTCTCTGTAAACGTAAAAAAGTAAAATTTGACACCATCACGAGAGAACTTTTCTGGGTGCTCTTCTAAACACTACAACCCAGATGGCTTTTCTGACATCCGAAAAACAATCACAGCTGGCATCAACTTTCAAGGCCTTGGCAACTCTGACCCATCTATCTGCAAGGAAATTCCTGCAGGCTTTGGGTTACATGGCCTCCTGCATCCTTCTCGTACCATATGCAAGACTACACATGAGGAAAATACAGTGGTACCTAAAAAGTGTATGGTCTCAGCATTACCACAGTTTGGACATACTGATTCCTGTCCTTCCTTGCCTTCAAAAGGAATTTCTTTGGTGGTCCAGGGCATGTGCTCTAAACAAAGGGATGCCCTTCTGTCTACCTCCTGCCTCTCAGATTCTAACCACGGATGCCTCGGATTATGCTTGGGGAGCCCATTTTCAGGGCAATTGTCTGCAGGGCCTTTGGACAAAGGATCAGAAGCACCTGCATATCAACTTAAAGGAGATGTTAGCCATTCAGAAAGCTCTATTGGCCTTCAGGAATCTCATACAGCCAGGACAACTACTAATACGGACAGACAACACCACAGTTATGTGGTACATAAACAAGCAAGCGGGATCTCATTCCTACCCCCTTTGCAGACTAGCTATGGATTTATGGAACACAGCTCTAACTTGCAATCTGGATCTTCAAGCTCAGTTTCTACCAGGAAAACAAAACTTACTGGCAGACAGTTTGAGCAGAAACCTTTCGGATCCACACAAGTGGATGCTGGACACCAAAATATTCAGGATGATAACAGCAGTATGGGTATGTCCTCACATAGATCTCTTTGCATCCCATCTAAATAATCAGCTGCAGATTTTTTGCACCAGGACATTCCACAGAGAGGCTTGGAAAGTGGATGCCCTGTCATTCAGTTGGAGGGACCTCTCGGGATATGCCTTTCCACCTCTACTTCTTCTTCCACGAGTTTTATTGAAGATAAAACAGGACAAACCCAAGATGATAATCTTGTTGGCTCCAAATTGGCCTCGGCAGTTTTGGTATCCAACTCTAATAAATCTATGCCTGGAGCCCCCTTGGATTTTACCTCAGTCTCCGAACCTTCTGTCCCAACATCAGGGTCAGGTTCTACACTCTCATGTCAGAACTCTCAGCTTGGCGGTCTGGTTATTCCAGGGCCTTTGATTTCTTCATTCCTACCCAAGCAGGTTATGGATGTCATTTTGGAAGCCAGACGTCCTAGCAATAGGAAATCTTATGCGGGAAAATGGAAAAGATTTTGTTCCTGGAGGCAGGCTCAGGATTCTGATCCTCTTCTTCCTAATATTACTTTAATTCTACTTTACTTGACGGATCTCTTACATGAGGGTCTCTCTTTCTCTTCCATTAAGATCCATGCTTCAGCTATTTCTGCTCATTATAAGACAGAGCCTCCCATCTTTTCCCACCAGCTCATGAGACAGTTCCTCAGAGGAGCTAAGAACTTAAGACCTCCTAGATCTCCTCCTATTCCTGCTTGGGATCTCAATTATGTTTTGGAAAAACTAACCTTGCCTCCTTTTGAGCCTGCCGCTTCTGCTGACATCAAGTTTTTATCTTGGAAGACAGCTATCCTGTTGGCACCAACCTCTGCCAAGAGAGTTTCAGAGTTACAAGCTCTTATGGCTGTGGAACCTTATATTATTTTTCATCAAGACAGGGTATCTTTGAGGACTAATCCGACCTTTATGCCTAAGGTGGTTTCCAAAGTGGCTTTAAATCAAACTATCCACTTGCCAACCTTTTTCCCCACTCCTCAAAATAAAGGGGAAAGAATCTTACATTCCTTGGATGTACATCGACAGCTATGTTTTTACCTGAACAGAACCAAGGACATCAGAAAATCTGAACAATTGTTTGTTTCTTATGCTTCAAGTTCCCAAGGTAAAGCCATTTCTAAACAAACCATTTCTAAATGGATTGCTCATGGAATCAGATTTTTATTCACACCATGGAAAGCAAATCCCAGGGACCATACGGACTCATTCCACCAGAGCTGCTGCCACTTCTGCAGCCTTCCTCAGGGGAGTTCCTACCAAGGACATATTGGAAGCTGCAACTTGGAGTTCAGTGCATACTTTCTCTAAGCACTACAATTTGCCTCTCTACCCTAAGTCCAGGGCAAGCTTTGCCTCTACAGTCATGCAGGGCCTTTTAGCCGCCCCTTCTTCTTTATGACCACCTCCCTTTTTCAGCTTTGGGATTCTACCCTACAGTCATGACTGCAACAGTGAAACACGATGAACATTGTACAGTTGTGTACACCTACCATAAATGTAGATGTTCGAGTGTCTTCACTGTTGCAGTCTGGGTTTCCCTCCCTCCTGTCCCCTCTTATTTTAACTTTTGTGTGGTTCCTTTTTTTCACCATTCTTCTGAGGTGTATTTGCAAAGGTTTTGGGACCATTTTCATTTTGGGACTCCTGACATCTGGGGCAAGAAAAACTGGAGAAGATGGCGTCTGTTGTCAGCTTTATACTCCTGGCGCTCTGACGTCAGGGAGCAGAGTTGAACAACCGACGCTGGACCCAGACTTTGGGATTCTGGCCGACCGAGGGCTGCCTGACGGCAGGGGAAAACCCTACAGTCATGACTGCAACAGTGAAGACACTCGAACATCTACATTTATGGTAGGTGTACACAACTGTACTTTCCTGTCTCCTTGCATTTTGATTATATATGCCATGCTGCATATGAGGAAGCTAATAGTAAGCCAAAAACATAAATAAATTAAATTCTGGGTGCAGCACTGAATCCCTGGAACAGGAAGTCAAAAGTATTTCAGATGTCAGTAAGAACTCCAGTTTTGGATCATTCCATTAACCAGAAATTAGGATTTCCCTTCTCGGTGGCAGATGCAGCCTGGGAACTAACTGTGGGAGCTTTACAGCTAGCATGAGTGGCCTGTTTTGGCTGCCTCATGGAACAGGCCCAGGGAGCTGTTGCACACAAGTGTGTTAACAGAAATGGTGGAATTAAGTACTTTATAGCCTGAAGTCTGGACTGTACTTTCAGTGTCATGTTGTCGGAGTGCTTTCGTGAGACTGACAGGCAAAAGTGCTTATTAGTGGACAATTTAAGGCTCAAAGGATTGCTTCATGTTTTCATTGCTTGATTTTGAGAATGTGTACATTCTACTCCTGTTTAGCTGTCTGACTGGAAAATGCCTACAGGAATACAGTAGTGGATTACTTCGCTTTTCCTTTTCTTTTTACTCCTTTCCTTGTGTAGAGCCAGGACTTCTGCTTATTTCTACTGCTTTCTATTTTTCCTTTCAATAGGTACTACAGCAGTGTGCCTTTGTGTTCCATAGTTTACTTGTGTGAGGGTATTCACCATAATTGTAGATGTTTGAATAAGCAGTTATTCTGGTAGGAGTTCCCATGCATATTTCCCTCTCTGATAGTTTTGGGTTGTCGCTGGTGCTGAGATCAGCCCTCCTACCACCTTTGAGGAATGAGAGCCCTTTTTTATACTTGTCTGTAGGGATATGGTGACCACTGGGTTCTACACCCATTTGGGGGTTTCCTTGGGGGGGTCCCTTCAAAGCTTTAGATATTATGTCACTGGGAATGTTCAATATTTTTTTTTTGGGGGGGGGGGTAAGTTACTTTCCTCCTTTAGTTAGACTCTTGTTTTTTCTGGTATGCACAGAGGACATGGTGTGCTTATTTGGGTGGGGATAGAATCCAGCACATGTGTTTGACTTTGGAAGGAAGAAAACATTGACTTGGGTTATTGCATTTTACGTAACGCAAAGCCTTCAGGAATAACCCTTTCTCAATACTACTTATTGCATTTTACAACAATTTTTTTCCTGATGTCCTGCAGGGGAGATTCATTACCTAAAATGGAGGTGTTTCCACTGCTCTAGAAATCTGCCCAGAAATGCCCACCTCCACCTGCATTCCTATAATCTACTTTTTACTGTAGCAGTGATCAATTACTCAAACATCTATGGTTATATCACGTGCCCTCAAGTATACCTGTGAAGTGCTCACAGGGCCGGCCTTAGCTGAAATGGCGCCCTAGGCGAAGTAGTGCTCCGGTGCCCCTTAAGCCCCACCTACACCATTCTCATGAAACACTCCTATTTGAGCCACACCCACAGACAGGTTACTCCCCAAGAAAGGCATGCTGCTAGATTACACAAACAGGAATTATACTCGGTGTAAAAAGAAAGTCCATGTTAGTGAATAGTATTAATCACTTTACCTTCCATTATCACACCTTCTATGCTTTGTAACTTCAAGTCAGTCACCCATTCTTCTTTTCTAGTATCTCAGCTCCAGGTACCCTTACCATTGACACATATTTATCCACAACATAAAATCAGTCCAGTATGGGGTAAACAAAGTGCTGCTGTTGACATCAACTTGAACATCAATTTTCTTTTTTTTTTTTTTCAGATGACAATTGACACTCCTCCACTAAAGGTGGAGGACTGTCGATATTCACCAAGGATATTCACACCACCATGCTAGTTGCCCAACACAATGCGTCTGAAATTCTCCAGGTGCAACTAACACTAGGTAAGACTGCAATCCAAATTGTAGTTTGCTACAGATCCCCCACCATGCCCCAAGATTCTCACTACACCTTTCTAAACATACTGGAAAATATTAAGATAGAACCAAACACCCTAATACTGGGTGATTTTAACTACCCTGCCATTCCAACACCCTGGATCAACTAATCCATAGTCCCACCAGGGGCTCCAATATCCTAGACCTGATCATTACCAACATGGGAAATCGATGCTCCACACCTATGGTCAGCCCCTCATTAGTCAGGTCTGACCATAAGCTAATTACCCTTAACATCCACATCCCACCCTCACCCCCCAGTAAGGAAACCTCCATAAAAAACTTCTCCAAAGCCAACATCATGCTACTCAAGTCAGAAGTGACAAACTTCATGACACCCATGCAGATGGGGACTGAAAGTTCAACTGCTGAATCCTACACTAAGGCACTGTACGAGCACATCGACTCATGCATGAACCATGCCATCCCAAATAGAACCAAGATGCTCTCATCCAAAAAAAGGAAGCCAATTTGGTGGTCCCCTGCCATAAACAAACTACAACAAAAGGAAGAAACTGTTGCAGAAAAGAGGAAAATCCCAGGATGCAAAAAACTCCCTTACCAGCCTCAGTAAGAAACTGAGATCCCTCATAAAATCCTCCAAAGCTAGTTACGAAAATAACATTGCTAAAGATTCCAAAGACAACCACAAGGCATTCTATAACTATGTCAAGAATCTAAATGGCAATGCTCAGATCTGCTCTTAAATATACTGATATAAGGATATTGCCAATATCCTGGCAGATCAATTCAGTGTGAACTTCACCCCCCTCTCACCCCCTAAATGGCCCATCTCAATACCGGAAGATTGCCAAATTCCGGTAATAACGGCCACACAGGTAAAAACGCACTCTCCAAAGCTAAGAATACAGCATCCATGGGACCAGATGACATCCCAGGCTGTGTACTACATGAACTACAATATGAACTGGCACCTCACCTAAGTGTCATGTTTAATCATAGCCTCACCTCAGGTTTCATGCCCATTGAGTGGTGCAGAGCTACAGTTATCTCACTCCACAAGGGGGGATCCACCTTGGATCCTGGAAACTGCCGTCCCATCAGTCTGATGAGCCTTATCTGCAAGGCCATGGAGCGTATTATCATGGAACTTATAAACAGACATTGGCAACCTTCAAACACTGGACCCCACCCAGTTTGGGTTCGTGAAGGGCCAATCTTGTCTCCTGAACCAGATTGATGTCTTTTAATCAGTCTCCAGAGCCATAGATAAGGGTAAGGTGGTTCACACAGCCTATCTAGACCTTGCCAAGGCCTTTGACACAATCCCCCACTCTGGAATCATAGATAAACTTACTAAGCTGGGCATTATTCCCTACGTCACCCAATGGGTTGATAACTGGCTTACTGATAGAACCCACAAATCCAGCTCCAGACAAATGACAAGTGGAGTACCCCAGGGTTCAGTCCTGGGACCGTCCTTGTTTGGCATCTACTTCTCTGAAGTACAGGCCAACACTAAGGGACTCTGGCTAACAAAGTTAGCAGATGACTGCAAATGGAGAGCCATTATTGAATCCCCAAATGATGTGGATACTCTACAAAAGGGCCTTACAGAAACAGATGCTTGGTGCCAGAGCCATGGGCACAAGCTCAATGCCAAGAAATGTATAGTTATCCCCTTTGGAAAAAAACATGTAGCCGTGAATTACCATATAGGTGGCAGTACACTAAACACCAAAAGTGTGAACAGACTTAGGGACACAGGTGGATAGTGATCTCACTTTTGATAACCACATCGCCACAACAGTCAGGAAATCCTTCTCTGTGGCACACCTCATCACTAAGGGCTTTTCATCCAGAAAATAGAGGTCATTGACCCACTGTACTCATCCCTCATTAGACCCATTATAGAATACAATGCCCCATTTGTTATGTACCTCTCAAGACATCTGTAACAACTGGAAAGGCCACAGAAATACCTCACTAAAAGAATCACAGGCCTAAAGCAGATGCCCTATGCTGACCGCCTTAAAAAACTCCAGCTATACTCTGTCGCATATCATCTACTCATAGGCGATCTCTGCTTAACATACAAGGCCATGTCAAACCCAGAGCTGTTGGACATGTTACACTTAAAGAAATCCCAATCCCTCAGAGCCACACGCTTCAGGAATCTAAACTTTGTCATCACAATAAGCAAAACATGCTGGAGGGATAGGTTCCTGACCCAGAGACTCCCCAGACTCTGGAATAGATTGCCCATATATGTCAAGCAGAGTGCCTCTTTGGCCGTCTTCAAGAGGAACCTTGACGATTGGAGGGAGAAAGGAAATCCACCCCGGGGATCACGTCAGTCGCCCTGCTAGATAGGGGTCCATGGAAGTAAATAGTGTGGGAAGAAATAGCCAGGGAATTGTTATGGCTGGCTTGTATAGGCTCTAGGGCTGATAGCCTAGTACCAATCTATGAACTTATGCATAACTTCCTGGAGCTTAATTAAGCTTATTATCTGGTTGTTTGCATAGGAAAGTCATTGAAATACAAAATCTTTGCCTTCAAGTCTGACAAAAATGACGTGTTGGCACAGTTAAGTCATGATATATTCCTTTAAAATATTTTGAGGTCACCCAACTGCAAGATTAAATACTGATGAAAAAATCTAATGAGCACCACACAGCTAAACACACAAACACCATAGGCAAGAATGGCCTGGCACCTCACAACCAATGAAACAAACACCATAGTCAAGGAACAGTGGTGTAGATGCATTTTAGCTGTCTTTAAAATCTTTCATTTATCCATTTCCTTTATATGCTTAAGCAGTTAGAGATAATCACAGCCAACAAGAGAAGCGAGGCAAAAAGCCAGTCTTCGATGGAATGACACTGACAGTATAATACAAGGCACATAAACGAATGTACTGCATAACTACTCTGCAACCTTTATTCCTCTATCCACTTTACTGAGAACATAACAGTAGTAATTTGAAAGCAATGATTATTATATTACCATATCCCGTCCTGGTCCCCCCCAACAAACACATCACCTAGAGGTCTGTGCGTGGGCCCAACTCCATGACGGAGACTTGTAGCATAACGGGATGAGGAAAACAAGTTTTCTGTTATCCTAGCCTTGAAAACGCTAAGCCGTTGTATGTTACAGCTTGCAAGTACTACACTCTTACGATCTGTTTTTTTTTGTTTTGTTTTTTTTATATAACATTATACTGCGCATGTGCATAACCTCCTCCCTTTGTGAATGAAAACAGCCATCGCAGCTTCCTCTCGCTCCCAAACCACCACTGAAAGAAGCAGAAGGGGCACCCACCTATTTTTCTTTTTTTTTTTTAAATATAGAAATATCCAACCACAGTCGCACCAGTGGCTCCTCTTCACCTCAAAACAGCCAAAGGAGTCACCCCAATGAGGCAGCCAAAAAGCAGAATGCTGGGGAGGCTGCAATTGTAGTCTTCAGGGCAGCGGCGGTGAAATAAAAAAAAAAAAAGAAAAGTTGTTGTCTGTTCGGCTTCCAGGTTAGGGGTCCTCACAACAGAACTCCGCTCTGTAAATTGCGCCCTTCTGATGCTGGGGAGGGTGCAATTGTAGTCTTTAGGGCAGCGGCGGTGAGAAATAAAAAAAAAAAAAAAAGAAATGTTGTTGTGATTGCGCCCTTTTGAGGCCGGCCTGCATGGCGCCCTAGGCGGCCGCCTAGTTCGCCTATGCCTAAGGCCGGCCGTGGGTGTTCACCATAAGTCAGACAGATTCATCCTTATCCTTAGTTAGGATACATTGCCATCAGCTGCCTCAGATTTCAGCATTACTTGACAGTTCTACTGAGGTTATATGTCAAACTATGAATTAAGTTAATGGTCTTTCTGTTTGACCATTTGTGATTGAGTGCAGGAGGATATTAACGGCAAACTTCTGTTTCAACAATGTTTTGTCAGAGTACTGCTGTTAACTCTTTAGTGGGCTTACTATTGGAGGTAATGGTGAGAGCCTAGTGTCATCGCTGTGATGGTACGATATGTTGATCCTGAAATAAACAACTTCCTACTTTCTCTCTTACCTGGGGAGACATGGTCAGAACTTACTAGTGTAGCTTACTTTGACTGCCCATGTGTTGCTGTGGACTTATTGGACAAAGCTGACTTTGAACCTGGATATGAGAGATCTAAGTGATTGGAATTGGTAGTGGTTGAGTCACACCTGTGTGATAAACAGGGAGTTCAGTTCTTCCTAGCAGATGCACATCATTTACTGCTCTAGAAAACCTTTAACCCAGTTCTACAGTCTGTTAAGTTGCTTTGCTCAACCAAATAAAGGTTGTGGACACCGGTGGAAGTGGCTCGTGTTAGGCTGCAGTCCCCAGCCATATAAAGGTTGAGAAAAGAAATAAAAATGGTCAAGTGCTATAGACTTCAAACAGCTGGACAGTCTTTGGATACATTTTATTGGAATATCTTTGTCGTGGGAAGACAATAGTTATGTTGGTTAAACTTTGCTTCATTTAAATGTTCATCTGTAGCTGTTGTACTACCTTTTTGTTATAATTTAAGAGTTTAAAACTGAGATTTGATTTATTTGTAGAATACTGAAGAGTCTCAGAAACAGCCAGCCCATTGCCAGCAGGGAGATGCCACAAGCCCACCTGTACCTTCCACTGTGGAAGATTATGCTCCTTTGTATAGGTGAGTTTCCGGTTGGGTTATTTATCTCAGCAGTTTTATATCTGTTATTGCTATGATTACATTTTACTGCATTTGAGTAAGTGTTGCACAGGTAACCTAGATTGTATATCGGGATGTAGTTTGTCTGCATCAGAGCATTATAGCTAATCACAAAAATAATCATAACCATCTATTTGGGAAAAGCATGGAACTAGCATTTATAGCTGTTCATCTTATTGTTCACTGCTGTAGTAGTACTAACACTTTGGCACGCCTCCCGCAGAAAGGCTAATGTCTAGTCTGTTTTCCAGAGCTTTTAACCCTTCCTGCTGTAGGTCAGGCAGATGCCCTCCTGATATCAGCGCATTTGTGGTGCGAGAGGTATTTGCTGCACCATCTGCAGTTTTTCTTACAGCAGTATAAGAGTTTCTTATGCAAATTACAAACAGTTTATCAGTCCAGCTTGGATTTCAAACAGATGGCTATACCATTGGGAAAAAGTCTTATTTGTGTGCAAGTTTAAAGCTTGAGATTTTGACCCTCTGAAACGAAGTCAAAATTTAGGGTTAATAACTGCTTACCTTTATTAAGCAAATCCATAACAAAGACTTTCAATAGTTATTTGCTTGGAGATGGAGATTGGCTGCTTTCGTCCTCATTGTGCCGAGTTCAGCCAGCATATTAAGTGGGGAGCCAAACCCCTCTAGGACTGTTCAAACCAGAAAAGGCTGTCTTGTCCAGGGCCTCTATGATGTCAGACAAGCTGTCTCTGGATGGATCACTGAAAGTATCTCAGAGAAGGAATCCTGGGAAGCCAGCTATATTTCCATGGAATCCAAAGACTACTCTGAGCTTGAGGGCATGTGGTTTGGTGAGGTAGCCACTGTGATGGTAAACTGCACGGAGATCGCCGATGCCTGTCAGGAGGCCTCCATGTACTTGGATGATGGCATATCTGTCAGAGATGAAACCCAGCATCAGTTAGTCATTCAGGATGTCTGTCTCTGTTGGCAACTGTTTGACATCTTATTTTGATAACTAATGGGTGAGAGCTGTATTATTTTGGTTCTGGTACATTAGAATGTCCACTGGTCTGCTGGATTTCAACATCTCCCCATAGACAGAAACCTGAAATCTAAAACCAGATCTCAGATATCCAGAGTCTTGCTTCAGCTTGAGCTACTTGGGACCTCCTCCCAGGACCCTGTACAACCTGCTATATCTGACCCAGGACTTTGTAATTTTTCTTAATTTCTGCTATCATCAGAGCAGTCATCAGATTTAGGAGACCCCAATCTAAAAAGGAAGGAAATGTGGAAATAGATTACTTTGCTTGTAGGCAAATGAACTGGCCTATGTGGACCAGATGCCCTTCCCCTTTTATCTGTTAGATGCTGAGGACCTCATCCTCTGCCACCTTTCCAGAGCATTTTTCCTTTGGAGATGCCTTCAGAAGAAGAAAGTATGACTTCAAATGGGAATTTAAGGATTACTCTGCTGGCCAGCAAAGGTATATACATGTTTGGGCCTACCAGAGCCAAAATATGTGGCTATTCCTTCAGTGATTAAAGTAATTGAGAATTCATTTATTAATGCATCTTTGAAGTTCTACTCTCAATCCCTTGATCAAAGGAACCCTGAGCATTTTTGTTGTCCTGTAGGTCTTGTAAGAACCTGTGCAAGAATCCTTTTGTTTTCCCTAGTGGTAGTGTCCATGGATTCTGCAAGGGATCTGCTGGGGCGGCAACTAAATATCCACTTCCCAGTGACAGACACTTGACTAATTTGAGAAGAAAGTGACACATCTGCCACACTGATTTTTTGGGCCCTTGACTGCCAAACTCATATGTTAGGGTACTAGGAGACTCTCATGTCCCAACTGAAGGACAAGGCTGAGGAGACAGCAAGGCTCTGAGAAATGAAGTTCTGGACGTGTGCATTTTTACCTTCCAGGTTGGCATGCAGTATTTCAAGAGTGGCTATGATGCTGTGGATTCATCATAGTGGGTGTCAGCAACAATGGTAGTCATTAGGAGACATGCCTGACTAAAGACCTTGTTTCTACCAAATCATGTAAAAGCATGTCTCTTTAATGCCTCACTAAGGAAGGGGCTGTTTTTAGGGCCTATTGCTGAACCGGTTTTACAAAACTGATTGAAAAAGGAAAGTATATGCAGGGTACAAAACAGATTTTCACTTTCCTGTGAAATACAATGGAAACTTGTCTACTGAGAGTTGGCATTCCTACTAGAGGAAGGCAAATTGTTAAATAGTCACCACCAAACGTATACAGTAGGGACACTACATGATTTAAGCGACCACGCTCTTAATTACCTAATCAGACATAAAACTGCTACCCCTAACCTAACTAAATACAAAATGGTCAGATCAAATAAAAACTTTAACCCTGAAAGCTTCCTTATAGAACTAAATGCTTGCAACTGGTCTCCTCTTAAATAACTGCCACTGGATGATGCTGTAGCTTACTTCAACTCCAAGTTCCTGTCTATTCTAGATTCTGATGCTCCCTTGAGATCTATTAGAATTAGCTCAAAACCTGCCCCTTGGCTCTCAAAAGATACAAGGCATAAAATTATCCTGAAAAATAAACACTGGACCAAATTTCGTAGCACTAAAGATCCCTCTGACCAACTTAACTTTAGACAAATAAGAAACTCCACTAAAAAAGCTGTACTTCTAGATAAAAGAAACTACTACTGCCATTTACAAAAAGCTAACCAACAAAATCCACAAAAGTTCTGGGCAGGTATAAATATTCTCTTAAAGTCTGGCCACTCTGACACCACGTGCCCCTTAGGCACTTCCCAAAACAAACTGCTGATGCCTTCAATACCTTCTTTTCTGAAACTGTCCAGTCTCTAGCTAGTCAACTAGCCCCCAGTGTCTCCTCTGTCCTCCTCCTCCTGTAACACTTATATTCCCACTTTTCAACGGCAACCTGTACCCACATCACTTATCTGTTCTCTTCTCCACAAACTCAAAACCTCCTCTCCTTCTGCTGATCTTCTACCGGCTCAGTATCTAAAAATTGCAGCCAGACCATTAGCCTATCCCATTTCCATTCTGATTAACAGAACCTTTGTTGAAGGCTACATTCCTCCACTCTGGAAAATTTCACATATCATTCCCCTGCATAAAGGTGTCATCTCAAAAGAACTCTCAAACTACCGTCCCATAGCCTTACTCTCCCCCCCCTAGTTAAAATCATGGAAAAATGCATCCATCCAATGCAAACTGTATACAATATGCTGATTCTACTTTGATTTGTTCTGCCTTATTCACCCTTATTCACCTCTGAACTGCACTCTATCACCCAACAGACTTTCCAAAACATTGAAACATGGTTCCTAAAACTATGCTTAATCTTAAACACCAAGAAAACCAAACTGTTACTTTTCTCCCCCACCCATAAATCCTCACCGCTTAACTTCTCTGTCTTGTCTAGTAATGGCACCAACATATCACCTGACCCTACCACCAGGCTCCTCGGAGTAGAGAATAGACAACCTATGCTTTGATTCTCACATTAACAACACTATAAAATTAGTTAACAGAAAACTAGTCTCCCTGTTTAGAATTAAACCATTTCTTACACTTGCCAGAACTTCCATTGCCCATTCCCACCTGATTTCTACCCTCCTTTACACCTCCCCTATTTACACATATTTGTCCAAAACTAACCTCACCAAAACTGGCTGTCACCTACAACAGTTTTGCCAGATTTGCCTCTGGCTACACCTTTAGAACTCACCACTGCTTCAACTTAAAGCAATTGGGATGGCTGAGCTGCAAAATCTGATCTTATTTCACCAGCTCTCCTTAGCCCATAAAATCCTCTACAAACCTACCAACACCCCTATACTTACTACCCTTATTACAGCCTCAAAAGCCTACGTTCTTCTAACAAACTTCTTATATCAACCTGTAAATCCAACAACTTGGCAGGCGACTCCTTGTTCTCTAACTCAATAGGAAAAGCCTGGAACTCCCTTCCTGACAACCTCACTGCTATCTCCTCTCTTCCCAGTTTCAAATCCCAACTCAGAACTCACCTCATAACTCACTGGCTCTGCCCCTATTCTAACCCTGACTAGCTTGCAATTTGCTCCTAGTACTCTCATTTCTCATGCTTACAAATCTTTACTAAAACTTTTCTGCTGTCATGCTCAATTTGAATATCCTCTATTTGTAATTAATTGCTTATTGTTGCCACTGTAAAAATATGCAGATGCTATTATTTTTTTCTGAGCTATATGTGTAACTCTGTTTATTAATGTTTTCACTTGGAGCTTTTCTCCCCAGGCCTCTGCTGAAAATTGACATATATCCAGTTGGACCAGCCCGGTCAACAAATGTAAATAAAATAAAAATAAAAGGGAAGGAAGGGACAGTTGAAGAAAAAATAGCAAGTTCACCAAAAGGGGAGCCTGTGAATCCTCTGTGCTGAGTCCACAAGGGACTAGGTATGACTTGACAGAAATCTTTTCTCCTTATTCCTAAAATCCCACCCAGCCCCCATACTCCCTTCATTACCCGGTTATAAAAAATATTCTCCAAGTACCTAGAGCATAAAGACTTTTGATCAAAACCCCAGTACAAGAACTGAAGAAAGGAGCTATACAGTGAGTACTAAATGAGGAAGAGGGGACAGAATTCTACTAAAGACGGTTCATGGCAATTTGTTTTTAACTGCCAGCTTCAAAATACTGGCAGGCCATTTTGCCTTGTTCTTTTCCTCAAGTTCTTATGGTTACTCTAGATGAAAGATGCCTTCTCCATTACCTACAGTCAGGCCAGACAGGCAATACTCAGATTTGAAGGAGGGTTACTCACTTCCCTTTCAGTTTCTTGCCCTTTGATTTATATGCTGCAGTCGCGTTGTTTACAAAATGCCGGTCTGCATTAACTTTCTATTGCAGAACCAGGAACATTCACAGTTATCCACTTTCTGGATCACTTTTTCAGGTATTATGGTTAGAAGAGACATAGCACTGTTAACTTTGTCCTGCTTCTAAAGACTTCCTGTGAGTCTTAAAATCCTCAAACGGGGGTACAAGTTAAATTCTAAAGGATCCCAGTGCTACAGGGTGTCCTTTTTATTCCAGATAATCAGCCAGCTTTTCCAGCTGGCTAAGGCTCTTGCCACCCCTATAGTGCCTTTTTTAGGCAAAGTTCAAAGGATAAAACCACCACCGTAACGGGTACAAGCATGCAAAATCTGAAGGTAATTCTGCTCAATGCTAGAAGTCTAAACCTCAAAATGCACTCTCTCGAGGCACTCCTAAAAATGGAGAACATAGATATCTGTGCAGTAACTGAGATCTGGTTCAAGGCTCCAGAGAGCACCCCTGCAATACCAGGCTACAACTCTTACCACACTTTTCGGCCACCAAACCAGGACCGAAACACTAAAGGTGGAGGAGTGTCAGTATTCATCAAGGATATTCACACCACCAGGCTAGTTGCCCAACACAATGTGTCTGAAATTCTCCAGGTGCAACTAACACTAGGTAAGACTGCAATCCAAATTGTAGCTTGCTACACATCCCCCACCATATCCCAAGATTCCCACTACACCTTTCTAAACATACTGAAAAATATTAAGATAGAACCAAACACCCTAATACTGGGTGATTTTAACTACCCTGCCATTAACTGGGAAAACTACTCATGTACCAACACCTTTGCCCAGCGGTTCTTGGAATTCATAAATTCCAACGCCCTGGATCAACTAATCCATAGTCCCACCAGGGGCTCCAATATCTTAGACCTGGTCATTACCAACATGGGAAATCGATGCTCCACACCTATGGTCACCCCCTCGTTAGTCAGGTCTGACCATAAGCTAATCACCCTTAACATCCACATCCCACCCCCACCCCCAGTAAGGAAACCTCCATAAAAAACTTCTCCAAAGCCAACTTCATGCTACTCAAGTCAGAAGTGACAAACTTCATGACACCCATGCAGACAGGAACTGAAAGTTCAACTGCTGAATCCTACACTAAGGTTCTGTACGAGCACATCCACTCATGCATGAATCGTGCCATCCCAAATAGAACCAAGATGCTCTCATCCAAAAAAAGGAAGTCAATCTGGTGGTCCCCTGCCATAAACAAACTTTACAACAAAAGGAAGAAAATGTTGCAGAAGAGGAAAATCTCAGGATGCAAAAAACTCTTAACAGCCTCAGTAAGAAACTGAGATCCCTCATAAAATCCTCCAAAGCTAGTTACAAAAATAAAATTGCCAAAGATTCCAAAGACAACCACAAGGCGTTCTATAACTGTCAAGAATCAATGGCAATGCTCAGATCTGCTCTGAGCTAAAACAGAATGGCATTAAATATACTGATCCCAAGGATATTGCCAGTATCCTGGCAGATCGATTCAGTGCCAACTTCACCCCCCTCTCACCCCCTAAATGGCCCCATCTCAATGCCGGAAGATTGCCAAATTCCAGTAATAACGGCCACACACGTAAAAAACACACTCTCCAAAGCTAAGAATACAGTATCCATGGGACCAGATGACATCTCGGGCTGTGTACTACATGAACTACAATATGAAGTGGCACCTCACCTAAGTGTCATGTTTAATCATAGCCTCACCTCAGGTTTCATGCCCACTGAATGGCGCAGAGCTACAGTTATCTCACTCCACAAGGGGGGATCCACCTTGGATCCCGGAAACTACCGTCCCATCAGTCTGACACGCCTTATCTGCAAGGCCATGGAGCGTATTATCATGGAACTTCTAAACAAAGACATTGGCAACCTTCAAACACTGGACCCCACCCAGTTTGGATTCATGAAGGGCTAATCTTGTCTCCTGAACCTAACTGACTTCTTTAAATCAGTCTCCAGAGCCATGGACAAGGGTAAGGTGGTCCACACAGCCTATCTAGATCTTGCCAAGGCCTTTGACACCATCCCCCACACTGGAATCATAGATAAACTTACAAAGCTGGGCATTAATCCCTATGTCACCCAATGGGTTGCTAACTGTCTTACTGATAGAACCCACACTGTAAAGTAGCGGACTCCAAATCCAGCTCCAGACAAGTAGAGTACCTCAGGGTTCAGTCCTGGGACCACTCTTGTTTGGCATCTACTTCTCTGAAGTACAGGCCAACACTAGGGTTGCCTTAAAAACACAAGGTACAGGGTTTGAGTCTCACAAGCTATAATTGGCTAGGCTTAAAAATGTCTCGCAAGAGCAGTTAGCCTAGTACTAACCTAGGAACCTATAACTAAGAGACTCTGGCTAACAAAGTTTGCAGATGACTGCAAACTGGGAGCCATTATTGAATCCCCAAATGATGTGGATACTCTACAAAAGGGCTTTACAGAAACAGATGCTTAGTGCCAGAGCCATGGGCTCAAGCTCATTGCCAAGAAATGTATAGTTATCCGCTTTGAGAAGAAACTTGTATCTGTGAATTACCATATAGGTGGCAGTACACTAAACACCGAAAGTATGATAAGAGACCTAGGGACACAGGTGGACAGTGGTCTCACCTTCGATAACCACATCGCCACAACAGTCAAGAAATCCTTCTATGTGGCACACCTCTTCACTAAGGGCTTCTCATCCAGAAAAAAGGAGGTCATTGTCCCACTACTCATCCCTCATTAGACCCATTATAGAATACAACGCCCAGTTTGGTATGTACCTCTCAAGACATCTGCAACAACTGGAAAGGCCGCAGAAATACCTCACTAAAGCAGATGCCCTACGCTGACCACCTTAAAAAAAACTCCAGCTATACTCTGTCACATATCGTCTACTCAGAGGCGATCTCTGCTTAACATACAAGGCCATGTCAAACCCAGAGCTGTTGGACATGCTACACTTAAAGAAATCCCAATCCTTCAGAGCCACATGCTCCAGGGATCTAAACCTTGTCATCACAATAAACAAAACATGCTGGAGGGATAGGTTCCTGACCCAGAGACTCCCCAGACTCTGGAATAGATTGCCCATACATGTCAAGCAGAGTGCCTGTTTGGCCCTCTTCAAAAGGAACCTTGACGATTGAATGGGAGAAAGGAAATTCACCCCAGGGATCACGTCAGTTGCCCTGCTAGAGAGGGGTCCAGGGAAGTAAATAGTGTGGGAAGAAATATCCAGGGAATTGTTATGGCTAGGCTTGTATAGGCCCTAGGGCTGATAGCCTAGTACCAACCTATGAACCAGCTGGCTTAGGACTGTATCAGTTTTAAGTTCAAGCAGCAGAGTTTGGAAATCACTAACATGTCAGGGATCCCCTCTAATGGAAGAGGGTGTAACCTCCCTCTTTGGAGGATTGATACCCCACCCTGAGAGGCAGATGAACTGGATTACGTTGCCAATTTTCACTTGTTCCTCTATATTATTCAGCCGTACTTGCTCTGGTAGATTTTTTTGCTATCTCTGTCATGGAAAAGAGCTTCAAGAAATGTGGCCACAAAATTACACCCCAGGGTACTCATGACCCTTGTGGCTTGCCTAGGACCAGAGCACCTAGAGATTGTACCACATGCAAGGCCTTTAGGCCATGGTCATTGGACCTCATGAACAAGTTGATTCGGCAAGGTCCGCCCCCCTCCCCCCCGCACAACTGTCTTCTCTGATAAGCCAGAGAAGAGCAAAGGAGTGTTAGAGAGTAGTGGAAGAGAAAGCCAGATGAGAAGGATCCTTCTGCAGCCCTCATTTCCCAGACAAGAATGGGCACAATCACTGTTGGTACTGGTGTGAAAGTCTCCATTGGACCCAGAAATCCTAATTGTTAATGATCTCCACCCAAACAGCTTGGCTAACATTTCTCAGTGGGAATTCTGTCATTACCTCACCTACAAAACCACCCTCTACTTCACTGACGTCTGCTGGGTCTTTTTGAAGCACTACTGAAGTTGCTTGGTTACAAATGATGAGGGCTTTTTTGATCGCAAAGATGGAGATGGGTGCCATTCCATCCTCTCCTCAAGGGTGGATCAGGTTGGCCCACCCTCACTCCACTTAACATCTTCCCCAGTTCCAGTAACTGCTCTGGTGGATTCAGAACCAACCTATTTTCTGGAGTTTAAGTGATGAATAGTGCCCTCACTTTGGCACTGACAATTATGAATCTAATTCACTCTATGACGAGACCTTCAATGTCTGTGGGATTTTGGGACCAGCATATTCGACTGAGAGTCTTTGGCACCAGTCTCACCCTCGAAACCTTCCAGAGCCATGGTCTTGGGGCATCTTTACTCAATGCTGCTTAAGTCTGCCACATTGAGTACTGACAGAGCTTTAGGTCATGGATCCAGATGCCACTGGATTTGGCGACCACTTTTGAGGCTATGGAGAGAATAATGGCTACTTCTCCCAGGTATCAGATCTTCCATAGATATCAGTTCCAGAGCTTAACACCTGCTTGTTGGTTCCTGTTCATCATGAGGCCCTTCGACAGAGATGAACTCTGTCTTGGACCAACTGCAGGTTCATTCAAAGTCCTCATGGAATTTGGATCAGGGCCCCTCCAACCCCCACCCCTTGAGATTCCCAGGAACAGGATATGCAAAAGGATTCATTTAAACTCCATAATGGAGTTCTTAACATTATTCATCTTGCATGAGTGAAACTGCTCCCCCACAATCCCCTGTTGAAGATGCCACCTTTAGTGAGATCCTTGAATTAATGAAACCGAGGGCACCTTGGGCAATGGACCCACCCTCTCAGGATGAGAAGGTGCTTTTTAAGGCTTACCATTCTGCATCCTCTACCTACTGGGTAGTCTCTCCTGCCAACAATCTTGTTGATTTGTAAAAACCAACAAAGCAGTGCTGGATAGAGAGCCTCCACAGATCCAAAAAATGTAAAAGTCCAAAACAGAAGAGGCTCACCACGACCACTTAAAACACAAGAACTCTTTAATACTGCAGCAAAGTAAATCTCGTTGATTTAGCTGTCAGGAGGTTACAGAAGGAACTAGGCACTACTAATGCTGTACTGCACAAGCCATACAAAATTCTACACCTACCTACAGATAGCACTGGTTCAAAGGCCCTTTGGATTCTAATAGTCAAAGCAGCCAACCAAAGACAGATAACAGATTAGACAACCTCTGTCCATTCTCCTAACAAGGAGTCAAGAGTTAGAATGGGTAAGAGCACTTCTGCCTTGGGCACTTTTATTTATTAGCATTTGATTTCTGGGATAGTCCGACTGGGTATGATTCCATTTTCAGTGGAGACCCAGGGAGAAAAGCTCCAAAATATTACAAAACATTTTAAGAACAATAATCTTAGTCTTTAAAAATAATACAAAAACAAATACAGTTTAAATAACTGTACCAAATTAGACATATGAAAACACTGGTTAAGAATAGATACAGGTTATATGATAATGATTTGTTAGTTAATTTGGCCAGTTTATAGAGCAATTAAAGGTAAGTTAGTGTAATACAACTGAGAGAAAAGGAAGCTTGTATATTTAGAGAGAAACTGATAGCAACAAGGAAGTGAGTGAAGAAGGGAGAGTAAGCAAATATAAGGTATGAATAGGTATTTGTTGACATTTAGGGATATAGTTTATGCTGGTGTTGAGCTAGAACAGAACTAGCTTTTCTCTAGGAAGCCTTTCAGAATGGTTTTGAAGGATGGGAGAGAGGGTATTGACTTGATGGATAGTGACAGAGTTCCAGGTCTTAGCAACGTAGGTTTATAGGTGAATGCTAGGCTAACTGCCCTGAGGTGTCATTTTCAGCCTAGCCAATAGCCTGTGGTCAGAATCATACTCTCTTATTGTGTTTGTAAAGTGAAAACCTTAACCATTGTGCCAAACCCATCCCCCAAAATTGTCAGAAGTGGGATTTGAACCCACACTTGCATCTGGAGACAAGAATTCCCATGAGCTACGAAAGGAGCTTAATCCTAGAGTCTGGTGCCTTAGACCACTCTGCAGTCCAGACATTTATACGAGTACAAACAATGACCAGCAGAACTGATAGGTTTGTGGATAGCCAGGGGTTTTGAATCAGTGGATTGTAATGACTGACTAAGAACATAGTTGTGTAGAATGTTATTTAGTGGATAACAAGCATATGGATTCTGGATAATTTTGTAGGTGCTAAGAAGCCGTGTATATGTTAGTTGATGGGATAGTTCTAACCAGTTTAGGCTTTTCAGTGCTATACAGTGGTGGGTTCTGAAAGAGGTATTTGCTGCAAATTCAGCAGCTTTTGTTGTTGGATTGTTAGTTTTGATTTTTGTGATGTCTGAAATTTAGTAAAGATGGGAGCACCATAAAGTGCAGGGAGTATAGATTTAGTTGTGCTGGTGAGAGAGTATTCCACTCTATAAAACATCCCTAGTTTGTGATTAGTTTTTCCTTATGCAGTTTGTATATGCAGGTCAAATTTAAGGTTGTAATCTTTAATTTACTATGAGAAGTGACTTCAATAGTTGTATTATCAAGAGAGGATTTTAAAATGTTTTTTGTGGGAGAGGGATTTGGGGGGGGCTAGTAATTTTTTTAAGGGTTTATCATGAGCAGCGAGTTACAAAGCCATGATCCAGTTGCTATAAAAGCTTTCCGAGTAAGTATTTGGATGTGTGCCACTTTGTCAGATATGCAAATGAATGTGGAGTCAGCTGCATACTTTGTTAGAGAGGCCTGTTGTGTGGATATGTGGAGGGTGTTGGTGAGTGTTAAATGTTAGAGGGTGGCCGGCCTTATGGTACACTGGTGGTGACTGGGAGGTATGGGAGAGAAGGCAGAGTGCTATTTTACTGACTGATAACCTATTTGCTAGGTAGCTTTAAAACCATAGAAAGGTGGGCTGAAAGACTTAATGAGGACATTTGAAGTAGAAGCTTACTGTGCCAAACTGTTGAAGGCTTTAGACAAGTCTAGAAATAAGGAGGTGGATATTTTGCCATCATCTCTAGCTGTATTAACAGTATGCATATAGGTTAGAAGTGCAGTGTTAGTACTATGGGAAGGATCAAAGCTATGTTGTGAAGGTGTTAGGAGTTCTTCCTGCAGGAGTTGGTTTAGCAATTGTTTTTGAATATATTGTACAAGTAAATAACGGTCGTGTAACGTACGGCTGTATAAACATAAAATCTTTTATTGCAACGTGCAAGTGCTTTCACCACCATCAGACCATATAACTATAATGCAGTACATCAAATATATTCACATCAACCACTCCCCAATCAACTTAATTACACCTTTCCATTCTACTATTCTGAATCCCCTCATATAACACATTGCGCATGCCTCCTCTACTAAAACTAGCTTAAAGCAATAAAAACTTTTTAAAAAGCATCCATCATTATCAAAATATTTCATTGTTTACGTATTCACCATAAAATAATCTCATATAAAAATCACAACATGTTCTTCATCTCACATTGCTGCACTCCTTACATATGGGTAGTCCGCTGTCCTCGGTCGGCCCGAATACCAAAGTATTAGGCTGACGTCGGTCAAGGCGCTTAAAACTGACATCAGAACGTCAGGGTACAAAAGCGCATGACCGACGTCACATCCTCAGTCTTTTTTGCCACATGGTCCAGTTCGGAGTTTCAGACCGAATCCAAGTTGGCTAAGTACCCCGTTGGGGAATATTTTGTTTTTTTCTTGCCTCAGTGTGTTACCGGATGTCAGAAAAAGTGAATAATTGTATTTCTTCTGGGAAACAGATACCGCATAGGGATTATCATTCTTTGTGTATTCCTTGTTTGGGGCCTGAGCACGACGTAGTCGGGTGTCGCTTTTGTGCTAGGTTTAATAAGCGCACTATTAAACGAAGGTTAGATTGTGCTAGGCTGGTCTTCGGGAAGCGGTGCAATTATAACATGCCGTCGGATACTCCGCCCGCTTCCACGAAGAAGCGCAAAGACAAAGCGGTTAAACCCAGGCAAGATGAGTTGTCCGTTCCGGACGCCGGTTCTTTAGAGGCTTCAATGGAACCGGTGGTTCCGACGGAGGCTTCTCTGGAGTCTCAGGGGGAGACTTTGATTTTGCAGGATGTGGCCTCTCAAGAGGCAGGCCAAGCTGAAGGGGCTTCTCAGGTTTCTGTACTCCCCTCCCTTCCCAGGGTGGTTAGGCCCTCTCCTTCTGTTTCCAAGGCTTCTTCCAGAGGCAGGCCAGGTTTAGCTTCTGTTGGTGTCACTCCTAGTTCAGCAGGGTCTGTGCCTAAGAAGCACATGCTTAAAATGGCAGAAGATTTGATTACTTTGATTAGAGGTTCTATGCCCCCTCCTGATAAGAGGCCTAGGGTGGAGCCAGAGTTGGAAAGTTTTGAACAGGCTTCGGATGTTTCAGAGTCTTCGGCTGAAGACTTGCAGGAGTACTCTCCTTATTCTGATTCTGATGCAGAAGATTCCACTCCTTCTGCTTCTCCTCCAGAGGATTTCTCTTTTTCAGAGACTCTTCATTCTATGAGGGAACATTTTAAGTGGGAAGGTCAGGACTTCTCTGATTCACGGAAAAGGCTTAGGGAATTTTTGTTTTTACCTCAACATAGGCCCTTAGCTATACCTCCTGTTCTGGATGTTGTGCAAGAGCCTGCTAAGGGGTGGACGTATCCTTCTTCTGATTCTCAGTCTAGGAGATCTAGACGTGGTAGGGGCAGAGCTCAGAGTTCCTTCAGGCCTAGAACATGGAGTTCGCCTGCACAATCTTCGAGTGAGGGCAGGGGCCAGTCCTTTCGTAAACAGGCCCAATGACCTACTGTTTCAGCTGCCAGATCCTTCTTGCCTGGCAGCACCTTTGGGAGGACGGTTGGCACTCTTCAAGGAAAATTGGATTTTAATTACCCAGGACAAATGGGTGTTGGATATCATAAACCAAGGTTACAAGTTTTATTTCCATACCTTGCCTCCTTTCAAAGGCATGCCAGACGTTCCTCCTCAGCAAAGACTAGAGGCTCACAAACAGATTTCTCTTCTACTTCAAATAGGAGCTATACAACCGGTCCCTCTGCCAGAAGTGGGCCTAGGATTTTATTCTCACCTGTTTCTAGTACCGAAGAAAGGGAACACGTGGAGACCAATTTTGGATTTATCTATCCTCAACACATATCTGGACATTCCCAAGTTCAAAATGTTGACGTTACAACAGCTTTTACCTCTGCTGGGCAAAGATCACTGGATGGTGACTCTGGATCTCAAGGAGGCTTACCTTCATGTTCCTATCAGGCCCGGTTGCAGGAAGTATCTGCGTTTTCGAGCTGGGACTTTTCATTATCAGTTCTCTGCATTGCCCTTTGGCTTATCTACTGCGCCCAGAGTGTTCACAAAGGTTCTGGCTCCAGTGATAGCTTCCTTCAGGCTAAGAGGAATACAAATCTATCCTTATTTGGACGATTGCCTGATTCTGGCTCAAGGAAAGGACGAACTTCTTCATCATTTGCAGTATGTGATGGCAGTGTTAAGATGCCTAGGGTATTCTGTGAATGAAATAAAGTCCAGTCTAGTACCCTCTCAGGACATGTGCTTTCTGGGTGTGAGACTGAATACAGCATCCCAGATGGCCTTTTTGACCCCGGACAAACAAAAGAATCTTTCTCTTTATTTCCATCAATTGTCTCGTCTGTCCAGGTTGACTGCAAGGACAGTCCTTCAAGCCTTGGGGTTCATGGCATCTTGTATTCTGGTACTTCCCAATGCCAGATTGCATATGAGGAAGCTACAATGGTATCTCAAAAATGTATGGACGCAACACTGCCAAGATATGGACACTGTCATTCAGATAATACCTTGCATTCAAAAGGAATTTTTGTGGTGGGCTCAGGAATGTCACCTAAACAAGGGACTCTCTGTGACCCGACCAGAGGCGAGTCAGATTCTAATGACAGATGCCTCAGACAAAGCTTGGGGAGCTCATCTAAATGGAAAATGGTTACAAGACACGTGGCCTGCCAGACTTCAACATTTACATATCAACCTGAAGGAGATGTTAGCAGTCCAATTTGCATTGATAGCTTTCAAGGATTTACTTCTTCCAGGGCAGGTGTTGATTCAAACAGACAACACAACTGTCATGTGGTACATCAACAAGCAAGGGGGGACACATTCTTACCCTCTATGCAGGCAAGCAATGATTTTGTGGGAGACTGCTCTCAGTTTACAGCTAAATCTTCAGGCAAGGTTTCTGCCAGGAGCACAGAACTCCTTAGCAGATGTGTTGAGCAGACAAATCATGGATCCCCACGAGTGGAAATTGGATCCTCATGTATTTCAAAAATTGACAGTGTTATGGGGAACTCCAGACATAGATCTGTTCGCTTCTCCACTAAATTACCAGTTGCCAAAGTTTTGCATAAAAAGGTTTCATCCCACAGCTTGGAAAGTGGATGCTCTCTCATTCAGTTGGAGCAATCTTCACGTGTATGCCTTTCCACCACTGCCTCTCCTCCCAAAGGTACTCCTGAAGGTCAGACAGGACAAGCCAACCATGATTTTAATAGCTCCGGATTGGCCTCGACAGCACTGGTACCCCTTACTGAGAAGTCTGGTACGGGAGCCTCCATGGCCTTTGCCTTCGATTCCACACCTGCTGTCTCAGGAGAACAGTCGCCTACTCAATGTCAAACTCCAGTCTCTGCATCTAACAGCCTGGCATATTCCGTTTTAAAGCCTGAAGGGTCTCAGCTTCCACAACAAGTTTTGAATGTTATTTTGGAGGCCAGAAGGCCTAGTACAAGGAAAGTTTACGCAGATAAATGGAGGAGATTTTTAATTTGGAGTACAACAAAGGATTTTGATGTTTCTAAACCTAACTTAAGTGTTGCTCTTCAATACCTTACTGAGTTATTGGACAAAGGTTTGTCTTTCTCCTGTATAAAGGTTCATGCTGCAGCAATTTCTGCTCACTATGACTGTGACCCACCATTATTTTCTCATCCTTTGTTTAAGCAATTCCTTAGAGGGGCAAAGAATATAAGACCCCCACGTAGAGCTCCTACTCCTGCTTGGGATCTCAATTTTGTGTTGGAGAAACTCACTCTACAACCTTTTGAGCCTGCAGCTTCTGCCGAGTTGAAATATTTATCATGGAAGACTGCTTTTTTGTTGGCCATTACCTCTGCGAGAAGGGTTTCTGAATTACAGGCCCTTATGGCGGTTGAGCCTTTCTTAATTTTCCACAAGGATAGGGTATCTTTGCATACTAATCCTTCCTTTATGCCTAAAGTGGTTTCTAGTGTGGCTTTAAACCAAACTATTCATTTGCCTACTTTTTATGCAAACCCCAAAATAAAGGGAAAAGATTTTGCACACTTTGGATATACACAGACAGTTGCGATATTATTTGAGCAGAACTAAAGGGTTCAGGCAGTCTCAGCAGTTATTTGTTTCATTTGCTTTGGGTTCTCAGGGCAAACCTGTTTCAAAACAAACTATTTCTAAGTGGATTGGTTTTGTATTGCTTTCTGTTATTCCCATCATGGTAAGGAGATTCCAGCTGGGATTAGGCCTCATTCCACTAGGGCTACTGCCACTTCTACAGCTCTTTTAAGGGGGGTGGCTACTAAAGATATTTTGGAGGCAGCTACTTGGAGTTCAGTGCATACTTTCTCTAAGCATTACCACCTTCCACTTTACTCTAAATCTAGGGCTGGATTTGCCACTGCAATTTTACAGGGCATTTTGGCAGCTCCTAATGCTTTATAGTTTTGCCATCCTCCCTTACCTCTGCTTTGGGATTCTACCCATATGTAAGGACTGCAGCAATGTGAGATGAAGAACATAGTACAGTTTTGTACCTACCATAAATGTAGATGTTCGAAGATTCACATTGCTGCAGTCCAATTTTCCCTCCCTCCTTCCCCTCTGTAGTTTGAGGTGGTTGTGTGGTTTGGGTCGTAAATATTGTAAATATGGTCGGTGCAGGGGGGGTTGGTTGTTTTTTGCTGTTTTTTTTTTGGCTTTGGGCCTTTATTTTTAGGGCCTTCTGACATCTGGGGCAAGAAAAGACTGAGGATGTGACGTCGGTCATGCGCTTTTGTACCCTGACGTTCTGATGTCAGTTTTAAGCGCCTTGACCGACGTCAGCCTAATACTTTGGTATTCGGGCCGACCGAGGACAGCGGACTACCCATATGTAAGGACTGCAGCAATGTGGATCTTCGAACATCTACATTTATGGTAGGTACAAAACTGTACTTTTCCTACTCCGTGTATGTGTAGAATTCCTGGGTTCATCCAATAGTTCTCTACTACTTATACAAACAATGCGTATTCTTTTATCGCATATAAATAAATTTGTTATCATAAAAGCATTAGAACTATATTTCAGTCGCTTACATTCATTCTATTCACTGTAATTATGTATTTTTACTCACATTTATTGTCGTCCTCTCCTCATAATACTTTGAGCAAAAATCACTCTGTCTTACACTTACTCGCTGTATTTTATCTCTGCACATGCTCAAAGCATTCATGGTTCAAGGCTTAGGTTCAACTCAGACGGAACCTCTACCCTCAGTGATCGAACACTTTACTGACCTTTACAAGTGGGCAAAATTAAAATAGGGAAACCAAACTTTACTTCATGAATTTCCCTAATCCCAGGGGTGAAAGATTTATTATTAGAAACCACACTCGTGTATAGGTAAATATATATATATATATATATATATATATATATATATATATATATATGTGTATAAGTAAATAGCTTTACATATATGAACGGACCTTGTATGTTTTTCATTCTTTCGCTTATGTTTCCTCTCTATTACTACTACACCCTAGCAAGGTCTCCATTTCCCCCATTCACTGATGCACGCTATCAGCTTATATGTTTCCAAATTCAAACAGCATCTTAGCTATTCCTTCTAGCGTCTGTATAATGAATATTTAATATATATTGAACATCCTATATATTGCATATAGTAAAAACATATAATCAAAATATTGGATATAGAACTTAAAAAATACTGGAGCCTAAGCACTATCTTATACGTTAATTGTTATTGTGACTGTAACATAAGCCTTCATCTTGATCTTTTATATCATAGTGCTTATATATAGCTCCCGTAAGAACTTCCAGTATAATACTACCCCTTCTAATCTAAGAAGAAATAGACTCCATAACTGATCTGAGTAAAATCTAACTCATCACTATAATTATCAATACATAATTAATAAATATTTATATTTTATTATACTTCTCAAATGACCTTACATTTCGCTAGTGGAAAACTTCTTCACAAAGCCTAAAGATAGCAAGCATATCCAAAGCAAAATCATTAAATCTATAAACTACCATTAATAGTATCAATCACCATACGGCTATGCTCATATATACTTATTTATATGTACATAAAATAAAAACACGCATATATACCGGTTTGCCAAAAGTATTCTCTAAACACACATACGTATTTTATTTCATTTTATTTTATTTTATATTTCATTTCCTAATACCTCTTGCATCCAGTGCTGGCTTGACTGTTACCTTTCCATTAAGGTCATATCCCTTCTCTGCTCTCAAGCGAAGGATCCATCTTAGTTCACTATTTTCCACTTTTTTTTTTTACATTACCTTTCGTATCTCCTGTATTAATCTTATCCTTAACCATAAACTTAAATTTATGTATCCTTTCATTAGTCAAATCATACCTAGATAATGCACTAACAGAATCCTTTGCTCTCAAATTGTTCACATGTTCTCTAATACGTTCCCTAAGCATACGGGTGGTCATCCCTACATAGAAGTGCTGACAGCATTCTCACTGGGCAACATATACTACATTCGTAGATGTACAGTCAGCCATTACTTTAAAGTCATACACCTTACCTGTGTTGGGATGTATAAATTTATTACTACTATTAATATAAATACACCAGTTACAACTCCTACATGGGTATGTCCCCCATTGCTCCTCTATAAATTCCTTCTTGGGGTAGCATAGCATCCTTTTCAGGTTCATTTGATTCTTAATTGAAAACTTGGTGTCCCCCACCACTTCCCTTACCTTCTCATCTGTTAATAGAATAGGCCAATGTTTCTCTATTACTTCCCTGATTATTCCAATGTCATGTGGATATGATGTAAGAACCTCTACCTTTCTCTGTTTTTTTTTTATAATCATCCCTTAATTCATTCTCTATACTTCCTGAATAATGGGTTTGGCTCTATCTCCTCTTAACCTCTCCTATTTTAAACTCCAACTCCTTTTCCTTATATCCTCGAGATTTGCGTTCACATTGCAGGGTATCCATCCCATGTTTAAACACACCTTCCTTCTTATTTAACCTAGATATTCACATCCCTTGACCTTTTATTAAATTCCTAAATGTTCTTCTGGGATGCATACTGGCCTATGTAATAGTGTGTTCCTATGGCACTTTCCTGTACATCCTAGTATCCACCGTGCAACCTATTGATTTTTCTATAATCTATATACTCATTGGACATCATCTTAGTAAACCTAAGGAAAGTGGTGGTATTGTGTAACTGTTCTATGAACGTATTAAGTTGTTCTTCCATTCCTCTCCATAGCATGAAAAAATTGTCCACAAAATGACGATAGTATTTCACATACTTCAGGTATAGGTCCAATCTAAACATCTCTTCTGTCTCCCATTGCAACATTACTGTGTTGGCATAGCTATTGGCACAACTAGTGCCCATAGCTACGCCCTCACATTGTGTAAGTAGTACTGCCCATTAAATACAAATACATTATTCAACACTACCTGCATGTACAGACCTATAAGGGCAATCAATCTTTCATCATAACTACTATTTTGTTCCAGATATTTCTTCATGTATTCTATTCCCTTATCATTGGGGATACTCGTGAAAAGGGAGACAACATCAAAAATCTGGACAAGGCCCATGAAAAATAGGTACAAATCTGTACGCTGATTAACATAAAATTTGCATACATGATTATGTAACCCCACCCACTCCAATGGAATTGTGGGATATCAGCTTTCAAATGCAAACTGAACAACAGACAACCAAAATATGGTACCAGGCCAGAGTCTCCCTGCAGACATTCCAATGCCCCATTAACTGGCTATTTCACACCTATACCATAAACACTAATGTGTGCATACTGCTTTACTTCTATAATGATTATTTGGATTTTATTTTGCACTCTGCCACAGGAAAGTGTGTTCTCTGAGAGGACCATTCCAACCATCCTGTCCTTGGCGCTCTTAAATCCGTTGGCTCTTGAGATACTTATCCCTTATGTTAATCTGACACTATTTTCCACCCAGGACTACCATGAATTAAGCCCAAGACTAGCCCTAGAAACAAAATCACATTGGTGACATCCCAAATTAAACAGGATGTACAACAAAAGGGGAAAAAATGGCAGAAATCAGCAGGCAACACAAGAACCTCGTACACCCCTGGAAGAATGAAGACAAGAGATAAGTCAAAGGCCAAAGCAGCAACACCTTAACAGAAAAGATACACATTGAACACACAGCTAAAGTTCAGAAAATATGCCAACTTTTCTTTTCACAAAAGGACTCAAGGTGCGAAATGTGAATCAAAAAGTGTGGTGCAATTCAAGAATGCATGAGACAGGTATAAAGCAATTTTACAACTTTACATCTTAGTAGAACATGGATTAAAATAAAACTTTACTGGTCCATTTAAGCTGAGAAGTTCTACAGTCTTGGAAATCTTACACAGATAAAATAGGGTGGAACAGCCTTCAGATTGCATAAAAGAAATCTTACACAGATAAAATAGGGTGGAACAGCCTTCAGATTGCATAAAAGAAATCGTACACAGATAAAATAGGGTGGAACAGCCTTCAGATTGCATAAAAGAAATCTTGCACAGATAAAATAGGGTGGAACAGCCTTCAGATTGCATAAAAGAAATCTTACACAGATAAAATAGGGTGGAACAGCCTTCAGATTGCATAAAATAAACCGTATCAACTGTTAGTTTAGGCCAGTTTTGCATAAGTATCCCAGCTGTGGTGACAGGATTGCCTATAATGGTGAAGTGCTTACAAGAACTGAAAGATCATTGCCACTTATGTTAATAAAAGTAAAATCTCTGCTGCCTGTAAACAATATGAAGCATGTGCATTGTTTATGGTGATGACCTTGCTGCACTAACTGCATAAGTGTAAACAATATGAAGCATGTGCATTGTTTATGGTGACGACCTTGCTGCACTAACTGCATAAGTGTAAACAATATGAAGCATGTGCATTGTTTATGGTGATGACCTTGCTGCACTAACTGCATAAGCATTAAAAAGCTTAAATTTTAGCATGTATAAAACTGTTCTCAAACTGCTAAAATCAAAAGGGCACAGCAGATAATTTTTATGATTAGGGCCAAGTTCACAGTATTTATTCTTAATCATAAAAATAAAACACTACATTATGCAATGACTAGAACAATTCATTCAATGTGTAAAAATGCCCATTTTCTCTCTTAAATCTTGCATACAAAGCAAAAGGCACAAAAAGCCCACACAAACCTCATGGGGGGTCACCTTTATGGAGTCCGAGAAACAGACTCGGGCCTTGCTTCAGCCTACAAAAATGATGACAGCCCAGGCAGCCCCAGATAGATACACAGTGCGCATCACAGATCCTCCAGCAACCAAGACACCAAGTTCCTGAACAGCTGCATCATCACTTACGCATTGCCTAAATTATTCAACTTTTCTAAACTTCTTTAAAACATCTTTACAGCTCAGTACGACTGAAACAAAGTAAAAAGAACTATTATCGTAAAACATCCAACAATGTCAATATGTATTAAAATTACAAGCAGTAGACTAATAAACCTAAACAGACCACCCTCCAGCTACAATAGACCAAGATAATGTTTATTAAAACTACTGCAGAATAGCAAAACTAAAAGTACTTACAGCGAAATCCTGCCACAAAACTTACAGAGGATACCAGCTAGGTGCCACCAACCTCAAGAGAAAAGTAATCGCTAGAGATAGAAGCGCCTCATTTCCCTTTTTTCTACTTACCTCGATCTCAAAGTCCGGCAAATGGAAGGCAGTCCTGAAAAGGGAGCAAAAGTGGGAGATAGCAGGGACCTTCCACCACGACCGAATCTCTGCCACAGATACCCAACAGGAGTCCTCAGACATTTTCTTCACGCCACACCGGGACCGCGTGAGCAGCTTTACACTTGGCTAACCTCACAATAAGTGAGCACTCTGGGTCGGGGAGTCGGGCCCGAGTTGCCTCTAACTGATGTACAGAATGCTAAACACTAACTGCCAAAAAAAAAATCCTTGTTATCAGGTTTTATGATCCTACACACACACACACACGCAGGCAGTACTCTTCCCACTCACAGATGATTCAAACATAAGGAGGCAGCCAGCCGGAAATGCAGCCACACATGAGCCCTTGAGCTCAATTCCGACAGGCTGATGGAGTTAACGTCATCACGCATGTGATGACATCAACAAAAAGATGAAAAAAATAAATGAATTAAAAAAAAGCTCGGAAAAAGTCAGAAATGAAAGGGTGCCACTCGGGAATTGTGGCACCCCATTATTTGACCCCAAAACTCGGTAAAAACCAAGTAATTTGTTATTGTTGGGAGGTATGATCTAGGGACACAAACTAAAATTCCTGTGCCCTTTGATATTCCTCCATAAACCCACACAGATCTTGCAGAAACTGTTTCGTGTCTTTCAGGACAACGTTTGATTTATCTAACAATGGTCTAAGATGTCTTTCAATAAACACAGAAAAGGGCTCCGTGAACCACCCCCTTCCTGCCACTATGGACTTAAAGGGTGGTTCCCTGGGATTCTTATGTAGCTTGGGGGAGCCCTGAAACATGGGTATAGTAGGATGTTCTACTTTAAATACTGCATCAAGTCCAAAGTGATCTGATATTGTAATAGTCCTATTTGCTAGGTTCATAGAGTAGTACTAGGCTAACTGCCCTCGCAAGCCATTTTAAGTCTAGCCAATTATCCCTTATGAGACTCAAACCCTACACCTTGTGTTTGTAAGACAAACACCTTAACCATTAGGCCACCCTCCCAACTAGGAGCATAGGCCACAAGCTACGTGCTTTAGCTTGTGGCCTATGCTCCTAAGGGATAAAATTTTGAACTCTATATTACCTGATTTTGTGAGTATTGCATATAAAAGAGCTTAGGAATGTGTCTGACATTCTGGTACATAATCATTTTTGTTTACCAGATGTTAATGTCAGTCAGAGCTTAAGTATAAATGAAGGCACAGTTCCATGTGATGGTTGTTCCATCTGTCAATATGTAGTAAGCTCTTTTCCCTATATTAATGGTATTAAGTTTACAGCAAGGCATGAATATAGTTGTAATACGGAGGGGTTAGTGTATCTGTTGAGATGTGCATGTAAGATGTTTTACATAGGGGAAACTTGCAGGAGTTTTAGGGTCTGGTTGCAGGAATATATTAGGGACATAAAAAATAAAAAAATAGAGTTCCCTTGGGAGTCATTTTTTGACAGCACAAAACTCTAACCCTGATTCTCTTAGGGGTTGTGTCTTGGAAAAATTGTAAGTTGGCATAGGTGAATGTGTCTTTAAAAAAATAAACTTTTAAAAAAAGAAACCCTGTTGATTTTAAAGTATGGTACTTTGGAGCCTCAGGGACTCAACAAAGAATGTAATTGGAAGTATGTGATTTGAATTGTATGCTTAATTGATTGTTTTACTCTTGGAAGGCTGTGTAAGTCGTGGCGCTAAGTGTTTCATTAAATTTGCTTACTTCTTGGATCGGTGGTCTTGATGGTATTTTATTTTATTTATTTTTTTTAAGTTGTATTTACTAAAGTTAGTAATGTCTGTCCCTCTGCACAAAGGAGGAAATTCAATGTGTGGCTTTTTCCAGAGACTGGGAATGTGGGATTCCTGGATTGACGTATTTATTTATAAGGATTGAGACAGGCTAGTCAATGCTATCAGCTGCTATTTGAAGGTATTCATGTGGAAAGTCATCAGCTGAAGTAGAGCTTGGGTTGAATTTAAGTAGTTTTATAGGATATGGGCACAGGTTTGAAGGCAAAAGTGAATGTGGTGATGCATGGTTGCTGGGAAGGGTTAGGATTAGATGTTGGGGAATCCTTGGTTAGAGATGCTGTCTTGTCTATGAAATAAGAGTTGAATTGTATTGCAATTGCAAGTGACGAGTTATTGGGAGAAAAATTAGGGTTATATTTATGGCCGGGATTCAAAATTTCTTTAATGGCAGTCCAGAATTTTAGGGTTTTGTTTGCTATTCTGAAAGTATAGTTTGTCTTCATTAATTTACTTTAGTGCAATTTCAAAGAATTGTGGTGTTATGTTTTTGCCATTCTTTCCACACGTGTTCTCTGTCCTGCAATTGCATTCTACTTTTTGGATAGACAAATTGCATTATATATCTTCCTGATATGAGGTGCAAAGCTATTTAAGATATTCAGGAAAATTGTATTGAATTCATTTACAGCATTTGAAGGAGGATTTTAGGAAGTTAAATTTCATAGATGATAGGTTAGTAATGAACATTTCTGGGTTAAACTTGGAAAGGTTGCATGTTATATAAACATGCTGTTTAACTGGATGTGTGAAATGTCTGGTTGTATAAACTGGGAGATGATCAGTGAGGCAGCTATACATTGTACCCGAGATGGTGTACTTGCTAGGGTCTGATACTAGGATCTGGTCTATTTGGGGAATTTGATGTCTTGCTGTAAGTGTGGGGTCTATTTGTTATGTGAAACTAAATAAATGCTAGATATAGGGAAGTTTGTCCTACCAATTCTCATTCGCATCACCTAGTAGTAGTGTTTCAAGTGGAATTGTTATAGCTATACAATGTAAGATATTTTCCAGTGTAGCTGTATTGTTACCTGGTGGGATGTAAGCAGTAATACATATTTGTTTATAATTTATTTCAGGAAAATTATAAGAAGCTCTGCTGAACCGAATTTTAGTATTGGTTTGTTGTACGGGGAAATGTGGTGGTAGCTGGGAAATAAAGCAATACCACCACCTTTCCTGTTTATATTGTCATTGCAGATGATATAGCAGGGAGGTGTAATTTTGGAGTAGTGTATACTGATTTTAGCAAAGTTTCAGTTACAGAGATAATATCAGGCTTATGTTAGGTAATCCAGGCATGTGAATTCACAATTTTATTTCTTATGCTTCTAAAATTTATGGCAGCAAATGTTAGATTACCAGGGTTGGTGGATGACCGTTGTAGGGTTAGAGTAGTGTGTGCAAGAGAATTGTCTTTTTTAAACATTTTTATTAAAATTTTTTACAAGAAAATAAGCATTCACATAAATGTAATAAAGGAAGTGAATTGTCTTGATGTCCATTGTGATAGGTGTGGCCAGGACTGCAGTATATTGGGGAATTATTGATGCTTGTTTTCTGGAGAGTATTTTTCCCACCTAATTTAGTGTTTTTTTTTTTTTTTTTTTTTTTTTTTTTTTTTAACTGAAATGGAGTTAATCTGTCTATATTTGGAGTGAAGGTGAGAGGCGTCATTAAAGAGGTTTAGAGTGATATGTGGCGAGTGTAGGGAGGATGTATGAATAGGTGGTGGGACAGAGTTGGAGAGATGTTGAGAGCTACTATAGAGTCATGGTAGGATGAAAGATGGCCCAGTAGCAGGAGAAGAATAGAGGATAAAGCTGAGCAGTAGCATGATCATGTAAAGGGATCATTTGTAGTAGTTGGCAGGTAGTGGGGGAAGTAGGGATCAAAAAGGAAAGAAGTTGTAGGGTAGAAGGATATGTAGTGGTGATGGAGTCTGAAAGCTGATAGAGGTTAGGTAGGAAAGTAGTATTCTCTGTGAAGGAAGAGTTAGGTTGTCCTGGTACCTCTTCTGGAATGTAAGGACTAGGGGGTTTAAAAAGCTGAAGTTTGAGAATGTCAGTAAAATAGGAAGACATGAGGGTATGCTTTGTGGGTATTGAATAATGTGGCACACATGAACCACTCCCAAAGAGATCTAGGGGAACAGACTTTAAACTTTGTGTAAGCCACCCACTGCAGATTCAAGGAAAAAGGTTAAGACTTCTGTGTTTAGCATGCTGAATACTACAGACATCTTCATGTGGCTGTTATGCAATGCAGCTGATGGCACAGGTATTACTCTGACATCATGCCTGACCTTCGCCTTTGTGATTTTGTGGACAATTTTAAGGCATCCTTCACCAGTGCCTATTTGGATCTGCCTTGTTTAGACTTGCAGTGAAAGAAAGACCGACAAGATTCAAACAAGTAGGTAATGCACAGTCTTCCATTGGTATTAGATATGACACCCCTCGAAGATCCTTTAACTGTAATCATAAGGGGTCCCCAAGTCTCTGCATGTTCTTCGTGTTTCACTGTTGCAGTCATTACATTTGGGTAATCTGCTGGCAGGTTGCCCTCAGTCGGCCTGAATAACAAAGTCTTGGGCCCTGCGTCGGTTGCTGTCTCCTCTTCCGTGACGTCAGGTCATCAGGGGTATAAAACATGCAGCCAGCGCCATTTTAATCAGTCTTTCTTGCCACGCGGTGCCCGAAGTAGAAGCAGTTCGCAAGTGCCGGTTGGCCGACTCTTGAAATTTTTGTATTCAAGTTTCAGAACCTAAGTCTTCAAACTAAAGCTAAGTACCCCGTTGGGGAAACGTTTTCTTGCTCCTTACCGATGTCAGTAAAAGTTAATAATTGCATTACTTGTGGGAAGCAAATACCTCATAAGGATTTTCATTTGTACTGTATTCCTTCCCTAGGCCCTGATCACCACGTGCCTTGCTGTCGGTTTTGTGCTAAATTTAACCAACGCACTATTAAGCGTCAGTATATTTTTGCTTCTAAATATTTTGGTTCAAGATTTAACTACCCTGAAATGTCGTTGGTCAGCAATCCGACTACCGGAGTTCACAAAAAACGCAAGGAAAAAGACAGAGACCGTCGAGGTCCAAAACCGACGAAGCTTCTCCTAAGCCAGTCACCGGTACTCAGTGAGGCGCTTTCACAGCCCCTGATACCTGCTACTTTTGAGTCGCAGGCCTCTACTGAGACCCATTTGGAGTATGCTGCGAGATTCGCAAAGTATTGAACCCACGGATATCTCTCCCTTGGATGGGTCCAGAGCCGCTGAGCAGGCACCGGCTTCTGAGGGTGTTTTCAGGCCTCAACATTTTTACATTAAACCGACGCCAGCAACAAAAACAACTTCTATGTCTAAAAAAATGACGCATGAGCCGCGTGCTCAGGCCCCTATGCCTAAAAAACAGATGATCAAAATGGCTGAGGATTTAATTACCTTGGGCAGGGGTTCCCAACCCCCCCCCCCCTGCTAAGAGGCCTAGGCAAGGCACTGATTATGAATCTTCAGATCAGGTTTCCATTTCTTCTGATTCCTCTTCTGATCAGGAATTTTCTATTCCACCCTATGAGGATTCTGATGCAGAGGAATCCATCCCATCTGCATCTCCTCCAGAGGATTACTCTTTTGGAGAGACTTTGCATACTTTAAGGGAACATTTTCACTAGGAGAGTCAGGACTTCTCTGAATCAAAAAAGAGGCTTAGGGATTTCCTCCTTTCTCAGCATAGGCCTTTGGCAATACCTCCTGTATTACATTGTTGTTGATGTGTTCTCGGAATCAAGCATGGCTCCCGATTCCCTGTCTCTGGCTCCTAGTAAGCCAGACAGATATTAGAGGTTTCCTGACTCCCACAAATTTCTTTTCAAAAATCCTGCTGCTGATCCAGAGACTATTTATCAGGGTCTCAAGGGTGTTAAGGCTTCTACAGCCAAAAAGCCTACCCCTTCTGATAGGGATTTCAGGGTGCTGGATAGATGGGGTGAGAAGGTTTATATGTCTGCAACCTTGGCAATCAGGGCTTTAAACTGTCAGTTTCATAAGCTTAAATGTCAACAGCATGTCATGGACTTAATGAAACCGAAAATGATGTTGATTTCTTATTGTGTGGAAAATAGTTACAGGATTTATTGCATTCAGCAGAACAGGTTGGAAAGCATACTTTGCAATATGGTTTTGATTCCTTGGAGGCCTCTTGTAGGAACGTCGTTACTAGATCTGTGATTAGAAGGCATGCCTGGCTCAAGGAGCAAAATCTGCCTGATCATGTTAAAGCTAAATTGTTGGATCCCCCTTTGCAGCATGATACTCTGGTAATAAGGCAGAAGAGGTTTTAAAGAAAATGGAAGACGAAGCTAAATCTATGCAAACAGTAAAAGATTTCTTGCAAGTGCAACCACCCAGGTTCAGTAGGAACCGGCCTACTAAAAATTGGTCCTTTCCTGTGTCCAACAGAGCCAGTCAGGGCAAACCCAGGTGCTCAAAAGGCTCCAGATATCAATCACAGGGTTCTTACAGGTCAAAGCAATGGGGTGCCTCCACCTCCAAGTCTGGAGGAAACAAAGCACAACCCTACAGTAAACAGTCTCGATGACTTTCCTCTACCATCACCAAGCACTTATCTTTTGGCAACCCCCTTGGGGGGAAAACTAGCACTTCGTGCTCAAAATTGACAGTTAATTACCCAGGACAAGTGGGTATTAAACATAGTATCCCAGGGTTACAGATTTCATTTCCATACTTTGCCAATTCCAAATGGATGGCCGGATCTGCCACAAAACCAGTGGGCAGAGGCCCAGAAACAAGTTATGTCCCTCATGGATATGGGGGCTATTCAATCGGTGCCAGAAAAGGAAAAAGGACAAGGATTTTATTCAAGACTTTTCCTGGTACCCAGAAAAGACAATTCATGGAGTCCAATACTGGACTTATCAATTCTGAACACGTTCCTGGACATTCCAAAATTCAAAATGCTGACTTTACAACAGCTACTGCCTATGCTAGGCAAGAATGCTTGATTAGTAACTTTAGACTTAAGAGGCATGCCTGCATATCCCAATAAGGGAATAATGCAGAAGATACCTCCGCTTCAAAGCAGGTTTTTGCATTACCAATTCTCTGTACTGCCTTTTGGCTTATCTACTGCGCCCAGGGTCTTTATAAAGTGCCTGGCACCAGTAATTGCATTCTGCAGACAAAGAAATATTCAAATTTATCCTTACCTAGACGACTGTCTCATTCAAGCAGAGGACAAGGGCACTCTTCTTCAACATCTGGCATTTATAAAAAGGCTTCTAGCATGCCTAGGGGTACACCATAAATGAAAAGAAATAACTGGTACCCTCTCAAATAATTACATTCCTGGGTGCAAGCTTGAATACAACTGCCCAGATAGCTTACCTCACACCAGACAATTGACAACATACTTCAAACAAATGGCAACAGAAACCCAGTTATCTGCAAGACAAATTCTGCAGGCTTTGGGGTTCATGGCATCCTGCATTCTACTAATTCCATATGCGAGACTGCATATAAGGAAACTTCAGTGATACCTAAAAGGTTTATGGAGTCAACATTGTCACAGCCTGGAAACAATGATTCCTCTCATTCCCTACCTACAACAGGAGTTTCTTTGGTGGGCAGAGACATGTCACCAAAACAAGGGACTGTCATTCACTCTACCCCCTGCCAGCCAAACCCTAACTACAGATGCATCAGACTAAGCTTGGGGGGCCCACCTGGCAGGGAGATGCATTCAGGGCAAATGGAGCCCAAACCAAATGCATCTGCATATCAACCAGACAGAAATGCTAGCTGTTCAGAATGCTCTGACAGCCTTCAAGGACTTACTTCATCCAGGACAACTGCTGATAAAGACTGACAACACCACAGTTATGTGGTACATAAACAAGCAGGGGGGTACACATTCCTACCTCCTTTGCAGACTAGCCATGGCTTTGTGGAACACAGCTTTGACTTACCAAATACATCTTCAAGCTCAATTCCTGCCAGGAAAGCAAAATACTCTGGCAGACGACTTAAGCAGAAATCTTATGGACCCGCACAAATGGAAACTGGATCCACAAATCTTCAGCATGTTAACACAGAAATGGGGGAGCCCATACATAGTTTTGGGGATAGGCAAATAGATCAGTTGGACAAATTCTGCGCAAGAATTCATCACAAAAAAGCATGGAAAGTGAATGCTCTGTCCTTCAGCTGGAAAAACCTATCGGTCTATGCCTTTCCCCCTCTACTCTCAAAGGTCTTACTAAAAGTCATACAGGAAAAAACAAAAATGATCCTAATTGCTCCGGATTGGCCTCGCCAGCACTGGTGCCCGCTTCTAAGGAATATGTCACACCTTCCTCCATGGTACTTGCCTCAAACACCTCCTCTACTGTCTCAGCAGAACTATCAAATTCTGCACACTCAGCTCCAAACTCTGAATCTTGCAGCATGGCTAATCAACTAATTATTCAAACCACATCTCTCAGTAAACCTGTGATGGATGTCATTTTGGAAGCCAGAAGGCCTAGTACTTGAAAATCTTATGCTGGTAAATGGAAGAGATTCTGTGCTTGGAACCAAGCACAAGGAATAGACACAGCAAAGCCCAATATGCCTCAGATTTTACAATACTTAACTGAGATGCTTGACAAGGACCTATCTTTTTCTTCAATAAAAATCCATGCTTCTGCCATCTCGGCTCATTACAGTAGAGCCCTCCCCTCTTTTCTCATCCACTGCTTCAACAGTATCTCAGAGGGTCCAAAATTTTAAGACCTCCCAGGAGAACACCTACTCCTGCATGGGACCTCAATTTTGTGCTGGAAAAACTCACCCTGCCTCCTTTTTGAACCAGCAGCTACTGCGGATATAAAATTTCTGTCTTGGAAGACCGCTTTTCTTTTGGCAGTCACTTCAGCAGGAAGGGTTTCAGAACTACAGGCTCTCATGGCAGTGGAGCCTTTCATTGTATTTTACCCGGACAGGGTGGCCCTTGGGACCAATCCTTCTTTTATGCCTAAGGTGGCATCCAGTTTAGCTCTTAACCAGACCATTCACCTGCCAACTTTTTTCCCAAATTCGCAAAACAAGGGGGAGCAGATTCTGCATTCATTAGATGTACACAGACAACCAAGATTCTACTTAAACAGGACAAAATCTCTAAGAAAGTCTGAGCAACTACTGGTAGCATTTGCTGCAGGATCAGAGGGGAAGGCTATATCAAAGCAGACTATTTCTAAATGGATAAGCCACTGCGTTTGTTTCTGCTACTTGCACCATGGTAAACCTGTGCCCAAGGGGATCAGATCCCATTCCACCAGGGCTGCCTCTTCTTCAGCAGCTTTTCGGGGTCCCAACCAAAGACATTCTAGAAGCTGCTACTTGGAGCTCTGTTCATACGTTCACAAAGCATTACCATTTACCTCTCTTCTCTAAATCCAGGGCAGGCTTTGCCACTGCAGTCCTGCAGGGCCTTATAGCTGCCCCTAATGCTGTTTAGTTCCATCCTCTTATCCATAGCTTTGGGATTCTACCCAAATGTAATGACTGCAACAGTGAAACATGAAGTACAGTTGTGTACACTTACCATGAATGTAGATGTTCGAGTGTATTCACTGTTGCAGTCCGGGTTACCCACCCTCCATCCCCCATTCTATACCTTTTCTTTCCTTCACTATACTCAAAAGTCTTTGTGGTGTATTTGCTTTTAGTTGAAGGTAAATTTTTTGTTTCTAAGGTGCATTTATATATTTACAGTTTACATATATGTTTGCTCCCCATTTGGGGGCACCTGGCATCTGGGGCAAGAAAAACTGATTAAAATGGTGTCGACTGCATGTTTTATACCCCTGACGACCTGACGTCATGGAAGAGGAGACAGCAACCGACACAGGACCCAAGACTTTGTTATTCAGGCCGACTGAGGACAACCTGCCAGCAGATTACCTAAATGTAATGACTGCAGCAGTGAATACACTCGAACATCTACATTTATGGTAAGTGTACACAACTGTACTTTTAGAAAACCCCACTGTTGACCCTTTGATTCCTCCTTGGACAGGCGTAGTGTTGGTAGAGGCTGCCCCTTTAACAGACACTGATCTAGAGGGCTTGTAGGTTTGTAAAAACTAAGGATTTTGGGGAGCATTTTCTGTCAAACAGATGCAATGTGCCTGAAGGCTTGCTTGGCTGCTTATCTCCAGAGACTGTCGTGGGAAGGGAAGGTGCCCTGTGCCTTCGTGATTGGCCATTAAACAGGAAAAATGCATGAGAGAGGACTAGCAGCTATACTATTCCCTTGTCCCATACACCCCCTCAACTGCAGCTGTTCAGACATTCCACCTCACCAGCTCAAAGTGACAGAGAGGAAGAAGTCCTAGTTCTCAGAGAAAAAGCCATCCAAGAGGTCCCATTAGTCATGATAGAAAAAAATGCGAAACAAGTGACACCACCATGGACTTAGAACAATGCTAAAAATCTTTTATTGGATATAAACAGAAACAAAAGTTCAGACGTAAATAAAATCCCCTTTTTTCAAAGTACAACGATAAGCGCTTTCAGAAAAATCCTTCATCAGATCGTGATTAAAAGGATGGGGAACAACATTTAAAAAGAAACCCTAACCAATCAGCATTGAAGTATTACATGATAATTTCTTTGGTATAGCCAATGGCAATGGGCAATAGCTTTATTTTCTAGTCGCATCATACTTTCTGTGGAAAGTCAACTGCCCAGTGGAAGACTTAGGTCTCTCTTGGAGCCTCGCATATCCCCTTTTTTTGCTTCCCCATCCAGCACCAAGCACAGCTGCTCCTTTTTCCTGATCCATCTCAAGGGTTAGTTACTAAGGGATGCTCTACGCTGTGTCCTTTTGGTTTTTGTATGCATTTCCTCCCATTCCCTGAATTTTCAAATTTCTACACAAAGCCACAGTAATTCTTTGCCCCTCTGTGTTCCAGGCAAGTCTAATTTCACTTGTTCAGGCATCATTAAAGGATACGTCCATGGTTCTCTAGATCCCCACTCAAATCTTGTCATCTTTCCAGGCAGCCTCATCTAGACCTACAGAACCTCAAGCTAACCTCCATGGTTTCTCCAATTCTCATGATGGCAAAGAGTTCTCATCACAGACTGTAATTTGCATCTTTTCTGCTTTGTAAAAACTATCCACTCAAACTTTAGGCGAGTAAATGGAAACTGTTTTCGATACAGGTAACTGAAGAAGGTTTATACCCATTGTCTGTCTCCATTCCAGAAGTTCTACAGTTCATTTCTAATCTGTTTGAGGCTGGCTCCAGCTGCTCTTCAATTGAGGTACAACTGGCATCCACTTCATATTTTCATAACTGTTTCCACAACCACTATCTGACTGCACACAAGCTCTGCAAGGAGTTGGCCTTTTGGCTTGCAATAAAAGTTACCCCTACCCCGACCTTAGTTTTGTACTGAAGACACTTGCCAAAGCCCCTTTTGAGACTGCCTCTTCTAAGTGCATACATTTTTTCCGGGGAAAATGTTTTTCGTTGCAATCCCATTAACCAGTAAAATTTCAGAACTTCACACATTGTGCTCTTCCCATCCATAATTGACAAGGTCAAGGTCTAACTGAGAAGCAACAAATCCTTAATTCCAAACGTGGTATCCGAATCTAAATCCGCTAATCTAGTCACCTGTATTTTTTCCCAATCATTTTAATAAGAGTTGCTTGGATATTAACAGGCATATCAGTCAGAAAACATACTCATTTATTCGTATCCTTTGCTCCCAAACAGGATGGGCAAGGAGGCTTCAATTTAGTGCTTTACAGATGGCTTTCTGACCGTATCTTTGCTTACTCTTCCAGAAATAAATCTTTGTCAATTAAACCATGCACTCATTCAACTAGATCACTTACAGAACCTCTACTGTGAGTGAAATTTGTGCTGCAGCAGTGCAACCTACTTTGTATACCTTCTCCAAATAGTATAAACTGAATATAGTATCCTGGTCTGGTGCTTGTTTTGGACCTAGAGTTCTGAGAAATCTCTGGTGGCATTGTGATATAGCAAGTCAAGTATCTTGAGATTCCATCCCAAGACTCAAATTGAATGGACAGAATGAAATTGGATGTTGGTTATGTACTTACCATTTCCTCTTCATATACTACTCCATCAGATGTAACATCCATCCTTCCTTCCCCCATCCAAACTGTCACCTCATTCCATGAGATCTAGCTGACCGCTCTGCTGTTCCATTTATGATCATAACATCTGTTTCCTTGATCCTATCTTTACCAGCCATCAAACTTGATCTGAGGTTGGTTAGGGCAAAGGGAAATTGTGGGAGGAAAATTCTGAAGGATTTTAAGGCTAAGAGCACTATCAGAAAGCCAGGTTGGATCGAACAAGCAGCTGTAATCAATAGTCGAATTGGACATACTAGGATGAAAATGGCCCAGTCTTTATGGTAAGTATATCACCTCTGTTTTTCTTGTACTCTCCCTTTGGATCTTCCTTGTTCTGTTCTATCAAATGTTTTTTCCTCACCTACAGAACCACATTGATCTGTATCAGTTTTTGACAAAATATTTTCCATTCTCAGCTAATAGACAAAAAGTGTAATCATGGTTTAAAATGAAAGTGGGTCTGTATGAAACACCATCTGAAGGGTCTTCACCTCCTGCGAAACAGCCAACACTATCTTCCAAGATGCTGCTACTCTCCACCACTCATTTTTAATTGTTAAATGAAAAAAAAGCATTCCCGTTCTTTTGCGCATGCTTCCCTTCTAACTTCCAAAATTGTACAGGAAAATAACATCTGTTTCTGTGGACTTCCTGTTTGATACATCACTGTCTCTCAACTATTAATTGTTGACTGTTTTCCTCTAGAGTAGGCATAACTGTCTTCCATAAAATCTCCTCATTTGTACCTTTTCTTGTTTCTTCATTCCTCTCGTTTATACAGATTTTCATAAAATTTCCAAAATAACTCCAGTACCTCTAACTTTGGCTGCAGCCCTTTATACTTTGTTGCCTAGGTCTTCATGTTAAAAGTTTTATGCTCTAAAGTTAATAAAAATAGTTTAACTAGAGCCTTTCTAAAGTCATGCAACTTTTCCAAATCTTCACTTATTTTTTTTCTTGTAGCACTTTGCATTTGCTACTTAACTTGGTCTGTGAGAGTCCCCTTCTGCATTGCTTTAACCTTTCTCAAACCTTAAATTCCTATTTTTTCCCCATGTTTTTCTCTATCTACTCTGTCCATTTTCATTTATCCCTTTCACTAGCAAGCCCCTCTGAAGTAATTTGTCCGCCCTAATAGACTGTCACATCTACTACTAGTTCCTCATAGAAGTAGGAAACTGCCAGTCTCATTTCTTACACCATTACCCTGCATCTTTTTTGTTTTTATTAGTGCATGATCTGGTACAGTTATTCTGTGGGTCTCAATGATTTCAGTTAAATGCATGTGCTCCTGTGAAGTATAATTTGTCCAATATAGCACAGGTTCTACATCTTAGGAATAATATATGGAAATTCTTAATTCCTGCTACTGAACATTGCATCTTCCTTGGCAAATATTCTCATTTCTTCAGGCATCTACCTTCTTTTGTTAAAATTTTCTTACTAGGTCCCCTGATATGTCCTCCCTATTACAACTAGGTTCCAGACACACCCCTAAATAATATCCCCTGCTGGGTGCTTATTTGTCCCAAAATTCTCCTGAGCTCCTCAACTGTAGTTTTAGGTGGAATGTAAATATATGTTAACATAATCCTATGCACAATTCTGAAGATTGGGAAGAAAATTAAAGAAATAATATCCCCAGCTCCTCCCCCTTTCACACAAGCTGCAGTGGCCATCTATACACACTTTTAAGCAGAGCCAGTTTTACACTAGGTGGGGTTCAGGACAGACCACTACTAAACCTGTGTTAAAATCCACATATTCAGTCTTTGGGTGTGAGAGCCACCAAGCCCCAGGAAATTCTGCATATCTTGATGTTCTGTGAATCAGTTTATGCTTATTTTTGAAAGATTGTTTAAATTGAGCAAAATGACAGTCTCAGTTACTCTCATCCAGACATTTCCCACTTCCATCAAGCAGTATAAACCACTTGTGTACAATTCAGATGCACTGGTAGTGATAAAAAGATTGCCATTTAATGCGCTTCATCTTTACTCTACACAAAAACAGTTGCCACACATTAAAGTATTTTGAATTGCTTAGCATAAATCAGTAATCCCACAAAGCCAGAATAATCAGCAAGCAGCGGGCAGCTAGTCATTCTTTTCCAGAGACAGCCCACAATTATAGCTACTTTGCTGTGCATTTCTCACACAGTTACTTTTAGTCAATTTTATTTCACACAAAATACACAATAGTCCTACAAAGACAAATAACTGTTTAAACTGAGCCAACAGTCAGTTGATTTCAGACAGCTCCCACCCTCACCCAGCAGTTAGTGATTTCCTTGTGCACTTTAGATTGTAATAAAAAATGGTGTCCATATATAGCTCTCTTCTGTCCAGAATTGGAAACAAATCCAGAAATGATCTGGGGCACTTTTTAAAGTGTTAATATATTAACTTGGTGACAGGAAAACAAAATAACAACATACATTTTCTGAAGTAAAAGAAGTCTGTATAACTGTTTTTAAACACTCTGTCCTCCCGGAAGTCGAGTGGCGTTCGAAAGATGTGCATGAATGGGCGTGCCTTCTTTGAAGGTTGGGCATTGGGCTGGCACCTCGGCACCGTAAAAATCTACTGCCAATCATTAGCGGACCAGAGTTTCACTGTCGCTACCCCTAACTGGGAAAAGCCAAAAGAAGAACAACATTAAGCTATCACTTAAGACATCGGCACACATACATCAGTAGAAAAAAATTAACCATATTAACATTTTTCATTTACATAATGTAAACAGCACAAACATATGTCAAACATTTGTTTTCTTTATAACAAGTCTCATTTAGTTCAACATTACATAAATTGATCATTTCCTGCCTTCCCTTGAGCATTATTTTGCATGTGTGGTCTGCACAAATTTAATGTAATTTGCTCATTCCCTTTTCTAAAGATCCCGTTTCTAGTTTCTATCTGTTTTGCAGTATTTAATACTTCAGATACATTTGGTTTAGATTTGGCTTTCCTTTTTCTAGTAACTGCTTTTTGGCATCCAGTGAAGTTAAATTGAATACAGCCTTACTATGTCAAAGCAATTCAGACAGTGTCCCATCTCAAAAGTATTGTTTTATTAGTTGCAACCTTTGCTCGTTTAATATTTCTGACAGAGTATTCTGTAGGGAATTTTTTAAAATCTGTTAGCTCATTACTCTCTCAAAAAATGTTCCCAGTGACCTTTTTCTTTCCCAGTCGCACCTCCAGCACTTGCTATCTACCGGAGGAAAATACTTTGAAATTGTCTTGGGGTATACAAGTACCGATGCAAAGACTTACAAACAAAAATCCCAAACCTTCTGGTCTTTTGTCACATGCTTGGGAGCCATAAATATGTCCTCCCATTGTTCTCTATTAATTTTCCAGTCTGTCTTCCTAATGTTTTCTTACTACCTCTGATTGACTCTTATAGTCATCATGCAGTATTTTATATGCCCTACTAATTATCCAGTTTTTAACTGCAGCTTTCACTATAGATTCTACTAAGTCTTAGCAGAACAGGTCTTTTACATAGGACTCCCCTTTCTCTTTGCCTTTACCTGTAATTCATCATTCCCTGGTGGGGAAGACAGTCTCTTACCTACAGTCCAAACTACATCTTGGCTTCAATTCACTCTTACCTTTTCCACTCTTATTTGCTGCCATTACCTTGGTTCCTTTGTCACTTTTCCACATTAAATTCCAGCCCCCTCTTGGCTATTTTCTGTACCCATACTTGCAGTCATCCTTATTGGCAAAATCTCCTTTCTCCATTCCCAATCTAGCTTAGTTAGAATACTAGCAAATTTATAAATATAATATTTTGGTATTGGTTTTCATTGAAAATCCCACTCTTCTTTCTTGACACCACCCCCCCCCCCACTTCATCTTCCCTTTCCAGTTTGAATTATATCCTTCTGCTTGTGTTTATATGAGGATTAACTGTGTTGCTGTGAAATATCCATTCAAATCAGGTTATCCTAAGCCACCTTATTCGATTGGGATGGTAAATGTATCCCACATAACCCTTGCACCCTTCCCCCAAGATATATTTCTTCAACTCTATTTCCAGAACATCTTCCCTGGTTGATTAAAAATGTGCCTGACCTGCACATAAAAACATTTTCAGTGCTTATTTTACTAACCATATCCATAAACAAGAGCTTTAAGTTTCTCAGTTTTCTTTATCTTTTGGTTTGGTCTCTTTCCACATATCCTTAGCTGCCGTAACAGAAGCATTTTAATCTATACTCTGAAATACTTCATCTAATATTGTCCCCATACATATGGCATAGGTTATGAACACAGTTGCGTGGATGCATAATTTATGGCTATAGCCTTTGTTTTATCTTAATTTTATGTCCAGAAAAGACTTGAAACTGTCTCAAAATGTTGCACAAGATGTCCTGTAACTCTGTGTAATCCACCATCTTTTCTGCCCAAATCCACAGTTTTTTGGAGAGACGGAGTCGATTTTGAGGCAGCAACATTAACAGATAAGAGGTATGTGGCCATTGACTGTATTTTATCTCTGTTCCTTGCAGAGTAACCACTCAATAAAGTATTGTGATTGCTTTACACAAATCACATTAATCCTGCAAGTGCACACTAGTGCCTTAAAGCTAGATTGACTATTTAAATTAGAAAACTTCATCCAAATAACAGTAATTCTGCAAAATCAGAATAAGCAAAGCAGCCCTTAAGTCACATTATCCCATGTACAGGCCAGCTTTTTTTGTGTGTTAGTCCAATATACTTTACTAGAACAGCAAATTTTGCATCGGCATGTATTTTGTGAGGAATAAGAAGCATGAAACCCCAGTGTCTGCCATTTTCAACTGACTGTAATTCTTGATGATTTACCAGAAAGTTAAAATTTACAGGGGAGTGGGCAAGCATTTCAGACAAAATCAGATGTTTGGCAAAATAAGGGATAGTGGCAAATTATGGTATAACTCATCCATCCTCAATATTTGGTTGCCTGCCAGTAACATTATTTAAAAAAAATACCTTACAGCTTTTTCTTCATGCTGCTGATATTTCCACACAGTTTCAAAGTTGACTAGCTTTGTTCTGTCCATGATCTACCTGATTTGTTGTGTAGATAGTGGGAGGGATGGAACAGAAGGGTCTACCAACACATCCACCCCTGGCACTCAACTGCTATGGCTAAAGGAAAAAGGATACTTGCATGCCATGTACTTATTTGTCTAAAGTAAAGAAATGCTGTGTTTCTGTACGAAAATAAGTACTGGAAAAATACCCTTACCAAAATGGTGCCCTAGGTGGCCACCTAGTTCGCTTGTATGGAAGAGCAGCCATGAAGTCGCATATACCACTGGTGACTGTATAGTTTTAAGATATTCTCTTAAGTCTGGGAGAAGACCTAAGCCGCCTCGAGCCATGGGCAATATTAGCTTTCCTAAATTAACCCTTGCCCTCTTGCCTTCCCAAAAGAATTTTTCTGTTACTTCATATGTCCTCTTCAGGTTGATAGAATTACTTTTCAGAAAATAGAACCCAAAGGAGCCAAAAGCATCTTTATTGCTTGTATCTTATCCTTTTCCATTAGCATCGTCTTCCACAGGTACATGTCAACTTACTGAAAGGCAATACACCGAAAGTTATACAGAGTTTACAAGATCATAATGCTAATATCCAAATACTTACTCCCCTATCCAATAAGTTGTCCTGTACCAATTTTCTACACCCTAATTTTCTTAAGATTGTCTAGTCCTCTATCTTATCTCACTGCTATTTATACAAACACCTACATATCTCATTCTGTTATGTCCTAAGAGACACTAGTGATGCTGTATTAATAGGAGGGGTTTAAAACCTAGTTTACTCCACTGGCTTTGGTTTTGTGTTCATTAATTTTATACCCTCAGTGGGCGGCCACGGTGGTGCAGTGGTTAGCATTGCCGCCTCACAGCAAGAGGTTCTCCGGTTCGATCCTCGGCTGGGGTGCCTTCTGTCAGTCTGCATGTCCTCCCTGTGGTTGCGTGGGTTTCCTCCGGGTGCTCCGGTTTCCTCCCACATCCCAAAGACATGCTGCAGGTGGATTGGACACTCTAAATTGGCCCTAGGTGTGCGTGTGAGTGTGCCTTCTGTGGAAGGTTGGGCACCGGGCTGGCAACTCGACACCGTAAAACTCCACTGCCATTCAATGTGCGGACAGGTGATCCGCTGTGGCGACCCCTACCCGGGATAAAGCCGAAAGAAGAAGAAGAAGAATTTTATACCCTCAGTGTCTCTACAATTGCTTTAAAAGTTTAAACAAATATGTGTTGCCTGATTCTGTTAAGTATAGCTCATAAGTATAACTACGTTCCTGTGAGGTTTTTACCTTGGTGACCAAAGGTTCAAAATATACAGCCAAAAGTGTGGGGGTGGATATTCTTATTCTGTTACCCCTTGCTAATCTTAACTTTGTTGATAGTAGCTCCTAATTCCTTATACGTGCCTCTGAGTCCTCTTAAATGGCTCTTATCTAATTATTCCATTTTCTCTGGGAGGCCAGATGCCCTTAATACTGTCTATATAAATTCCCAGCTGACCCAGTCAAGTGCATTTTCAGCATTCAGACCTACTAGTAGCTTCAACTTTCTTCATTTGTTATGCTTCTTTGAATCATTATTGCCTTGATGATATGTCTGTCCTCAATGGGCCTCATTTGATCCATGTAATTTTCTTGCCAATCTCTTTGCAACTGCTATAATAAATAATTCTTATTCATTTTTTAAAATCAAGATTGGCCAGTATGATCCAGGATCAGCTTAGGGTCTTAAGCACTGCTTTTTTATGATCCTGGTACCTCTACTCCTCCAAATATGTTAAATGCTAAACCTTTGCTAGGGTCTTGCTTGCAATTTCCAAACCTCAGTGGGGAAGCCCATCCAAACATGATGAGTTTCTTGCGGCTTGATCATGAATGACCCTTTTGATTTCTTATTTGTTAATCTATGGAGTAAATCTTTCTACTTCAGGTTCCCTTACTCTGGTAAACCTAAGTCTTCCATGACTCTGTTCACTGCTTGCTCCACTCCCAAACTCATTTCTTCCCCTTTGTATACATTTTTATAATATATTTTCATGGTCTTTAAAATATAAACACTTGGCATCTCTCTCCATTTGTTTTAATTGGGTCTCAATATATGTTCTTTCCACCTTCTGTCTGAGTTTTTGTGCCAGTAACTTGAGACTTTGGATTACTTTCTAGAAATGATTGCCTAATTGTAATGCAATTGTGTGTGAATGTTATCCAAATATCCCACTCTCTGTATCTTGGCTGTCTGCAGCTGTTCTTGATTCTACTTTGTAGATACCAGCATATGTCATCAAATCCTTTGCTAAGAAGACATTCCCGGCCCCCTGCACTTCCCAGTTTAAGCTGCGTGCAGAGAGAAAGCACAACCTGAAAGACTAATAATGAAATAAAGACTTGCTTGTTATGCAGAAAAGAATCTTGCCACGCCAGTAATGTTTGAACACCAGACTGTCTACACAGACAAAGAGCAGTTAGGTAATAAGCACCCACTGCAAAGGGCCTTCGCTTGTATCATTTGATGCACACCTTTTCTGTATACCTAATTATGAACAACCTGTCCATTGTACAATGTTTGGGAAAAATCTCAAGTAGAAAAATGTAAACCACCCTGGGATGTCAATGCAAGAACACAAGTAAGTGTTCAGAGGGCAATCTGAAGCATCGAGGTGTCAGAGGGCCTGTCTTCAGAATAAAATAAGGAACAGTAATGCCGTTCAAACTTTGAGGCAGGCATTATCTAATGCTCACAGTGAAGCCTTCCAGTTGCTGAAGTTCAGATGCTCTTCGTGTTTCACTGTTGCAGTCATCACATTTGGGTTATCTGCCTGCAGGTAGCCCTCAACTGGCCTGAATACCAGAGTCTTTGGATTTCTGTCTCGGATGCTGTCCCTTCTTCCTTGATGTCAGGTCGTCAGAGGTATAAAACATGCAGTCGACACCATTACATCAGTCTTTCTTGCCGTGCGGTGCCTGAACAGTAGCAGTTCGCAAGTGTCGGTCGTCCGACTCCTGAAATTTGTGTTTTCGAGTTTCAGACCCGAAGTCTTCAAAAAAGCTAAGTACCCCGTTGATCCTTTTTCTTGCTCTAAACCGATGTCAGTAAAAGTTAATAATTGTCTTACCTGTGGAAATCAAATACCTCATAGAGATTTTCATTACTACTACATCCCTTGTTTAGGCCCAGACCACGACTTCCCTCATCAGTTTTGTGCTTTGTTCAACGTCCAAACTATTTGTCGTTGGGCTATTTTTGCAGCTAATTACTTTTGTACTCATTCTGCGTACTCTGAAATGGCTTCATCAAGCCATCCGACTACTGATATTCTGATAAATGTAAGGAGAAAGACAGACAGACTGCATAGGTCCAAAACTGACGCCGACATTTCCGTTAAGCTAGTCGCCAGTCCGCCGGTACTCAGTGAGCCAATTTCGGAGCCCCTGCTACTGCTGATTCGTAGGACTCTACTGAGACCCATTCAGAGTCCGGTATGCCACAAAATGCTTCGACTATGGAACCTGTGGATGTTTCTACCTTGGATGGGTCTGGAGCCGCTGTGCAGGCACCAGTTTCTGAGGGGTGTAGTCAGGCCTACAGACATTCATATTAAACCAACGCCATCGTTTTCATCCAGGCCAAAAACTCACACCACACCTAGAAAACCGATGACCAAACCACAGACTCGGGCCCATATGCCTAAAAAACAAATGCTTAGAATGGCCAAAGACCTTATTACCTTAATGAGGGGAAGCCAGCCTTCCTCCTCTGAGACCTAGAACTGATTTTCTTTCTGATTCTTCTGATCAGGAAAATGATAGTTCTGCTCCTTCTGATTACCAGGATTTGGCCTTATCTACTTATGAGGATTCTGGTGCAGAAGATTCTATTCCCTCTGCTTCCCCTCCAGAGGATTTTTATTCCGGTGAAACCTTGCACACTCTTAGGGAGCATTTCTGCTGGAAAAGCCAGGATTACTCAGAGTCCAAAAAGAGACTTGGGGAATTCTTACTACTACCTCAACACAGGCCTTTAGCTATCCCTCCTGTTCTGGACATTGTAGATGATGCTTTTTTGGAATCTAGCCTTACCCCAGACAATTTACCTCCAGCTCCCAGCAAACCCGACAAGTACTACAGAGTACCTGACTCTCACAAGTTCCTCTTCAAGAATCCTTCTGCGGATCCAGAGACCATTTCCCAAGGACCAAAAGGCATTAAGGCTACTGCTGCCAAAAATCCTACCCCTTCTGATAGAGATTCTAGAACCTTAGACAGATATAGTTAGAAAGTATACACTTCTGCTGCTTTGGCCATTAGGGCTTTAAATTGCAAGTTTCATATGTTAAGGTATCAGCAGCATGTTATGGGGCTACTTAAACAGAAAATTATGTTGATTCATGACTGTATACTGAACACAAAGAATTACAGGATTTAATGCATTTTGCAGAAGAAGTTGGTAAATATAATTTGCAATGTGGTTTTGACACTTTAGAAGCATCTTGCAGGGTTGCTGTCACTGGGTCTGTAATTAGAAGGCATGCCTGGCTTAAGGAACAAAACGTGCCAGATCATGTAAAAGCTAAAGTACTGGATGCTCCCTTAAACCAACACCGCCTTTTTGCAACAAAGCAGAAGTCCTCAAAAGTATGGAGGAAAAATCTAAATCTATGCTAACTGTTAACGATTTCCTACAAATGCAGCCTCCTAGATTCAATAGGCATTGACCTTCTAAGAATTGGTCCTTTCCAGTCCCTTCTAGGCCTTCTCAGTCCAAACCCAGGAACAGCAGACCACCTAGGCTACAGTCTCGGGCTACGCACAGACCTAAACAGTGGGGGGCTCCCACTTCCAAAGCAAGGAGTAGTAAGCCATCCCTCTACGGAAAAATGGCACAGTGACCCTAACCTTAACCCTTCCAAGCTCTGCTCAACTACCTGCCCCTATAGGAGGAAAGCTCACCTTGCATGCAAAAATCTGGGAACCCATTACCCAGGACAAATGGGTTTTGAACAGTTTCCAAAGGACACAGATTCCACTTCCACGCACTACCAACCCCAAATGGTTGGCCAGACCTACCTCCAAACCAATATGTGGAGGCCCAACAGCAGGTTCTCTCTCTTCTAAATATCAGGGCTATTCAACCTGTCCTAGCAGAACCAAGGGGACAAGGTTTTTATTCCAGACTTCTTCTGGTACCCCGAAAAGACAACTCCTGGCATCCCATCCTGGACCTCTCTATTCTCAACACCTTTCTGGTAGTTCCAAAATTCAAAATGCTAACTCTGCAACAGCTTCTTCTCATGCTAGCCAAGGATGCCTGGCTGGCAACCCTAGACTTAAAGGAAGCTTACCTCCATATCCCAATAAGGGAATCTTGCAGGAAATGCCTACGCTTCAGGGCAGGCTCCATGCACTATTAGTTCTCTGCACTTCCCTTTTCCCAGGGTATTCACAAAGTGTCTAGCGCCAACCATTGCATTTTGCAGGCAGAGAAATATTCAAATATACCCATACTTGGATGATTGTCTTATTCAGGCAGAAAGCCAGGACTTGCTATTACACCACCTGTCATTCATAAAGAAACTTCTAACCTCTCTGGGGTACACCATCAATGAAAATAAATCTCACCTAGTACCCTGCCAACAGATTGTATTCCTGGGAGCAAGCTTGAACACAACTTCCCAGTTGGCATTTCTCACTCTGGAGAAACAAGTTTATTTGACAACCTACTTCAAACTATTGGCCACAAAACCCCAGCTATCTGCAAGGAAAATACAGCAAGCCCTGGGTTCATGGCCGCTTGCATTTTACTAATTCCATATGCAAGACTGCATATGAGGAAACTCCAATGGTATCTAAAAAGTCTGTGGTGTCAACATTCTCAGAACCTGGAAACAATGATTTCCATCACTTCTGGTATGAGGACAGAGTTCCTTTGGTGGGCAGAGACCTGCTACCACAACGAAGGACTCCCTTTCACTCTACCCTCTGCCACCCAAACCCTAACAGCACACACATTAGACTATGCATGGGGGGCTCACATGGCAGGGCACTGCATTCAGGGCAGATGGAAACCAAGACAGATGCACCTGCATATCAATCAAAAAGAAATGATAGCTGTACAGAATGCTCTGACAGCTTTCAAAGACCATATTCTTCCAGGACAACTATTGGTAAAAACAGATGACACCACAGTTATGGGGTACATAAACAAGCAGGAGGAACTCACTCATACCCTCTCTGCAGACTAGCCATGGCTCTGTGGAACGCAGCCTTGAGCTACCAAGTACACCTGCAAGCTCAATTCCTGCCAGGCAAACTAAATTCACTGGCAGACAACCTAAGCAGAAATCTCATGGACCCATACGAATGGAAACTAGAACCCAAAATATTCAACCTCTTGAGGAACAAATGGGGGACTCCAGAGGTAGACCTGTTTGCCTCCCCTCAAAACTACCAATTGCACAAATTCTGCACACAAACTCCCCACAGCCAAGCTTGGAAAGTGGATGCCCTGTCCTTCACCTGGGAAAGCCTCTCAGTTTATGCCTTTCCCCCTCTGCCTCTGCTCTCGAAGGTCTTACTAAAGATCAAACAGAACAAGCCAAGGACGATGCTGATTGCTCCAGACTGGCCACGCCAACACTGGTAGTCCCTCTTGCACAGTATGACACTGCTACAACCATGGCACCTGCCACAGACCCCTTCCCTGCTGTCCCAGCAGGCAGGCCAGATTCTGCACCCTCAGCTGCAAACCCTGAACCTTACAGCCTGGCTAATTCCTTGAGCTCTCCCCTAGCATCCCTCAGTAAGCAGGTACTGGATGTCATTCTGGAGGCAAGGAGGCCTAGTACTAGAAAATCCTACGCTGAAAAGTGGAAAAGATACTGTTCCTGGAGCCTAGCTCAGGGGATGGGCACAGCGGTGCCCAGTTTACCTCATATTCTACAGTGCTTAACAGAAATGCTCCACAAGGGCCTGTCCTTCTTGTTAATTAAAATTCAATTCATGCCTTTGCCATTATAATACTGAGCCACCCCTCTTCTGTCACTCCTTGCTAAAGCAATTCCTTAGAGGGGCCAAAAATTTAAGACCCCCAAGGAGAGCTCCCACTCCAGCCTGGGGCCTTATCTTTGTATTGGAAAAGTTCACCCCCCCCCCCCCTTTGAACCAGCTGCTACAGCAGAGCTGAAATTCATTTCTTGGAAAACAGCCTTCCTTCTAGCCATTACTTCAGCTAGAAGAGCATCTGAATTACAGGCCCTCGTGGCAGTGGAACACTTCATTATCTTCCATGCGGACAGGGTTCCCCTCAGGACTAATCCTTCCTTTATACACAAGGTGGTGTCTTCTGTGGCCCTAAATCAGTCCATTCATTTGCATACTTTTTTCACCGATCCACAAAACAAAGGGGAACGAATACTGCACTCTTTGGACGTGCACAGACTACCTAGATTCTATTTGGACAGGACTAAGCCTATCAGAAAATCTGAACAGCTGCTAGTTAGCTTTGCGGCAGGGGCAGAGGGGAAGGCTATTTCATAGCAAACCATTTCCAAATGGATAGCCCATTGCATCCATTTCTGCTACAAGCACCATGGAAAACTTACCCCACAGGGGATAAGATCGCATTCCACCAGGGCTGCATCTACCTCTGTGGCATTTCTGAGAGGGGTCCCTACCAGGGATATCCTAGAAGCTACCTAAAGCTCTGTACATACCTTCACCAAGCATTACCACTTGCCTATCTTTTCTAAATCCAGAGCTGGATTTGCCACTGCAGTCTTGTAGGGATTAATAGCTGGCCCTAATGCTCTCTAACGTCCCCCTCTCTTCCTTAGATTTGGGAATCAACCCAAATGTGATGACTGCAGCAGTGAAACACGGAGAACATAGTACAGTTGTGTACACTTACCATAAATGTAGATGTTCGAGTGTATTCACTGTTGCAGTCCTGGTTACCCTCCCTCCAGCCCCCTGACTTCTCTTGCCTCTACCTTTCCTTCTTGTTTGACATATATTATATCATATGTATTTGCTTTTTGCTGGGGGTGTACCATACCATATAATAGCTTCCTATTGTGGGGGCACCTGACATCTGGGGCAAGAAAAACTGATGTAATGGCATCGGCTGCATGTTTTATACCCCTGACGACCTGTCATTAAGGAAGAAGCGACAGCATCCGACGCAGAAATCCAAAGATTCTGGTATTCAGGCTGGCTAAGGGCTACCTGCAGGCAGATAACCCAAATGTGATGACTGCAACAGTGAATACACTCGAACATCTGCATTTATGGTAAGTGTACACAACTGTACTTTTTGTCCACCCATATCAGATGGTGAGATCTGAGCCATTACCCATAATCCCCAAATCATTCAAATGTCAGCTCGTGAGTTGGAAAGAGAAGCAGCTTTTGGAAATACTTTGAAAATGTTACATAGCTTCCAGCTTTGAATCTTATAGCCCTGGGATGCCCTCCCATGTGCAACCCCCGCCAAATGTGCCATATTTTGAGAAAATTCAGAGCTGAGCTAAGCTGTAACTAAATTAGTCATTGCAGAGGGCCTTCTGATTAGCTGACATCAAGCATACATCTATTGTACATGCAAATGTGCTCCATAGTATCTGCATAATAGTTTATATGGTGTTCAAAATAAGTATTTATCAAAAATGAATATAGAAAGGAGCCTAATTACAAGGCATTACCTAGAAAGTCTGACTGAAGCTCGTAGTAAAGCAAACAAAAGCAAAAAGTAAATACAAACCCGTTGAAGGGTTGAGATTCATGCAGCTTAGGAATGAAATGTCTATGCATTAGTTATGTCTGAAAAAGTTTTTCTCAAATGAATAAAACATTTAAATGTGAGATATGATAGTTTCTGGTAAACCAGTTTTATGCAGTTGTTTTAACACAATTATTACAATAGCTGTACAAGAATTTAAATGTTTAAATATAAGTAAAACCATGTTTTAAATGATTATGTAGGTTAATATGAGTGGATATTACTAAAAAAAAGTATATAATTAGCTTGTAAATTACTGCTTCCATGACTTTATTAGCATGTGTGAAGTACTCTTACCAGGACAGTTAAGTGTTTTTGTTCACTGACATAAGAATAAATTAGTACCATAAAACAGTAGAATGGGGCTTAAAATTCCCAATGAATTTATGAATGATTTGGGAAAGGTTTTTAGTACTATATGTATGACAACTAGTTGTAGCAAAACTGCTGCATGATGCTAAATGCACAATAGATGAAGGAAGGAACCAACCTCTGTTTAAATATATAAACAAGTCTTGTAAATTTTTTTGTAAATTGATCATACTTCATTACATCTACCAGGATGAAACAGTCAAGCAGATGAGATGCTTCTCTAAATTTCTCAGGCATGGGGATTGACCTGTCTGTAAAAAGTCTAATTTTCAGTGAGAGATTCTCATTGTTGGCAATGTTTGTTTTGGGGTGGTGAATTTTCTTCTGCATTGATGCACAAAAGTCCATGTTTTTATCAGCCTGAAGTAATATGGTTAATTAACTAGGTTCGTCTTAAGTATTTTTGTTGTAAGCTGTGGAAGTTTTTTTTTTTTTTTTTTTTTTTTTCTCCAAAGTACAGTTGACACATCGAAGTTGGAGGGGTCAGTCTGGGGAAAAGTACAGTCCTCATGCTTTTTTTTTGTCTGTTTAGTGATGACAATGTTTTATAGCATTTCTTTCTCTGTAGAATTTGTCCCCTTCTTTGTCACTTACATGTGACACTTGCGGTGCATGAAGTTATGTAGGGGTCTTGTAAATGGTTTTATTTATTGAGCAGCGATGCTCATACCTTGGGAATGATTACAGTCCTAACGTGAGGGGTTATGTTATAAGCATTAAACATACAGAACCAGATTGTTTTGTGGTGTTTTCTGCCTGATAGACAGCAGTGCTAGTCCAGCAAAACATTTTAAATTCATTACAGAACTTTAAATTTCATATTTGTGGGGCCAAATTCATGTGCTTAGGTAGACTAGAAGTGGTTGTCTTTTTGGTTCTGTAATATACATTGTGATGATGCTGTAAGACAGTGATAGCAAACCTTTTGGGTTAGGTGTGTCAAAAATTTGGAAAATGCCTAACTTCACTCTGTTGTTGTCCCCCCCCCCAAAACAAAATAAAAATACTAAATAAATAAATATAAAACAGCATAGCTCTCAATGCATCAGGATAAATCTCAACAGAATCCGGGACAAATCTAGAAATGAGACACATGGACATTTTTAAACTACTAGTACTATTAATTTGAGACACTGACAGAAAAAAATGAATGTGAATTAATATACATTTTCTGAAGTAAAACAAGTTTGTGTAACAAATCACAAGTTTTAGGAGGGATTATGAGTGACAGCTGAGAGGAATGTAAAAGAGCACACACTTAGAAATACAGACTACTTGCCCTTTGCAGAAGTGTAACCATGAAGAGAACACTCCCCTTTGCAGACTCTGTTGAGACAAACATACCGAAATAGTGTCTGAGGTTAATAACTTCCTTAACTCTGCAGCAGTGTTGAACTGGTTCCTGGCAAAAAATAATTCAGTGCACTTCACATGAGCAATGAACGCAAAAGCAGTTTCTTTAGTAACTCTGGTGTTGAACGCTAGTGTGTCACCTTTGACACACATCATAGGTTTGCCATCACTGCTGTTAGGCCATGTGCTGTGCTGAAGGTTTTATAGTATTGTCTTTTTAGACTTAAGATCATATTATAGTCTTTGCATCTGATTTATTGTTTAACAGTTCAAAATATTTTGCTGCAGCATGTTAATGTTTATACAGTATCTGTAATTTTTGTCGTCTGAAACACTTGACTGTATATTTGTTGTACTTGTGCTAACATTTTGCTTTTCATGTTACAGTATTGATGCTTATAGGACACAGTGGCGTAGTAACCGGCATTGTGTACCATGTATCATGGATATTGCACACTGCACAAAGGAGGGAATAGAAGAATCACTAGAGTCTCCAAACCTTGACCCTAGAGAGAAAATCCAGGTAAGAGTGGGGATAATTCATTCTCATGTTGCTTTAGCTATTCTTTTGATTAAAGGGCTTAAAACAAGGAAGAAGGGGGTGGTGAGTATTGTCACTTAAAGAATGTTTTGATAATGCATACAGTCATACTTGAAATTTTTACTGGCCTGCTAGGTAGAATGCAGATGTATAAAGAAAAGAATGCCGCTTTGTGTAGCACTTGTGCCTTGCAGCATTGCCATTTAATAGAGGCTGAAGGAGCTCCTCCATGACTTGCAGAAGGGGGAGTACTGTGGTTGCTTATAAGATCTTTTAAGTTGGGGAGCACTGTTGCAATGGGGCACTCTTTACAAACTCTGTAAATATGCTTGGGTCTTAACACTGAGCAAATTTTAATTGGACTACCAGCAAATATTTCTTTGAGGAAGATGTCTAGAAAAACAAATCATAGTACAAAATCTGTTATAATGATATTCAGTGCAATCATTTAGCTCATTAAATATCAGAAAATGACTTCGAGCTGAGCCCCAAAAAAAAGCAAAAACTTTCTGTTCATCACATTGATCACTGCTGCAGGAGAGTAAGCTATGTGGATTATATCCTGCATCGGATATAACAGCTGGCCAGCATCCAAAGCTTAAGGGCATCTTCCATGCACCCAAACTGTTATGCAGCTTGAGCTGAACAGACTAAAAGAAAAGTTTGGGAACAAGCCCTTCAGAGCTTTCTTGTAGCCCAAGAGAGTAGTACTGCCTGGGCTTTCAAGGATCAATGGTTGTTTAATGCTGTTCCATTCCCAGGCAGTTAAGTTTCATGGGGTGATGGGACTTCCACATTACTTTTTTGTTGTTTTCTTCAACAAAGTAGTTAAAACAAGTATTTCAAAGCTATGGAGAAGTATTTTCATCATCTGTCACATTAGTTTTATGTACTTTTAAATGGGAGCGCACTTTTTTACTTTTGTGGTAAAAAGCTGTAAACTATTTTTCCTGTGATAAATCTGTGTTTATTTTATTTTCTGATGCTAGATGTTTTTTATTGTGGTTTTTATTGTAAAATGACTTTTGTCCCACTTTCCTGTTTTATCAATTACTGTTGCTAAGCTTCCCCAAGAAACAAGCACCATTTTTGACTTGACCAAGGAGCAAACTTCCGGTTCGTTGGTAGGGCCTTCTAGTCACAAAAAGAAAAAGTTACGTTAGCAGCCTTTGCCACCACAACAGGTTATTAATTTGCCTCATCCACAGGTTGGTGATTCTGCTTTGGCTTAAACTGATTCCTCAGGTTAGTTATCTTTTCCCCTTGTTGTCCATGCAGCCACTGTAGCCTGAGGATTAGAGCTATGTTGCCTGCAGTGGTTAGTGTCCCCAGTGAGCAAGAAAGAGATGCTCTTGTCAGTGTTGGGAGATGTGCACGCCTGCTTAGCCAGAATGTTCTGCCCATCTTTGTGAAAGGTGTTGCTGACAGTAATAGGTCTTTGTGTCCCAACTTTGTGTCAGAAAGAAGCAGAAAACTAAATATTTATCAACTTCATCAGTTTCTCTAGACAGGAGTAATTGGGCTTGGCTCAGGGTTTTGCATTGGGGTATTGACCTTTCTTATAAGGTGGTTTCTGGTAGAAGAAAAAAGGGATTCCTCTTCCTGAAAATGTTCAGGAGTTTGAATCTAAATTCAAATATGAAGGGATAGGTGCAGGCACAGGTTTTTCTGTTCAGATTTCTGACTCAGAGGAGACTATGGTATCTGAATATCACTGTGAAAGATTTTCCCTGAGACTATTAACAGAATGTGCTAGTGTTTTTAGCAGGAAACGGAGGTTTGTTGCACATAAATGCTATGAGTTCTTACCTGGAATTCCCAGAACCTTTACCCATCCCCTGAATGCTGTCAGTATTGAAGGATGTTTTTCACAGCCTGTTGTTTCCCTGACAGCCAAGCCTGTTGCACCTAAAAAACAATGTACAAAGTTCCTCAGTCTTTCTAGTTTTTATACACTCATCCCAAACCTGACCCAGCAGCTATAGCTTTAGTTAATCCAGCTGCTAACAAAACACTGTTGGCTATGAAGTATCCACAATTTTCAATATTTAGACAACTTGCTTATCTTTGTAGAGTCATTTTCAGAATGTCAGGAATCTCACTTCTGAGAGCGAGCTACACAGGTTGGGTTTCCAAGAGAGCATTCAAAAGCCTTTTTAGACTCCATCACACAAGATTAAGCTTCTGGAGTGTATACTAGACACCTCATTACAAAGAGATTTTCTTTCCTAGAAACAAAAATCATATATCTATCCCTTGAGTTTTCCACTTGAGTTTTGTCATTGCAAGGGAATAGCTCAAGATTCTAGATTTCACGGCATCCATGACTATCATGCTGTCTCTTACTAGACTCCACATTACAGAGATACAGTGGTATCTGAAGTCTCTATGGTCTCTGCACAGGCATCCATTATCTTCAATATCCAGACAATGCCACAGCAAGGGGAGTCATGTCAATCCCAATGCAGACTAGCTGTGTGTAGCGTGGGATATAGCTTTACAACACAGTCTCGCCCTGCAGGTATCGGAGGTAAAACTGTGTGGCAGACAACTGAGAAGGACAAAGGCTCAGACCCTTATGAATAAAAACTAGGTCAGGGAGTCTTCCAAGATTTGATGCATCTCTGGTGAGTTCAAGTAGACCTTTTTGCCTACTCTCTGAACAATCAACTGGTAAAATTCTACGTAAGAACTCCGTGCAAGAAAGAATCTCTTCTACCAGAAACCACCTTTTTCCTTTATCTTGGACAGGACTGTTCCATCTTGCTTTTCCACTGATATCTTGGGATACTTATGAAGATTCAGAAGGAATCCTCAAAGATCATCATGGTGACTCCCTTCTGGCTCTTAAGAAAGGTTCTGCCTTCTTTTGGAATTGGCCATGAGCATTCTTCATACCTTGGCAGTCCACAGACAACACTGGTGCTATCTTGTCAGAACACATTCTTTCAGAACTTCTAATCAGTTCATTTCTTGTGAAGGTAAGCAGGGGACAACCTGATGTCAAAGTAGGCTATTACCTTTTGTTATTTCCACCACAGCAAAGCTGTTCCTGGCAGGGCACACACTATCAGGGTCTTGGCTTAATCTGTTCCTGTTTGGAAAGGACTGGGCTCTTAAGTATTCTAGAAGCAGTAAGTTGGTCCTTTGTACTGTTAAGGCAACAAATAACTTTCACAAGACAGTTCAGCAGAGAATTATTTATTGCACAGAAAGGCATGTATGTGGTAGACTAGGAAATGAAGATTCTGTCGTCTCTAACTACAGAAATAATTAATACCTTTTTTTAATTAAAAACACCCTATTGTAACATCTTAGAACAGTCACTGTCCATTTAGAAATAATCACTACAGCACTAATTTTGCTAGCTAAGGTCTCCTGACTGCTTGTTTATGACATTTCATATTAAGCATGAGTTCTGAATTCCATTCTAAAACATTCTACTCATAACAAATCTTATAAATTTCTAACCCTGTAGATGGAAAGTAAATCAACAGATAAATACTGAAGGACACCCAGGATTTCATTCTGCTTTAAAAACACATTAGTAATGAAATGCAAACACTGACATTTTTTTCCCTTCTGTACTTCTCACCCTTCACAGTACATATGTTTCCAAAGCACTAACCTGGTATGTGACATTAATAAAACCTGCTGGAGGGACAGGTACGTCTCCCAGAGGTTACCGCACCTTTGGAACATACTCCCACTTCATGTCAAACAGGGCACCTCATTGGCCCTCTTCAAACAGTCTGGACAACTGGATGGGTGACCATAAATTCCCCCCAGAAGGGGTTCCACCTGTGTCTGTCTTGGACAGGGGCAATACGTGCTGATTGTGGAAATAAGAGTAAGAACTTGGCTAGCCTTGTAAGGGCCCTAGGACCATTAGCCTAGTGACTTTCTATGATGCTATGAACCAGATTACTTTTCTGGGTCTATGTCATGTTTTGCTAGGGGCATTCTCCAGGCACTCCTGGACCTTTCCCCTTCTACCTCCCAGATGTTCCAACCTATTGTAATCTACCCATGTAACTTGGGCAACTGCTACTTTTTGGTGTTTTTTTTACGCCAGGGTGTGGATGTGTTTGCTTTTCCTAGCAATGTCTCTTCAGGCTTATTGTCTTCCCCTCAGCTGGCATGAAAGCTCTGAAGGGCTTGGCAACCAAACCTGGCTTTTAGTCAGCTTTGTCAAGCTTTCTAATGGTTTGGCCAAGTGGAAGGTGACAGCTGGTTATATCCTCTGCAGGATATAAGCTATACATAGGCATCTACTTTTCTGGTAGATTTTCGACTGCATGCTTTGGTCATCATCAAGTTAACCACCTGAACGTAAAAGCACAGTTGAAGTAATTTTTTCCAGAGCTTGGTTCAAGAATGCCTCCACTGCAGATATTTGTGCTGCAGCCGTTTTGTCCTTCATGTACACAGTCACCAAACATTGTCTTGACTGTTGCTAGGAAGTCTTGTCACATCTGGGATTCCACTTTTCCAGGTCTTTTCAATCTGAGGTCTGTATGCAGTCCAGTGTTGGTCATTACTGCAAGGAATATACACAGCCAAGGACTCCTCATGGATGCTCTGTATTAGCTGGTGTACTAGGACCTTTTTTGATGCATTGAGAATACCCTACCATCATCCCTTCTGCAGAGTAATGGTTTTCTAGAAGCTGTTAGAGAGCCATATAATTTAGGCAGGTGTATGTTAAGTGTTTAATGCTGTCCAATTTGCAGTGTTTCTTCTTTTGTAAGAAGATACTGTCATTCTTGAGGAGTGCACGTGTCTATGTAGTCATGTTACAACACTACATGCTTTAGGAATCCAATACGTTTTTTTATTTTTATTTTGTTTATTTGGAACGTTTTAGTATATATTTTTTGTATCTCGGAATGTAGGCATGCATAGATGTGCCAGCTTCTGATTGAAGAGGAAATTTATAACTAAAGTACATCAAGGGACGGTCATCTGGCAGATAAACTGATATTTTGGTGCATTTAAGTTTTCCTCGTAGAGGATGCATTTTAATGGCCTCTGCATCTGTCTGGAGGATGTGCGGTTTAGCACCTTATAGCAATGAGCATTACTTGGCCTTTTATGAGGCTTGTGTCTTGCAGAACTAACTTGCATTCTGTACTGAAAATGATTTTGAATCTGTCCATTATCTAGTAGTTCACAGCCCTGTTTCTTTGGCAAAATCCTGGGGAGAAGGCCCGTTATCCCTTGGCATGTACCACTAACCCAAGTCTTACATGTACCATGTATAGAAATTCTGAAATATAGATAATCTGTTTTTCTTTGCTTTGGCTAACTGGAACTTGACCTTGACTAAAATCTTATCAAAACAAATTACCTAGATACTTTTTGGTCACTGGACCTCTAACCGTTCCTATACCAGTATGGTCGAAAGCCACTCCATCAGGGGTACGTGCTTCTGTTTAAAGAATATCTAGCTTGTCATATGTAAGTCTTCAAAGTCTGTAGGTCTTAGTTTGGAGTGTGAAATTTTCTTAAGCTGCAACTCCTCCCCTTACCCACAATGCTTCACTGTTTCTACTAATTATACTGGTTGCTCTTGCTGCTTGATGAGACTGTAGCTGAAAAATGTCCCCATGTTTTTATTCATTTGGCAGGAAAATTCTACTCCTTGAGGATTTGCATTGTCTGCCAAGACTCAACAATTGATTATTTTTGGCTGCAGTTTCAAGATCAGACTAAACAATTGGCCAGCTATTTTCTCCAGTAATTTAAAATCCAAGTCCCCTCCCATAAACACAGGGCTTAGGCTGTGACCTTCTTACACTGAGCCTTATATATCCACTTCTGTTCCTATTCTAACAGTTAGTGCTTTCATTGGTGTTATATCATTATCTATACACTTGACAGTTTTTCCATAGTTGCTATGTTTTTGCTCAATGTATACTAAGCCTACATCTGAGGATAAGGATAATACAAAAATACAGATATAAAGATGGCAAGATACACGCAGACATATTTTTATCACCCAGAAAAGTTATGGATGAGAGATAAGTGGGGTAAGCTGATTTCCCATGGAACAAGGTGGTGTTATCTGATTTAAAGGGATATTTCAGAGTTTATGCATTTGAGGCATGTATACATAATTCAAGCAAAAAGTGGAAAAGTTTGATGACAGTGTGGAGGAGTTCAAAAGCTAGATTTTGTGTACAAGTCCTTAAGGAAAACCACCACCACCATACAGAATATTGTAAAGTAGCAGACAGTATCTTACAAACTAAGATGGTACAGCAATGGAGAAAGGAAATTTTACCAATAGGTATATGTGCAAGAAAGGATATAATAGATGAGTGCTTGAATTAGAAAAGGTAAAATAACTTGAGGGAAAGGTAATAGGATGGAATGAGGCTAAGCAGAATTACCTCTCTGGGACTGATGAGATTAAAGACAAAGGGACGGGAATGCCAAGTAAAAGACCACTCTAGTACAGTTTTTAATTTAGTTGAGACTAGAAAAAAAGCTGCTGGTAGAGAAATAATTAGTAGTCCCTATAATGTATTGCATGATCATTATCAGAGTCTGTCAGAAGAGGTAATAAGAGTGGGAAAAGAGAATGGAAAGGCAGTCTACGAGGGAAAAATATGACTACATTAGTAAGGCTCTTATGTATGACTCAAGTCCGGAAGGTTTGTATTTTTTCATGGAAGTGTTTGCATAAGTATCTTTATACCCCAAATAGATTTCAGATGTTTTTCTTGTGTTGCTAACAAGTGCTGAATGCATGATCGGGACGATAGAGGTAACAAGGAATATGCAATCTGGGAATGCAGTAAGATGCCAGATACAATTCCTGCAGAATACTTTGACAGAAATTTTGTGGAAAATGATGATATCTTAAAAAAATTTCTTTTGAGCTGGAATATAGGATCTGAATAAACTTAAACATTGTAATGCCTTATTAAGTTTAATGTTGATGACTATCAAAAAAAAGCAATTAGTAGAAAATGGAAATCAAAATCTATTTCCAATTTAATGGATGTTCTGAATATTGTGGAGGAGATTAAAAGAAATGAAGGTTAGAAGATTAGAAGACATGAAGGCTAACAGCCTAGCCAGATAGAATTTTGCAGATAATTCTGTCATTTGTGGATATGAATGTAAACTGCAAGCTTGTTGTCTTAAATGTAAAGAAATACTGTTACATGTGGAACTGGAAATAAATGTGACAACAGTGCACTCTACTGACCAAAGTAAAGCATGTGGTGACCCTTTGAAGTAGACGGTGGTGCCGAAAAGTCTAGATGAAGAAATTCTTTCTATTGTTTTAACCAAGAGTTAAATTGCTAGACTTAAACATGCACATGTATTTTTATTGCTCTATTTCCTTACCAGCTGCATGATAAAAGAAAGATGTTAAGAATGTAAATGCAGTTAATGTGTAGCCTGGGAACTCCAGGAAAGTGAAAAGGGATGATGTAATGTTTATCAGAACTGCAATAGCAATTTAAACAGAGAGAATCAGAAGGCATTAAGCATTTTTGTCCTGATCATCCAACTCACAGCACTGCCTCTTGCTCACATGTAAGTTATCTTAGAATTGTGTTGTCTTTTGGGGATAGCTAGAAACTAGAAAGATTAAGCTAAGTGTTTTTCTGTGATGTCAGAACTGTACTTCTGAATTATTTTAAGTATTTCTGTGTGATCTCTGAACTCTTGACTAGCACTGACTGTGCAGTAGAAAGTATTGTCTTGTGGTTTTAATTATTAAATATTTTAAAACCTTTTAACTGTGGCTGGTTTCTGTATAGATAATTTAAGCTCTAGAGTACATTGCATATTTATAGTGATTACTGTACCAAGTCACTCTATTAAGCTCTGACTGTTTAGACACATCTACCAATTGGATAATAATATTGCACAGTAGTAATTGGACACCCTTTTAAGGGCCTTTGGGAAGCTGATAATATTAGCTGGGTGGTGGCAAATGATTACTACCGTATAGTCTGGAAAAAGGGTCACAGCTGGAGAACCTATGCCAGCTTTCCCCAGGAGTGTCTGTGTGGTTGTATAAACTTAACTCAAAGTGTGTGTCAGCTACTTGGGCAGGGACACGAAGCACTGGTTGGACAGAGAGGGTGCTGGAGATTTTAGTTTGGCCAGCTAGGCTGAGATCTGGACCCTATAGCTGTGCCAGTGGGGAGTCTTATTGGGGACCTGGGGAGCAAGGGGGCAACCAGCCCCGGACTGACTGTGATCTCTGTGTGCTCTTAAGGGAAATTGCACTCTACTGTGTGTATTTGTTATCCTTGCCTCATATATGAGACGCCCTCTCTGGTGTTCGTGGTGAGGATTGAGTCTCCTTGATTGCTGGGCCAGGGCACAGACGTCACAATTAGAGATATAGATGCCAAACCAGGGGTGAATTTCCTGTTCCCCATCCAATTGTCCAGGTTGTATTTGAATTAGGTTGGAGAGGGAATCTGCTTCACATGGATGAGGACCCTGTTCCAGACACTGGGTAATCTCTGGGATACATACCGGTCTCGCCACCAGGTCCTATTTATCATAGGCAAGGTTCAAGTCTTTAGAACAGGTAATTCGGGTGCTGTTTGTTTTGCGGATACACAGGAGGTCCATCAGAGTGGGATCTGACAAAGCCCTGTATGTCGGGCATAGATCACCCCTCAAAAGCCTGTAGGAGACTGAATACAGGGATAGAGCCTTGAGGCGGTCTGCATAGGACATTTTACTTAAGCCTGCATTGTATTCTATGATAGGGCTGGTGAATATTAATATTTGTAAACCCGTATTACAGTTTAAAGAGTGATTGTTAAAGATGTTTAAAAAATGGTTCTGGTTGGTCAGTGCTATTTTTCCATCTTCTGTCTAGAGAAGACAGAATGTGCTCTTTAGACTTCTATAGCTCCTTCCTGCACATAAATATACTGAAGTAGCCAATTAACTTTTTTCACTTTCAGATAAAAGGCTGCCATTATGATTCTGACCCTTGCTATTCAGGCTTACCACAGCCCCCATGGTATTTACCTAAATGCAAGTCTTTAGTTGGGGTTAACCAGGGGCTGCAGGAAGTATAGGTATTTTTTACTCCAACTATCTGGTTCCTAGCTGCATCAAAGCTAAAGGAGCTGTTTTCTGCATTGGAGTCTTTGATTCCCCTTTTCCATTTCCAAAGAATTATGGTGATTAATACAGTGTCGCACATGAATCCATTGCAGAGCCCTAACCTTTAAATTTTGAATATTAGACACTCCATTTTTCATGGCTAGTCTGCTCCTAGAATGGATTTATTCCATCCAGTACAGAGTAGAGCAATTTATGCAACTCAAAGTTCTAGCAGCTGTTTTTCTCAAAATATTGGGCTTGGCAGCCACCATTGTTTAACTAGTTCCTTGTACCAGACTTCAAATGAGGGTTCTGTAGTGGACTCAGAGGATAAAGTGGTCTTTGGGCATAGCCCACTTGTATCACCAGTTCAGAAATTCTGTTAACCACACATGAACCTGGGGAGCCACCTCTTTTGTGGAGAGATGCAGCCATTGCCTGTTGATGCCCCATAAGTTGTCACTAAGCTTATCAATATTAGGGAAGATCTTCATTGCTAGGGGAATTCTTGCTGTGATCTGTTTGAATCCCTATCTAATAGCAAATCGGGACAGTGGCCAAGGGATGGTCTGTCCCAGAAGTGGCTCCTACAGGTGCTATGCTTATTTCTCCCATTTCGCCTTTTGTCAAACATTATTCAGTAATCCTAGCAGAGCACGTGTGAAGTTTTGATCACTTTTCTTTTGTTTGGCCCTGACAAGTCAGGGCCATGCTACTTGGACTTTGACTTTATCTTTTGGAAGAGCATCTATCCCATTCAGAATCTGTTCCATGTGAAAACAAAATTCAAAGCAGATAAATTTGATGCTGCCCCCTCACTGTGTTGATGCTTTTTTTTGCCTCGGAGCCATGTAAGTCCTTAGAGGAAGGTTGAGTCCCTGGAGAAGAAAGCTGAGTGGGAAGAAGACCTTTTAAAATTAGTTTGTTCCTACTTTTCTGGACTACACGAGGATTGAAACCCTCGCAGATCTGGCAAGGGGAATCCAAAGAGCAGCCCCCATACAATAAACACATTTCTCATGTGCATCTGAGTGTGGGATTTTCCTTTCACACAGCACGCACCTTTTGAAACCAGTTGGCTTATGAAAGAAAGGGCCAACGCCCAAAGGGATAGAAAAGGCAGGAAAACAAGAAGTCCTAATGCCCTCATACACTAAAAAGGAAAGGGAGGAGTTATAATATACTGAAAGAAGATTTTAAAACTACAATAAAAAGATAGAAAAAGGAAAATAGCAGATTTCAGTTATTTGAGAACTCTTGAGCATTGGAAAATGCATCTGTATGCAGTGGTGGTAAATGAGATCTGAGGAAGTAGAGGATTGTGAGTAAGGGAGGAGCTGGAGCCCGAAGGCTTAAGTCTGTTAAAGGAGGCCGAGTCAGATCCAAGGATCAGATCCGTGACCCATCAATGAAGCAGAATGAGAGAAGGACAGCAGAGATACCAAGTTTACGGTAAGTACATAACCAATAATTGTGTCCCTTTAAACGCTATTATGTTTCTTATGGCTAAATGTCTTTCAGTCTTTGCAAATGGACCCTAGTAACTATAGAAGTATGTCTCACTAACCTCATATGTAAAGTTATGAAGTATATTATCTCATAACTAATCTGTATATTGAAAATCCCTCAACCCTGAATCCTCTCTAATTTGGCTTTGTCAAAGAAATGTCCTGCCCCTTTTTAGCACATGAATTTCTTTGAAAAAGTAACCAAAGACGTAAAAGGCAGTTATGCAGCATATACAGCATATCTGGATCCAGTCAAGGCCTTTGATACTATTCTCCATGCTGGTATTATTGACAGAATTGTAAATCTGTATATAAATCCATATGTTGTGCAGTTGCCCGACAAAACCAATATGGTTTGAGTCGGATCCCACTTTTGGAAAAAGTTAATAGTAGTGTGCCTCATGGCTCAGTTTTGGTTCCACTCCTATTTGGCATCTGTTTCTCAGACCTCCAGCTAAGCACTCCTGGCCTATGGTTTAGTTTGCAAACTACTTGAAATTGGGTGGTGGTTGATCTTTGACTGACTCAACTGGTTCACCATGGACTAAATCATATTACTTGGTGCAAGAACAGTGGCCTCAAATTAAACGTAAAAACATGTAGCACAGTTCATTTTGGAAACAGCATTTTCATGTAATATATAGGTGAGACACTCCTCCAGTCAGACACTAGTCACAGGTGATTTGTGAATTTGTTTATAATTTGTTTGACCACCCCGTCTCCACCGCAGTTCATAAAGCCCTTCTGTCTAGCTCTTCTAATTTCCAAAGTGATCACCATATCCAAAGAAGTGTTAATTCACCTTTACTCATATCTTAGACCCATTATTGAATAGAATGCACCTTTTGGCATGTATTTGTCTAAACATATTTAACTTGAGATACCTCAAAGATTCACATTTAAAAGGATCAATGGTCTCAGTCTTGGTTATCCGGACAGACTGGCAGCCTTCTCTTTATTCAGTTTCTTATAGACTCCTTTGTGGAGAACTGTCTAACCTTTCAAACTATGAAATATCCAACACTCCAGCTCTTATTTCTTCACAAAACAAATAGTACTTCAAATAACTAGTTGAAGGAGCTAAACCTACATCAACCTGTAAGATGATGGCATGATTCATATCCCAAAGTATCCCTCTTCTATGGAAGAAACTTCTATTACATATCAAACAGTTGCAACCTTGCCACTTTCAGGGTAAACCTAATTATTGGATGGACAGCATTAAATTCTCCTGTGGTATATCTTGACTTGTCCTCCCTGAGAGTGGAGGGAACTTTTGAATATTTTTTTCTAGTCTTTTAGTGGTCTGCAGACTGATTACTTAGAAATCAAGTAAGAACCTATGAAGTGACTTTTACCCTATTGTCAGCCAGTGTCAAAATACCTAAAATACATGAAAAACTTAGTATAATCAAATTCTTGAGTACAGCTAGGTTCGTAGATTCCATCCTAATTAACACTCTAACATTTATATGTTTGCTAACAGACCACATCTTTATAAACACTGAACATGGTAAAATTACAGAAGTCAACTTTTAGATTTTAATGTGGTTTCCAAAATGTTTCACCGTGTTATGTTCCCGTATAAACTGTCAGAAATAGTACTTAAATCATTGTACCACTTCTATGCGAAACTGTCCTACCGACTGGATCTTAGTGTCACTCAGACTAGGAGTGTAACACTAATGGTCCCACAAGGTTCAATTTTGGGCCCTCTGTTCTCAGTATATGTTACTGATCTGCCTCAGATTAACTGTACGATGTATTGTACGTGGATGACACTGGTTACTATGTATCATACACTACATAGGACAACATTACAGAGTAAAAGCCCCATAGACATTTGAAAAAACATTACATAATCGCTACTACATATACATTACATAGACGCGTACAAACTTCCATAAATTCTAGACATGAGACAGAGACATTTGAAGTAGAGTTAGTGCAGTATGACATGAATATGCAGAGGTTGAACATTCTTGCGTATTGCATTACCTGTCAGGCAAGTTTAAACTGAGTACCATATTTCCAGTCGTATTACTTATAGGTCAAAATAGCAGGGGTAATTTAAAAAAAGAACAGGCGCTAACGAGAGAGAGGAGTAGATAGCGGTGGAGAGAGAGAGAGAGAGAAGGTATTACATGCAAGGAAGGGAGAGGTATGAGTAAGGGGTATAACAAGTATGTCTATAACACACACTATGTAAGGGGTTTAGTTAAAGACAATGGGTGCAGGATTTAGTCAGGAGTAGCACATGGGCAAAGCCATTTATTATTGAGGAAGATCTTAAGTAAGCTTTTAAATTTAGTTGGGTCAGCAGGAACTGTGATAGCCAGTGGTATGGTATTCCAAAGTTTAGAGACATAGAGTGGAGGGAGTCACCTGCCAGGTTTGGTTACCTGTAGTAGGGATTTATTTGAGGATCAGAAGAATCTAGTGTTGGCATAGGTTAGGAGCAGTTTTTGAAGAGCAGGTGTTTTGTTAGGCAGTTTGTGGGCAATAAGTACAGTATAGGTTAGGTGACGGGATAGTTCTAGCCAACTGAGTTGTAAGGCAGAGCAGTGGTGAGACCTGTGGGGGGGAGTTTGTGGTGAATTTAGCAATTTTATTGTAGCAGGTTTCTAGTTTGACCAGATCAGTTATCTTTAGATTGGTGAAGCTTGGGGAGCATATAGCAGGGTTGAGAGTAGGTGAGTTCTTGCAATAGCCTGTCTAGTGGTGACTGTAAGGAACAATTTGAGTCTGCTGAAAGCACCTAGTTTTGTGTGTCTTTTTGAAAGATTGGGGAAGGTGATCATCAAATCTCAGTTTGTCTATTAGCACTCCTAATAATTTTGTTTGATCTACTGTCTATATGAAAATATTGGAAGAATGTATTTGGAATGATGTTGCAGGGTCATATGGCGGGGTGAAATAACATGAGTTTTGTTTTGGATGGATTCATAATTGGTTGAAAGTCTGATAAGGCTTTGACAGCTAGGAATGACTATTGTGTCCTTGCTTAGAGTTCTTTTAAGGTAGGTGCAGTGAAGACGATAGAGTCATCAGCATATTGAACAATAGAAGCTAGAGAAGTAGCTGTGTGGAGGCTATTATTAAAGACAGGGAATAGCAGGGGACCTAGAATTGAACCTTGGGGGAACCCCCATGGTAACAGGTAATAGGAAAGTGAGGTCTTGTTGCCACTTTACAGCTGGCTGTCGGTTATGTAACTACAGAACCATGTGAGTGAAGAGAGGCTGAGTTTGAGTGGAGAGTTCGAGTAACTTCTGATGAGAAACAGTAGCAAAAGCTTTGGATAGGCCCAAGAAGATGGAGGAAACAAGATTCCCTTCATTGCTATGCAAGTTGATGGTATTGGTTAAGCTGAGAGGGGCTGTTGTGGTACTATGATTAGAGCGGAAACCGTGCTGTTTTAGAAAGGAGTTTTAGATAAGAGTTTAAGAGCTGCATATGAATAATTTTTTCTAGGATTTTGGATGGGAGGATAAGATTGCTATGGTCTGTAGTTCGAGAACTAAATGGAGGTGCCACCTTTTATACAGGGGAATTATGTAAGATATTGTACAGGTTTCAGATATGTGGTGGTCAGTGATCGGTTAATGAGAATAGACCTGGCATAGGAGAATGGCGTCTGCTGTGATTTGTAGGAATTCTGAGGGGAGATTATCAGCTGCCAGGAATGTGGGCTGTAGTTTAGCGAATAATTCATGTTTAAATGGAAAGGTGTCAGTAGTATAGTTGGGATTGCTGGGGAGGATATTACAGTGGGTTTTAGTGAGTAAGTGTATGGCATTTGTGAAGAAAGAGTTAGTGTATTAAATTATACAGGCCCCTATTCATACTTTGTATATGTGAAAGAGCTTTTTCAAAGTAGGAATGCAGACCATCTGAAATACTCAAGGATTATCTGCTCAAATAAAGTAAATTCAAATGCTATAGAGACATTGGCTAATGTAAAGGTAAACTTCCACTAGATGGTGGTTCCTTTACAAAATGTGCAAATTTAGTCTGGTACTACCATAGGACAAATGTAAACATAATTATTACCTCTTTCTTTTTAATGACCAAGCTAACTGCTAGTCCATTATTCTGTACTGACATCTTACAGCACTGTGAGCTATGCAGTATACCTGTATACATTTCTGTATAATGACGTTTTAAGTCCTCAACATTGTATATCTAAGCATAAAGATTGCATTTTTCTAAATGAAGTTGTGTTTTACTTATTCAATTCATGGCTATGTTTTGTATGTACAATGTTTGTCAGATACCTTAATAGCAGTATTACTTTTTTTTTTTTTTACTTTTTATTTTCAAGTACATTTCCAACTTGTCTATGCCATTGGGGCCTAGGTTGTGGCTGAAGCCTCCTTGGAGCAGTTTGCTCACTCAAAGTATAAATAAAGTGAACAAATAAAAATTGAAGCCCTTCAGAATCTTGCTGATTCATCCATCAGAAAAGCCTCACCAAGGCCTTCACTTCCCAAGACTGACTGCAGGGTAATTCCATAGCCAGTGATGACCAGTGGTGTTGCATATCCTCCCTGGATCGTCCAGATTCTTTTTTTTACCAAACACACAATAACAAGCCAATGTATAAAAGCAAATTAGCCTGTTTTTTTAATCCCTGGGGCAGTGCTAGTGGGTTTTTTTTGGATCTTATAACTGCCATTTTAGATTAACTCAGGCCTAACAAAATGGGAAAGGTACTCTGCTATCAAGGTTCACTTTTCTGCTGTTTCTAAATTTTATAGGTTTTTCTATAATTCTTCCAGTTTTCCTTAAAGATTTGTAAGTTTTCTCAAGTGGTGCATTCCACCCTGAGCCCTCCTGGGATTTCCACTTTATGATTAAAAAAATTGGTTGTCACCTTTCAAAATTGCTTGTAAAGTTGGGTGTAGAAACATCTGTGATGGTGAACAGTGTCATGGATCCTTCCTCTCAAATTTTATCCCTTTTGTTTTAGCCCTCTCTATTTTTTAAGCAAGTATCTTTATTGAATTATCACTTATGGCATAGGCACTCTTGTATTTATATAGACAAAACAATCCATATTGACATTTTCAGTTGCAGACATTGTACAGTACTTATCTATAGTCATTTAGTCAAAACAATACATAGCTCATTTAATTCCTGCCTTCCCTTAAACCTCATTCCTCCTCCCAAACGTTATTCTGCATGTATTGTTCCCACAATTCCCATTTTTTCTATGTAATTTGTGCCTACCCTTTTCTGCACATCCCACTTCCAATTCTATTATCTTACAGTATTCACTATTTCTAGTACAATTGGTTTAGACTTTGATTTCCCTTTACTCATAATTACGTTTTTGGCAGCCACGAGAATTAGTCAGCAAGACCTTACTATTTCTAGGTAATACCAATTCTGTATCGCATCTCAAATAATTTTCTTAGCCAGTTGCTCACCCAGTATTTCTGACAGAGTAGTGTGCAGGGACATTTTAAAGTCTGCCAACTAATTACACTCCCAAAAATATATTCCTAATTGTGTCTTCACCAATACACCTCCACATTTGCAATCTACCTGAAGAAAAATTATTTGGAGTCTGCTTGGGGTATAAAATACCTATGCAAACACTTCCAAGCAAAGATACTAAATGTTTTAGACTTTGCATGTTTGGGAGCCATACATATATCCTCCCATAGTTTTTTGTGAATTTCTTACCCAATCTCTCTTCCCAGTTCTTTATAAACTCGTCTAATTCCTATAATTATCATGCAATATTTTATATGTCCTACTAATTATCCGCTTTTTAAACAGCAGCTTCTTTCTGTTCTTGATTCTACCAGTGCTGGTCTTTCACGTAGGATCCCCCTGTTCCTTTCTCTTTGCGTATATTATATCAGTCCTTGATAGGCAAGGCACACTCAAGCCTGCAGTCTAAATAAATTCTTGGCCTCTTCCCGTTCTATTACTTCCCCCCTCTAATTATTTGCTTCCAATATCTTGGTTTCTTTGCAAGTTTTCTCCTGTAAATTCCAGCCTCCTCTTGCTTATTCCCTGTACCCCTAATTAAAGTCATCCCTATCAGCAGAATCTCCTTTTCTCCATTCCCATATTGGCTTAGTTCTTATAATATTTTCTGCTACTTTATGAATATAATATACTGTATGGTTATTCCCATTAAAGATTTGCGTCCAAAATCCCAGTCTCTCCTTGGCTCTTGAGTTTCCCCTCTGTTTCATATTTCCTGTGCTATTTGGCATATTCTTTGAAATCCCCTACAAGTTTAACAAATTAAAAAAAAAAGTCCAATATTTTTAGGTTTTCTTGCTCCTCTATATTTTACAAATGCAACCAATACTTTGTAATCCCACATGTATTCATTAATTTCAGAGTTACTGTTTTTCTTCCTGTTGATCTCCATTTCAAATATCCAGTCTCTGGTTCATTTCCAACATACTCCTGTTTCTTATAGTTAGGTCTTGTGCTTGCTTCTATGTCTCAAGCATTTTCCTTTGAACATTGGAAAAGGTTTCACTGGCATAGTCTTTCAAGTTTCATCAGAAAAATAAGAAGCATATTTCCCTTCTGTTTGATAGCTCATTTTTGTTGAACAACTTTTGTATTTCCTCCTTAGCATGTTTTGCATCAAAAATTACTTTAACCCTTCAGTAATAAATATTCTGAAGATAGCTGGATACAGCAGCTTGAATCTCGCACTAGTTTCTTAACATTCAGTGATTGCTGGGATAAATTTACTCATCTGCCTGGTGTACAGTGAGTAATCATTTTTCCACAAACACTCTACTGTGACCAATTTTCAGTACTTTGTCCTTCTTCCATAATTTTGTCAGAATAACCTCTTTCTGCTATTATCATTACATATTTACTATTAAAGGTCTTGGCTGCTTTCCTGTGGCCAGGTTTGTAGCATGCACATGATATGCCCTTTTAATTAACACCTCTTACTGTGGAATACCAGTCCAGATATTTTTATGGTTTCATAAAATTAATAATTTGTTACTTCCAGTTTCTCTGTTTTCACACTGGGAGAGCTGAAATTAATCTTTTACTCAGTGGGCAGCCATATTGGAAGTCTCCTTGTTTTAGACCTTCTCGTGGTTTTCCATAAGGTCGGTGTTTTCTTGTAGACAAATTGTCTTTATGCCTAAGGTAAACCATTGAATCAAACTTGAATTAATTAGTATTTTTCCTAATTCTTCCAATAAAGGTGGTTGCATTTTGCATTACATAGATGTTCATAAGCAGCTGAGGTTCTGTGTGGATGGAACAAAAGCATTCAGAAAAGGTTCTCAATTTCATAATAGTAGAAATGAGGGTTTGCAAGGTACAGTTTTAGAAAAAATAAATTGTTCCTGGCATGATGGTCTGAATATCAAACAAGTTTTATTACATAAAGAAGCTATTTATATTTTGAAATTTAACACTATGCATCCAAATGGTCTTAATGAAGAATTAAATTGGAGAGTATTTATTTGATGTAATGATTGTTTTATATTTAATTGATTTATTATATAATTGTTTTATTAATTGATATGTATTATATATAATGTGCTTGTGTTCATGAGTTTTTTACTCTTTGAAGGCTACGGCCGAGACGTCGGAGAATTAAATTTGTTTCTTTAGTTGTGGATTTGTCTGTTGTTCCAGTTATACTCGTGTTTGCTCTGGTGGTTATCAAGGTTCTCAATTTTGTTTGTTGTACTTCCAACAAACTGGGCACCAGGGTGCTAAGAATCCTTTTTATCTAGGTGTTTTTCAAGACTGTATTACATTTTATTAATCAGTGCAAAAAGAATTTGTTCCCTTTGCTTGCAGCACATTTAACCATGGTAGGAGTGCATTATTAACTAACTGTGTGGCCACAATCTGTTACTTCTGTGAATATTTACGTAATGCAGTACAAGAGGGTTGTGATCTCTAGCTCTCAGATTTCCTTTGGGAATGTAGTTCTGCAAAGTATGCTTCCATGATTTTACCCCATAGGAATGAGTTTGGGACACTTGCATTGGTTTGAAGAAGACTTGACTACACAGTATAACAGATTTCCTTGTTTAGTAGCCTGTTTTTAACACAGCCACTCTCCTTCCCTTAGCTTTTGGAGATGAGGCCTGTTTAGTTGGTAGTGGTGGTGTGTGGTCTTTCATCTAAGTGGCAAGTCCCCCCTGAATATACTGGAGAAATAGTGGAGTATGAAGCATTGTGGGTAAGGGAGGGAAGTATTAGAGCTTGGGAAAGTTTCACATGCCAAGCTAAGACCTGCCGTCTAAGTACTACTTGTTTTGAAATACACAACTTTTTTTGTGAGCATTTGTGTTCATCTGTCACCAGCTTATACCTTCACTAAACAAAATTGTCAGGACTATTAATTTCAGGAATCAGGCCTTTTTTATCGGCTTATCCATACAACTAGCAACAATAAGAAAATCAAGACCACTGGTTCAGATCGTTTTTCATGTAACAGCAAGGGGGTTATTTATGCCTTAAGATGCCTGTGTGGTTTCTTTTATATTGGTGAAACAAAAAGTTGTTTTAAAGTGAGGTTAATGTAACATATCAAGGACATAAAAAATCAAAAGGAAGACATTTTGACATGTCATTTTAGAAATGTACATGGCAGTGATTTTTCTATGCTTCAAGGTTATATTTTAGAGCAAGTATTTGTTGAAAATGATGAAATTCTTTTGAAAGAAAAACTGTTATACAGCGAGTCTGTCTTATTCTTAAATATGATACTTTGGTCCCTATGGGACTGAATTGGAGAGGTTAATTGGAAGTATTTTATTTAATTGCTTGATTGTATTATTGATTGATTGAGCTTGTGTTTTTTGTATAAAAGGTAGCACATTTTTATAACTCCTGGAAGGTTTTGTACAGAGGCCCTAGAGGAGAAAATACTTTTGGTTCTGAACCAGTGGTCTTATCAGCTTTGTTTGGTGAAGATTCAACTTTTAAAGCACTGCCTTTTGGTGCTTTCTCCTGCGTTATGCTTCTGTCATAGTTTTTTTTTTAAATACTGTTCGAGTTCCTTCTCCACTTTTACCCTCTGCTGAAAATGCCTCTGTGTAAAAATACAACATGTACAGGTTCTACCCAAATTAGTCTTTAAGGGAGCCCTAAGTCATGGGTATACTACCAGCCCCCTAGTTCTTCGTAGCTCTTCTAAACATTCTAGAATTTCATAGCTTCATATTTTTCTCTTGTGGGTTTGCTGTCAAGTAGTATAGGGGAGTACAAAGCTGCATTATCCCTGTTGGACCCAGTGTGATACCCTGACATGCACCAGGGAAAGAGTTGTGCTCCTCTGAGCATGGGAGATTGAGAGTGAAAGACCTGTGTAGCAGAAAATGGTGCTCTTGTAGTGATCCTAGCTGATTGCCACTGCAGATGACACACTCCTCGATTACCTAATTTGATGAGTGCTTGCCTTAAGTGTACATGGTCAGTACAAATCTGTGATCAATTTGAGGGAAATTGAAAATTTTCTGAGAAGCATCTTCAGACATTGTAAGTGGGTGGATAGTATCTAGAGATTTGTAATTTGAAATCTGTGTTTTGGCATATTGCCTGTAGTTGTGCAGGCGCTGTGAAATTTTGCATTTATTGAAGGTAATATAACTGTACTTGTCATTTTCTGCAGATGTTGAACAATGAAATTAACAGCTTACAGACCACCATTCAACAGACAAGTCAGGCTCTCAACTGCTGCATTGATGAAGAACATGGAAAAGGCTCTCTGGAGGAAGCAGAAGCAGAGAGGCTGTTGCTGATTTTCTGTGAGTTCTTGACACCACCTTTTATGGATGTGTACCATAATGCCATCTTTTATGAATGTGTGCCATTACCGCTAAGTTAACATTGTTGAGAAGCATTGCAGTTTGTAATGCAGGGTTCTTAATGTGTCATGTTTTATCATCAAATTTAATCAGTAAAGAAAAAGAATTCCGTATATGCAGAACATATAGTTAGCTTTGCCAAGTAGTGCTGGTTTATTGAGTTACTTTGGCAGAGGTTCATAAACAAGTCAGCTGGCTTACTGAACAGTTAACTTTTTTTCCCCTTTTCTGAATACTTCATGGTTTTTACTGTGTTGTGAGCAGCCTTCATCTGTTTTAAGCAAACCCTTGTAATGATGATGTTGCCAATGAACTAGGTTTGAGTAGCAGACCTCCAGACTTGCTGTTCATTTCATTGCTGACCCATATTTGGTTTACAAACCTGAACACAAGCAATGTTGACTTCACTACTTGGCCTTCTAGATTTCATTAACAGACTGGTTCACTGGAGGAACTGATTCAAGAGGGAGAATGGATTTGACCGCTGGCTTGCTTCCTGTTTCAGACTGAGAGTGAAGGGGCCGGCCATTAAGAATGCATCTGTGTAGCATTAAAAGAACAATTTAATCTCGCAGTAAGCAGAGTAGATAGAATGGATGTGAAGGACATAAGTGACAAGGAGAAAGTAGAGATGACATTTTACTGCATTTAATGACCTTTCTAGAAAAATGTACAAATACATGCACACACCGTGCACAAGTGTAAATTCTAAGTGCAAATACTGCACACAAATCAAAGGAAATTTGTTCAACACAGTTACCCCAGAAGTATTGATTTGTGCCTGACTTTAAAATAGCAGGTTCTTTTCTATTCGAAGAAACTCTAAAACTGAAATGATAGTCTGCATAATTTTCATGAAAATGCAACCAGTGAATTCCAGCTCATGCATCTACAGTACAAGGACATTTTGGTGACATATGCTCCAGAAGGACATTCATGGACTTGAACTGCTCACAGAACACACCTTTATTAAAACATTTAAATGTTAAAATGCTTTCATCCCTTTCTAATTAGACTTCATCAGAACTCAACACGTTTGTTAAGTTCATAAACCTGCCAATATCTTCATTCCTGATTGGAGAAGAGGGAAACAAGAAGAGGTTTATTCTAATGTCTTGTTGGATAAGCTAGGGGAAGAAGTGGTTAACAAGAGAAAACCCATGTTCTATATTCCATTATTGGGTAATATGGTTAGTAACCTGGTTATTGCAGACTTAACAGGTTGATTTTTCTTGCCCTGATATGTTTATGCTTAATCTTTAGCACTGTAATTATATTTGAGATGTTAATAACTGGGATATTTTTACAAATACTAGTGGTTTCAGTAAAATCTTGGAGAGTATTCCCAAAGTGGTTTTCAGAAGGAGTCAACATAAAAAGTCACTTCTAAATTTGATGCAGGGTCTAAGAGCTAAATTGGTTTTAAGTGTAATTTGTGTGCCCAATATGCCTTTATTTTAGAAGGCTGTGAAATCATTATTGCACATTTACCACCGTTGTCAATTAAATTCTGTGCCAGTCGTGGCACTAAAGAGTTAATCTGAGGGGGCAGTATGTAGAAAATGCAATGCATTTTCTGTTGGTAATACAAAATGCAGTTTACAAGAACGTATTTGTGTGTAATTTAGACATTATGAAGGGTAGGAACAGTAATGCCTTTATTTTCAACTTTGGAGAAAATACAGATCAGCCTTAGTGCTGGAGCATGGGAGGAGGTTACTATGGGTCAGGGAATTATGGTGGCAATTGAAGCTTAATGCTGACTCTCTCCACCTGAGCTGAATGATATGTTGGCATTTTCTAGTGTTTTAAAATTGTGGCATATCAAAGATTAGGTTTTGTGTCTGTTAGCATGTCAATATGTTTGAATTTTCTGACTGTAATATGTAATCTATATTAGTTGACAACAAATGATTTTTTTTTTTTGGTTGGGAATCGTGATATCGGAGGGTTTATAAATTTGATCTGAAGTAGTTTACTTAATTTGCTCTTCAACCTGTGGGTATTCGGATCCGGATCGGATCCGAGATGGCAGCTTCACCAGCATCTGATCTGAGCTCCAAGCTCCCCCCTTACCCATAATACCCCTCCATCTCCTTCCTTCCCTCGACTTAGCCTACCATTGTGGTCTCAGAGCCCCAGGCGTGGTGTTTTTCTATAGTGATTTTTTTTTGGGGGGGGTGTTATTTCTCGTAGTGTTAGGTCAGGTTTTCCTTTCCTTTACCCCCCCCCCACCTCATTGTTGCATCACGTTAAAAAAAAACAAAAAAAAAAAAAAACAGTGTGATGGTCTCCCCCCATCCCCCCCCCCACTTCGTTAGTCTGTGTGTGTGTGTGTGTGTGTGTGTGTGTGTGTGTGTGTGTGTGGTTAGGTCAGTAAAGACAGTTTGTACTTTCTTCTTTCAAAGCTAGCCTTGGATGATTTTATGAGGGATCGTAGTTTCCTGCTGATGCTGATCAGGGATGTCTTCCCTTCTTGGGATTTTACTCTTTTCTGTACTAGTTTCCTCCTTCTATTGTATAGCTTGTTTATGGCAGGGGTCCACCAGACTGGTTTCCTTTTCTTGTTGGGGGCAGTCTTGGTTTTGCTTGAGATAGCACCATCCATGCATTCATGTAGGTGCCCGTAGAGTGCACTTGTAAAGGATTTTGCAGCTTGGACAGCGGTATCCCTTAGAATGGGGGCTTTGAAACTTTCCACCTCGGTGTTAAGTAACGTGAAGTTTGCTTTTGAAAAGTTTTTCTTGGTGGTTTCTTTGACCGAGGATGGGGGTGGAATGTGGATATCCAGAGTGATTAGTTTTATGGTCAGATCTAAACCAGTGAGGGATTGACCTCCAGTGTGGAACACCGGTCGCCCATGTTGGTGATGACCAGGTCCAATATGTTGTCACCTCTGGTGGGGGTGTTGACCAGTTGATCCAGGGCATTAGAGTTTATAAATTCTAGGAAATGTTGGGTAATGGAGTTAGTACTTGAGTAGTTCTCCCAGTTAATGTTTGGGTAATTGAAATCACTCAATATCAGGGTGTTTGGTACGACTTTGTTTCCCAGTGTTTCCAGAAATGCAGAATGAGGGTCCTGGGACATGGTGGGTGATCTGTAACAAGCTACAATTTGGATTGCAGTTTTGCCCGTTGTTAGTTGCATGTGGATGATCTCTGAGGCATCGTGCTATGCCACTAACCTGGAGGTGTGAGTATCTTTGATGAATATGGATACGGCCTGCCTTTTGTAGCAACAGGGATAGTACTGGCAATACTCTCTCAAGTGACTCTTCCACTGACACCTCTAGGAATAAACTAAGGATGCCATTGACTTTTGCCCTAGGAATAAACTAAGGATGCCATTGACTTTTGCCAGCAATGTGCATGTAGCATGTGATATTATTAAAAGGAACTGGGATATTGTCTACTGTACATAAGTTGAATGGGGTCTTTGGCACACAGCCAGATTTTGCTTTTAGAAATAATAGATCACTTGAGTCAGCTCTGTTATCGATCCTTTAATACTAAATCAACTATATCATCTGATAGACTTGGTACATATATGTGTAGGAATTGTATGGCCTGTACACATATACACATTGGTATTCATTTCCCACATCCCACTTTGAGTTTTAAGATAGATACTTTTTATGCAGATTGTCGAACAAAAAAAATGTCTATTTTTCCCTTTGTACTACCTGCTTCTCATTTTACATAGGGAAAACAAACAGGGTGTTTAAGGATAGAATACTTGAACACCTTAGGGATATAAGGAATGTTAAAGAAACCAGTGCACTATCACTACATGTAGCTAAAGAGGGTAAAGAACATAAATTTAGCTTTATGGTACTAGAGATTCTGCATAGTACCAAGAGAGGAGGTGACATAAATAATAGAACAGAATCTAGTGAACAAAAATGGATTTTGCGCTTTCAAGCTGATAAACCTCCTGGTTTAAACAGAGTTTCCCTGAAACCCTTTAAAGCATTGATTTCTCTTTTAATATTTTATTATATATATTTCAATAGTCCATCTCTTATTTTTTACTATTGTGTCCATTACCATTTTTAAGTACATATTGTTCATTTAGTCTGTTTTTATTCAATTTTTTAAAGATCTATATATTTTACAGAGGTAATTTATCACATGGCTTTTAGCTACGATACACATTTTATTTGATTTTTGATTGGATGTTTTAGTGCTTAAAAATGTAACTGTTATTCTAACTTTGTTGGTATGATGAAGCGGATGTTCCGAGAAAGCGCTTACCTTACTACAATAAAGGACATATTGATTTTCACTGCTGTGTGGAACCAGATTATTTTTCTTTTCCTGTATTCTCTGTTTTTTGCATCTGATTCCTTATTTGGTTCGAGGACTGTTTTCGTAATGACAGAGTTGTATTTGTACTTGTTCTGGATTGACCTGAGTGCTTGTGTTGTGGTGCATCCTGGTACCCGACAGGCAGCTAACAGTAACCTTCTCCTTGTTCAGCCTAGTGAGTGGGACGTCAGTGTGCCTGACTATAGACTCACCTATTACTAGTGTGTTGGGCATGTTATTTTGCCTTAAGGGCTGTGATTGCCTGACACACTGGTTTTGTGAAGTATGTGTTTCATGGTTTGTGTTGGGGGGGGGGGGGGTGGAGGTTGCTTGGATGTCTGCTTTGGAGATCTCTCTTGCTTTTGCAGATTTTTATTTAGAGCCTCCGAGTATGTTTTTGTGTGTTTGTGTATTTTTTGCCGGTGCTGGTTTCATAGGTCTATGTGAGACTGATGGTGTGATGCAAGTAATTCCCTTCTCCTTTTGACTGCCTGATCCAGTCTTGGGTTGAGAGAGCTTAGCCTCCAGTTTGGCTATATAATTGTATCTCTCACATGTATTAATGTTTGGTGGTAGGAGGAGAGGGTTGTCTGTGTACGTGAGGCAGTTGTGACATTGCCTTAAAATGCCCAGATTCACCAGTTGGACCGTAGAGTACACCTGAAATTGCCCTTTGGACATGCCTGGATGGGTACAGTGAACTGTTTTACTGATTGACTGGTGAGGTCTAATAGAGACCCTTGCCCTTCTCTACAGAATAGGGGGGATCTAGTGCTAAGGTTTATTAGTGCTTGCTATGAGTTTTGAGCAAGTGCCGGGCTGAGAAGTGATTGGTTTGAGTGCTTAAGTTAAAAGTTTGTCTAGTTCCAAGGGAAAAATTGAACAGCAGACTTTGTGGAGCCAGGAATAGGTATTCCCCAGCTAACCAGCACTGCCCGGCATGTAAAACCGCACTAATGTGGGTTTTATAGCAGGGAAATGGAAGAGATAGAAATTAGCCCAAAATGGCCAATAAACTACTAATTTCTGAGCTGAAACCACTCCTCCAGGGACAGATAGGCTGCTCAATGCTCCCCTCTCTAACATGTGAACAGAGAAACTTCCTTCTATCCAAGTAAGGTATGGGCAAACAGAAACTTGTAACACAGCCCTGAATTCTAACCTGAAAACTGGACTATAGTAGCTTAGAAAGGCAGGAAAACAAGTTTTTTTTTTTTTTTCAGAAAATAAAGCAGATACAATAAAAAAAAACACTTTAAATGCACAGAAATTGCTAATGCACTTGAGTGTGTAGCCTACAACGGTTAAACATGTAATTTAAGCACAAAAATGACTTTGTTAAAGTGCAAGCAGTAAAATAAGTACAATATGTAGCTGAAACAAGCTTGTTAAATCACAGAAACTCTAACAAATCAGCATTTTAGGTGGAATTAGCTAAAGGCAGCAGGAAAATGCAGAAAAATGGTACTTAATCACTCCAAAGTCTAACTTTTGTCTCTCTCCTGCTGTAGAACTCTGCAGGGCGCAAGGCAGGAGCTTGCTGAGCTGTATACAAGCCCCCCTCTCACCCCCTAAAGGACCAATATCTATGCAGGAGGAATGCAGAGTCCCTGTAATCACATTTATGCAGGTAAAAGCTGCACTCTCTAAAACTAAAAATACAGCATCCAATGGACCAGACAACATCCCAGGCTGCATTTTACATGAAATTCAGAACAAACTGGCTCCCCACCTAAGCACCATGTTCAGTCATAGTCTCATGGCTTGCTTTGTGCCCACTGAATGGTACACAGCAACAGTTATCCCACTCCACAAAGGGGGGAGCCACCACTGATTCTGGGAACCTATCGCCCTATTAGCCTGACTAGCCTGGTTTGCAAGGCCATGGAACGTATCATCATGGAACCCCTAAACAAAGACATTGGCAACTTCCAAACTCTGGACCCCACCCAATTCGGGTTTGTGAAGGGCAGATCATGCCTTCTGAACCTGAATGACTTCTTTGAGGCAGTCACCAAAGCTGTAGATGAGGGTGAGGGGGTTCACACAGCGTATCTTGACCTCGCAAAGGCTTTCAACACCATCCCCCATTCTGGAATTATAGCTAAACTCACCAAGCTAGGTATAAATCCCTACAGCACAAGATGGGTTGCCAACTGGCTCACTGACCGAACCCACACTGTAAAAGTTGCAGACTCCAAATCTGACTTCAAACCGTTGACAAGTTTAGTACCACAGGGTTCAGTCCTGGGACACCTCCTGCTGATATCTACTTCTCTGAAGTACAGGGTAACACAGAAGGCCTCTGGATAATGAAGTTCGCAGATGACTGCAAACTAGGAGCTGTAGTTGAGTCCCCAAATGATGTGGACATCCTACAGAAGGGCCTCACTGAAGCAGATGCCTGGTGTCAGAGGCATGGCCTCAAGCTCAATGCCAAAAAGTCCATTGTCATCCCCTTTGGTAAAAACTGTGTACCTATGAACTACCACATAAACAGCAGTCTACTTAATGCCGAAAGTGTGATGAGAACATGGGAACCCAGGTGGACAGTAGTCTCTCCTTTGATACTCATATGGCCACAGTAGTCAGGAAATCTTATGTGGCACACCATCACAAAAGGGTTCTCATCCAGGAAAAAAGAGGTCATTGTTCCCCTCTACTTGGCAGTCATTAGACCCATTATAGAGTACAACGCCCCCTTTGAAATGTACCTCACAAGACATCTGCAGCAGCTGGAAAGCCCACAGAAGTACCTCACAAAGAAGATTACTGGCCTCAAATAGATGCCCTACACTGACATCTCAAAAAAAACTCAAGCTTTACTCTGTAGCATATCGCCTACTCTGAGGAGATCTCTGCCTAACATATAAAGCTATGTTAAACCCAGAGCTGTTGGACATGCTACACCTAAAGAAATCCCAGTTCCTCTGAGCTACATGCTCTAGGGACCTAAACCTTGTCACCACAATAAACAGGACATACTGGAGGGATAGATTCCTGTCCCAGAGACTTCCTGTTCTCTGGAACAAGCTACCAATCTATGTCAAGCAAAGTTCCTCATTAGCACTCTTCAAGAAAAATCTTGAGTGGATGGGAAATTCGAAATACACCCATGGATCACTTCTGTGGCTCTGCTCGACAGGGGCACAGGAAATTAACTTTCTTGGGTGGCGTAAGCCAGGGAACCTTGTTGACTAGACTTATGTAGGCCCTTGGACGATAGCCTAGTACCTACTTATGAAACTATGCCCAGGCTGGGACTCATCCTCCTGAACAGAGGTCTGTGGAATGGGAACTATCTAAAAAGGACAGGGATGAGATGAGGAAGAAATCCCCGGACTGTTCAGGTCCGTCGCATCCTCCTCAGAAACTACAGGCTATTTCTAGGCCTAGCACACTCCAACTGTAATCGCAAAGGTTCTAGTCGGAGCTGAGGAGCCAAAGCCTTCTTCAAGGGCCTCTGTGCACGGACATTCCAGGTCAGCCTCAGTGGCATCATCATCGTGCTCCACCAAAAGTTTAAGCGAAGCGGAGATGGACAAAATGATGCAAAGATTCATTTGCACCCAGATCCAGATGGGAGTCTTGCAGCCCCCTCTCCCTCTAGAGCAGGGAGCTTTCTCCCCCCCCCCCATAACTCCTCCTCCATCCGACTTCCTGTATCGGAGTTTTTGGATCAGAGATGTTTCAGAATCTGGGGTCTATGCTGATGGTACCTTGTACCTCGACACCGGCCATTACTTTGAGCACATCGGATCCTAGTTCGGACCCGAGTAGCTCTCGGCACTGTAGTCTGGGTGTCGGATCTGAGATGTGGTTTCCATCGGCTCTGACCATGTTGGGTCACTGCCCTCCCCTCAGCATCTCGGCGCCTATGGGCTCGGCCCCTATTCTCCCATTGGATCCGAGGAGAGCTGCTTTCTTACTGGTGTCCCAGGAGGCTTGCTTTCCGGCATTCGATGTGGTGTAAAGGGTTCTCTAGAGTGGGTAGAGGCCCCTATTTCCTCAGATTCTACCCCAACTCACTCTGCTCTGGATGTGGCTTCGGCCATTTTGTCCCATCAGGGACAGCCCGTAGTTGATGTGCCCCAGGCAGTCCCCCTTGCGGACCAACAGGCAGTTTGCAAGTCCGCTCTGGAGAGTCCCACCGAAGAGACTCCTCGCAAATGGACATGCAAAAGGCAGCTGGACTCCTCCCCAGAGTCCCTCACCGAGGACACAGATTTGGAGGAAGGGGAAGGCTCCCCCAGATAACACCCCCAATGATGTCTTCTTTGGAGACATCATGGAACTCCTGCACCAATTGGGGTGGTGGTCCACCCCTTAAGCCTATCTCGGATGAGTCGGTGTTTCTGGAGCCCTTCGGCATGGGCCCGTCTACATTCTGGGTGCCCCCCCGCAGATCCCTTGGTGGACCTTATCACCACCCAGACATGGAAGGAACCGGACACCGTAGAACCAATTCTGAAACGTCTAGGCAGGATCCTAAGTCCCCCTTCGGATAGGTCTAGTTGGAACAAGGGGTCCCCTGTAGATGCTATGGTGGTAGCAGCCGCCACCAAGAAGGAACGAGCACAAAGTTCTATGGTCCACCCCCCCAACCGAGTGTCCAAGACGATGGATCGTCTAGGGAAGTGGGTGTATGCTTTAGCCACCTTTTCCCTAAGGGCGCTGAATTATTTGGCACACATCATCCGACTGCAGCGTGACCTTGTCAGAGAGCTAGCTGAGTTGTCCCTGGAGTCCATATCACGGGAGGATAAGCGATCATTCTCCGTGTGGATGGCCACTTTAAAGTGGTATCTAACATGTCTATGTGCCTCCTTTTGCATGCCACTGAAGGAGCAGCAAAGGTGGCTGGGTCCAGTGTTGCCATGAGGCGACACGCTTGGCTCAGGCTGTGTCAGTTCACGGAACCCTTTAAGGCGTCATTTGCGAACGCCCCTTATGATTGTTCTTCCTTGATCAGGAAGGCCGTTTGCGAGACATTGATCCAGAGTGAAAAGGATGGGAAGACGCTGTCTACCATCAGGATCCACTTCTCTGTCCCTCAAAGATTCTTCTCCAGGAATCAGCGAGGGCAAAAAAAGATGTGGTTCCAGAAGTCTCCGTATTATTGGGACACTCAGGATTCATCTTCTCCCAGAAGCAGAGGGAGTTTTGATAGATGCCAGCCCAGAGGCAGAGGGGGTCCGAGGAATGTGGGGTCTCGGGAACCTTTCTCGGCAGGCCCAAGCAGCAGCTCTGGGGGGGTTGCCCGACTGCTCTGGAGGCAGTCGGGGGTCATCTTTCATTGCACCTATCGGCATGGGAGTGTGTGTCAACAGACCATTGGGTGCTTCAGAACATATCCACAGGCTATTCCATCTCCTTTGTGGTGTCTCCTCTTCCCCCAAAACACCTCCCAGACATATCACCCGTGCAAAGGGAGGTAGTAGCACTCAAAATAAACTGCTAAAGAAAGGATCAGTCTGGGTCGGCCATCTATTCCAGGTTGTTTTTGGTGCCAAAATAAGATGGGGGACCTAAGACCTCTTCTGGATCTTCCCACACTCAACCTGTCAGTTGCCAAAGAGAAGTTCTGAATGGTCACATTGCAAACCATCCTGCCTTACCTGCAGGAGAAAGACTGGATGTTCTCGATAGATCTCCAGTATGCATACTACCATTTAAAGTTACACATGCTCCAGGAGTTTCCTCCGCTTCCGGCTAAGGGCCAATCATTATCCGTTTCGAGCCCTACCCTTCAGTCTCAACATAGCCCCCAGGGTGTTCACCAAGGTTATGACAGTTGTAGTGGCTCACCTGAGGCTTCAGGAAATACAGGTGTTTCCATAACCTGGACGATTGGCTCCTTGTTGCTCCTACCAAGCATCTTACTTTGTCAAGCCAAAGACCACTTGTCAGGTCATCTGGGAATCACTATAAACACAGCCAAGTCTTTTCTGAACGCAGTCCAGGTTGTAGAGTACATTGGAGCAAGGCTCGACACTTTGCAAATGAAGGTTTTTCTAACCCCAGAAAGAATTCAGAGCTTACAACTCATCTTCCCTCAGCAGAGACAGTATCGCGAACTCTTGGTTCCATGGCAGCCACCATTACTCTTCTTCCCTGTGCTAGTCTACATATGTGGGTACTACAGTGGACATTAGCAGTCCAATGGTCGTGGTTAGAACTACGGTTGACCCATCCAATATGTATCAGCAGGGCTGGCAGGGAGTTCCTCCTCTGGTGGATGCACTCAGAACTGGCCAAGGGACACCCATTTATTGCAGCCCCTCCCCAAGCCACGGTGACCACACACGCCTCCCAACTAAGGTGGGTGGATATTGCTCGAGAAGGACAGTCCAAGGCACATGGTCCCCGAATGAGACCAAGTTGCATGTCAATGTTCTAGAGATGAGGGTGGTCCTTTTGGCGTTGCAGGCCCTTCATGTCTTTCTCCCTCTGGGAACTATAGCATTTCAGTCAGACAAACATGTCAGTGGTCTGGCACATCAACAAGCAGGGAGGGACCAGATCTTACCCCCTTTGTCACGAGTCCATGAGTGTGTGGGAATGAGCAATTTCCACCAGCCGGTTTCTGGTAGCAATGCACATTCTGGGATGGTCCACCATACTGGCGGACAAACTAAGCAGGACTATCCTGATGCCTTACGAGTGGTCTCTGAATCCTTCGGTAGCAGAGCAGATCTTCCTCAAGTGGGGTTGGCCTTGCTGCGATTTCTTCCCATCTCCTTCCAATGCGAAGTGCAGCGAGTTCTTCACTCTGACCCCCCCCCCCCACAGGGGGAATCCCCCAGGAGCACTGTAGTCCATGCTTTGCCTCCCGTTCTTCTCTATGCTTACCCCCCCCCCATTACCTCTTATTTTGAAATTCCACCAGAAGGCTCGCAGGCTGGGGAGCAAAGTGATCCTCATTGCCTGGTTTTGGCCTCACCAGGTATGGTTTCCCTTCCTCTAGTTTCATCTCCTAGCTCCTCCGTGGATCTTGGATCCGATTCCGGGTCTCATCTCTCACCCCCTCAGGGGTTCCTCATCCAAACCTGGACAGTTTAAAGCTCACTGCTTGGCTGCACCAGTTCCCTTGATAACTAGGACTCCTGGTTTATCCTGCCCGGTCAAGACTATTCTGGTGGCAGCTCACAAATCTTCTACCAGGAAGCTTTACCGTAGTAAATGGAAGCGTTTCTCCATCTGGGCTTTTCAAAGGGACCTGGACCCTTTCACAGCTCCGGTCCCGGCAGTGTTGGAATTCTTGGCATATATATTCCATAAGGGTGCTAGCTCTTCTATTGTAAAAGTTCAACTGGCTGCCATTTCCAGCTTCCATATTGGGGAGAACATGGTTTCTTTAGCATTCTCTAGACTTTGTAAAACCTTTATTAAAAGTACTTTTCTTTTAAGACCCCCCCCCCCAGTGAGGATCCTACCCCTCCTTGTGATCTGACTTTGGTTTTGCAGGCTCCAGTTGCTTCACCCTTTGAGCTGGCTGCGTCAGTAGACCTAAAATTTTTATATTGGAAAATGGCCTTCCTAGTAGCTATCACCTCGACTAGGAGGGTTTCAGAACTTCAAGCATTATCTATCAAAGCTCCATATATGATTTTCCATAAGGACAGGGTGCCGTTTCGTACCAATCCATCTTTTCTTCCCAAAGTGACTTCTGAGACCAATATTAACCAGAACCAGACCATGACCTTACCTGTGTACTTACCAAATTTTCAGAACAGGGGTGAATATAAATTACACTTGCTAGATGTACATAGACAACTATGGTTTTACTTGCACAGAACTAAAGCCTTTTGCAAGTCCAATCAGTTATTTGTCTTACTCTAAACCTTTTCTGAGCATACCAATCTCCAAGGCAACTTTGGCCTGATGGATCTCTCATTGCATCCTTCTGGTATACAAAGACAAAGGCATGTCACCTCCAGGTCAAGTAAAAGCACATTCTGCCAAGTCTATGGTGTCTCTGGATGATATTTGTTCTGTGGCTAACTTGGTCCTCATCTCATACCTTTATTTTTCACTATAAACTGGACATGATATCTAGAGGGCGAGCATCCTTTGGCTCTGTGGTGCTCCGGAATATCCTTCCATGAGGGCCACCCAGGTGTTTAGTAGCTGGGGACTCTGTCCCACAGGTGGAAGAGCAAATGAAGTAAACTACTTCAGATAAAGAAGTTATGTACTCACCGTAATGTTCCATTTGAGTAGTTGTACTTCATTTGTCTTCAACCGTCCCTCCCTCCTTCCCTCTGACCTTAACATTGTTTTATTACACTGGTATGTAGGAGAGGGTGCATCTGCGATTCTTCTGTTCATGCTGGTTAAGTTTTGTGAATAACCTGTTTTGGTAAGGTCTCATTGGGTTGGGCTTAGGTTTATGGTGCAGCAAACGAGATCTGAGGGAAGGAAGGAGATAGAGGGATATTATGAGTAATGAGACAAGCTTGGAGCTCGGATCAGATGCTGGTGAAGGTGCCTTCTTGGATCCAAGCCGAATACCCACAGGTTGAAGACAAATGAAGTACAACTACTCGGACTGAATGCTATGGTGAGTACATAACTTCTTTTTTTTTTTTTTTTTTTTTTTAACATACATGTTTAATTCTGATGAAGTCAGTTATTAGAAGAGGGTGAAAGTGCTCAACATTTAATTGTTTAAATAAAGGTGTATGCTGTGAGTAAAAGTCCACGAATGTCCTTTTGGAGTATTAGTTTTGGCGTTAGGAAATTTTGATGACATATCAGTAAATGTTAGTGTTGCTTTTTAGCTGCTCAGTGTGTACATCCCTAATCTAATAATCCAGAACCCCCCTTTGGGTGAGTCACTGACTAGGTTCATCCTCTCCACCGGTCACACTTTAGCACCATTTTTGCATTCCTGCATGAAACACAGGAGGGAAGAGTAATAGTAGCTGTGGACTTAAATTTACCAGAAACAGACTGGAATAATAATGATTTAGCAACATTAGGAAATTTACAATGCATGTTCAGAACCGCAATTGCTTCAGATTGTAAAACTAGCCTGTCAGGGAACGGAATGTACTAGACATTTTTGTTCATAAAGACATGACTGTTATTTCATGCCAAGTTTTACCACTGCTGATGTGCAATGATCATGAGGTTATAAACGTTAATTTCTTACAAGAAAATTTTGCCAAACTGAAATGTAAACCAATGCACAGAAGATTAATAACAGATTAATTGGAAGCAAAACGGTCACTGTATAAAACTAATTGGAGTTATACATTCAGTGGGAAACTGAAGAAGGAATGTGGAAAGTTTTGAAAGATTTTATTTGAATGCAAAAAAAAAATCAAAAACAATTTTTAACATCAGGATCTAGGCATACAATGTCAAGAAGTGGAAAACAGGTCAATCTACGACTTTGAAATCTGAAATAAACAAGCTGACTAGACAGTGTGAGAAGATCTAGAAAAAAATGAAAATGTCTAAAGATATTGAGCATAACAGAAAAACATTTTCTAAATGCTTAAGATGTGGTTGGAGTGAAGGCATGCAAATTGATAAACTGTGCATAGATTATAAAATTTATTCTCAGACACAACAGATTATATATGTATTTATGAAATCTTATGCAAGGCAGTTTGGCTGCACAAAGAAAGTGATAAATTGTCATAACATCCAGTTAATGTCAGATACTGAAATCAGATTATATTGAAAAAGAACTTTGCAAACTCGAAACAAAGCACAGGGAGGAGATGGAATGAACTGAGAACACTTTGGTATTATATCCGTTATTTACTAGGTCATATAAATATGGAGAAATTCCTCAAAATTGGAGACATGCATTTGTTAAACCTGTCTTTAAGGGAAAGAAAGTAGAAAACCCCAGAGTCGTACAGACTCATAAGTTTTCTTTCATGTTGTAGAAATATAATGGAGGAGGTTGTATTGAATAAATTGTCAGAATTGGAATGGTTGGGACTTGAAATCATATATTAACTTGCATATGTTGAAAATAGAGCTATTGCCATCTGTCACATGATGTTCTTCGTGTTTCCCTGTTGCAGTTATCACATTTGGGTTATCTGCTTGCAGTAGCCCTCAGTCGGCCTGATTATCAAAGTCTTGAGTCCTGCGCCAGTTGCTGTCTAATCTTCCATGATGTCAGGTAGTCAGGGGTATAAAGCATGCAGCTGATGCCATTACATCAGTCTTTCTTGCCGTGCGGTGCCCAAAGCAGAAGCAATTTGCAAGTGCCGGTCAGCCGACTCCTGAAATTTTCGTTTTCGAGTTTCAGAACCAAAGTCTTCAACTAAAGCTAAGTACCCCGTTGGGGAAACTTTTTCTTGCTCTAAACCGATGTCAGTAAAAGTCAATAATTGTATTTCTTGTGGAAAGCAAATACCTCATAAAGATTTTCATTCGTACTATATTCCTTGCCTAGGCCCTGACCACAACGTACCTCGCTGTCAGTTTTGGGCCTTATTTAAACCACGAACTATTTGTCGTCTGTACATTTTTGCTACTAAATATTTTGGTACTCTCTTCAATTGTCCAGATATGTCTTCGGTAAGCCACCCAACTACCGACTTTCCGAAAAAACGCAAAGATAAAGACAGAGGCAGGCCGCCTAGGGTCCAAAGCTGCCAACGATGCTTCTCCTAAGCTAATCACCAGTTTGCCGGTACTCAGTGAGGCACTTTCGCAGCTCCTGATGCCCGCTACTTCAGATTCACAGGCCTCTACTGAGACCCATTCGGAGTCCGGTATGCCGCGAGATGCTTCAACTGTGGGACCTGCGGATGTCTCAACCTTGGATGGGTCCGGAGCCACTGTGCAGGCACCGACTTCTGAGGGTGTATTCAGGCCTACTGACTTGCATATTAAACCGACGCCATCTTCTTCTTCTAGGTCTAAAACTCGAACCATGCCTAGGAAACAGACGCCCAGACCACAAGGTCAGGCGTCTATGCTTAAAAAACAAATAAGAATGGCTGAAGACCTTATTACTATAATCAGGGGAAGCCAACCTTTCCCCCTCTGAGACCTAGAACTGAATTTGCTTATGATACTTCTGACCAGAATTCTGAAATTTGTCTCCTCTGATGACCAGGATTTACCTTTATCTACCTATGAGGATTCTGATGCAGAGGACTCTATTCCCTCTGCTTCTCCTCCAGATGATTTTTCTTTTGGTGAAACCTTGCATACTCTTAAGGAGCATTTTCAATGGGAAAGCCAGGATTACTCTAATTCTAAAAAGAGGCTTAGAGATTTCTTACTCCTGCCTCGACACAGGCCTTTAGCTATCCTTCCTGTGCTGGACATTGTTGACGATGCCTTTTTGAAATCTAGCTTGGCCCCTGACTCTTTACCTCCTGCTCCCAGAAAACCTGATAGATATTACAGGGTTCCTGATTCTCACAAGTTCCTTTTTAAAAATCCTACTGCAGATACCTGAGACCATTTCACAGGGACCCAAGGGCATTAAGGCTACTACTGCCAAAAATCCTACCCCCTCTGATAGAGATTCCAGGGCCCTGGATAGATGGGGTAAGAAGATATACACCTCTGTAACCTTGGCCATCAGGGCCTTAAATTGCCAGTTTCGTATGTCAGCAGCATGTTATTGGATTGCTTAAACAGAAAATTATATTGATTCCTGATTGTGCTGAAAATAAGGATTTACAGGATTTAATGCATTCTGCTGAACAGGTTGGAAAACATACTTTGCAATGTGGTTTGGATTCACTAGAGGCATCGTGCAGGGCTCCTGTCACCGGGTCTGTACTTAGAAGGCATGCTTGGCTTAAGGAGCAATCTTTGCCAGATCATGTTAAAACTAAATTGCTGGATGCTCCCTTAAATCAGGACCGCCTGTTTGGCGACAAAGCAGAAGTTGTTCTTAAAAAGATGGAGGAAAAAGATAAATCTATGCAAACTGTTAAAGATTTCTTACAAGTGCAGTCTCCTAGATTTAGTAGACATTGGCCCTCAAACAATTGGTCCTTTCCTGTCTCTTCCAGGCCTTCTCAGTTCAAACCCAGAACCAGCAGAACACCCAGGCTTCATTCCCAGGGTACCCACAGAACTAAGCAGTGGGGGGCTCCCACTTCCAAATCAGGGAGTAGTAAGACTCCCCCTCCCCCCTATGGTAAGCTGTCTCAATGACTTAACTTTAAACTTCCAAGCACTTCTCAACTGACTGCTCCTTTAGGGGGAAAGATTGCTCTGCAAGCAAAAAACTGGGAACTCATTACCCAAGACAAATGGGTTTTAAAGATAGTTTCCCAAGGATACAGATTTCACTTCCACACGTTACCAACCCCAAACGGTTGGCCAGATCTATCCACAAATCAGTGGGCAGAGGCTCAAAAGCAAGTACTCTCTCTCAAGATTAAAGGCTATTCAGACTGTACCGGAAGAGGAAAAGGGACAAGGTTTCTACTCAAGACTTTTCCTGGTACCCAGAAAAGACAACTCATGGCGTCCTATCCTGGACCTGTCTATCCTAAAAACCTTTTTGGCGATTCCAAAATTCAAGATGGTAACTCTTCAGTTGCTTCCCATGATAGGCAAAGATGCCTGTTTGGCAATACTGGATTTAAAGGAAGCCTACCTGCACATCCCAATCAGGGAATCTTGCAGAAAATACCTACGCTTCAAAGCAGGCTGCATGCACTATCAGTTCTCTGCACTGCCCTTTGGCTTATCTACTGTGCCCAGGGTATTCACAAAGTGCCTAGCTCCAGTCATTGCATTTTGCAGGCAAAGAAATATTCGAATATACCCATACCTGGACGATTGTCTAATTCAGGCAGAAAGCCAGGACATACTTCTGAATCATCTGGTATTTGTACAAAAGCTGTTAACTTGTCTGGGGTACAACATAAATGAAAAGAAATCACATCTGGTTACTCGGTCAACAAATTATATTCCTGGAAGCAAGCTTGAACACCACTTCCCAGATGGCTTTCCTCACGCCTGAGAAACAAATTCATTTGACACCTTACTTCAAACTAGTGGCCACAAAAACCCTGCTATCTGCACGGCAAGTACTGCAAGACTTAGGGTTCATGGCCTCGTGCATTCTACTAATTCCATGCTATGACAGCCTTCAAGGACCATATTTTTCCAGGACAATTAATGGTAAAGGTGGACAGCACCACTGTTATGTGGTACATAAACAAGCAGGGGGTACCCATTCTTACCCCCTCTGCAGACTAGCCATGGCTCTGTGGAACACAGCCTTGAGCTACCATGTGCATCTACAGGCTTAATTCCTGCCAGGAAAACTAAATACACTGGCAGACGAACTAAGCAGAAATCTCATGGACCCACACGAGTGGAAACTGTAACCAAAGATTTTCAACATGCCCAACAAATGGGGCATTCCAGATATAGACCTGTTTGCCTCCCCCCAGAACTACCAATTGGACAAATTCTGCACAAGGACTCCCCACAAACAAGCTTGGAAAGTGGATGCTCTGTCCTTCACCTGGAAAAATTTATCAGTTTATGCCTTTCCTCCTCTCCTCTCCAAAGTACTACTAAAGATCAAACAGGACAAACCAAGGATGATACTGATTGCAACAGACTGGCCACACCAACACTGGTACCCTTTCTTGTGTAGTGTCACAGCTGGCCCCATGGCACCTACCTCAGACCCCTACCCTGCTGTCTCAGCAGGATAGCCAGATTCTGCACCCCCAGCTTCAAACCCTGAACCTGGCAGCCTGGCTAATTACCTAATCTCACCGTTACCGTCCCTCAGTAAACAAGTGTCACTAGATGGGTTGCAAACTGGCTCAAGGACAGAACCCACATGGTTAGAATTGCTGGAGCTATGTCAGACTCCAAACCAGTTACAAGTGGCGTCCCACAAGGCTCAGTCCTGGGACCTCTCTTATTCGGTATATATTTCTCAGAGGTACAGGCCAACATGGAAGGACTGTGGCTGACCAAGTTCGCAGATGACTGCAAACTGGGCGCCATATTCGACTCTCCAGCCGACACAAGCATCCTCCAAAAGGGCCTCATAGAAACAGACAACTGGTGCCAGAGCCATGGCCTCAAGCTAAACGCCAAAAAGTGTATAGTCATCCCCTTTGGCAAAAACAAAGTGCCCACAAATTACCACATAGGTGGTAATCCATTAAGTACAGAAGAAGTAATTAGAGACCTGGGGACCCAAGTTGATAGCAATCTCTCATTTGACAACCACGTGGCCAAAGTGGTTAGAAATACATTTTATATAGCCCACCTAATCATGAAGGGATTCAGATCTAGATCAGGGGAGGTCATCGTGCCTCTTTACTCATCCCTCATCAGGCCCATAATTGAGTACAATGCCCCTTTTGGGATGTACCTTACCAGACACCTGCAGCAACTGGAAAGACCCCAAAAGTACCTTACCAAGAGGATCGAAGGGCTCAAACAGATGCCATATGCTGCCCGGTTAAAGAAACTCCAGCTCTACTCAGTGGCATACCGCCTGCTCAGAGGCAATCTGTGCCTGACGTATAAAGCCATGTCCAACCCGGAATTAATGGACATGCTGCACCTCAGAAAATCCAAATCCCATCGAGCTACGGACTTGAACCTCAGCACTGAAATAAATAGGACATGCTGGAGGGACAGATTCATAACCCAGAGGCTCCCTTCACTCTGGAATAAAACCCCAGTCCAGGTTAGGCAGAGTCCCTCATTGACTCTCTTCAAGAGGAATCTTGATGAGTGGATGGGAGATCGCAGATTTACCCTGGGTATCACTTCTGTGTCACTGTTAGACAGAGGCACAGTATACTAACCTCGAAAAAGGGCATAGCAAAATTAATTTAAAATGGATGGCGAAAGCCAAACACACTCTGGCTAGGCTTATAAATGCCCTAGGGCAGATAGCCTAGTATGAACATATGTGAATTTGAAGGCAGGAAGGCCTAGTACTAGAAAATCATATGCTGAAAAATGGAAAAGATTCTGTGCCTGGAACTAAACTCAAGGGATGGCCACAGCAGCACCCAATTTACCTCAGATTCTTCAATACTTAACTGAGATGCTTCACAAGGGCCTTTCCTTTTCCTCCATCAAAATTCATGCCTCAGCCATCTCAGCTCATTACAACACAGAACCAGCCCTCTTTTCTCACCCACTGCTCAAGCAATTCCTCAGAGGAGCCAAAAACTTAAGACCACCCAGGAGAGCCCCAACTCCAGCCTGGGACCTTAATTTTGTATTGGAAAAACTCACTCTTCCTCCTCTTGAGCCAGCTGCAACTGCAGAGTTAAAACTCCTTTCTTGGAAAACAGCTTGCCTTTTAGCAATCACTTCAGCAAGAAGGGTATCTGAATTACAGGCCCTTATGGCAGTGGAGCCTTTCATCATCTCTCATGCGGACAGGGTGTCCCTCAGGACCAATCCCTCTTTCATGCCCAAGTTGGTATCCAGTGTGGCTCAGTCCATTAATTTGCCAACCGTCTTTTCTCATCCACAGAACAAAGGGGAATGGGTACTGCACTCCTTAGATGTGCACAGACAACTTAGATTTTACTTGGACAGGACTAAACCTCAAAGGAAATCTGAGCAAGTGCTGGTGGCATTTGGGGCAGAGGGGAAGGCTATTTCAAAGCAAACCATTTCTAAATGGATAGGCCATTGCATTCATTTCTGCTATAAGCACCATGGAAAACCTATCCCACAGGGGATTAGACCCCATTCAACCAGGGCTGCATCTACCTCTACAGCCTTTCTCAAAGGTGTCCCTACCAGAAACATCCTAGAAGCTGCTACCTGGAGTTCTGTACATACTTTCACCAAGCATTACCATTTGCCAATTTTCTCTAAATCCAGAGCTGGCTTTGCCACTGCAGTCTTGCAGGGCCTTATAGCCGGTCCTAATGCTACCTAAATTCCTCCTCCCATCCTTAGCTTTGGGAATCTACCCAAATGTGATGACTGCAACAGTGAAACACGAAGAACATAGTACAGTTGTGTACACTTACCATAAATGTAGATGTTTGAGTGTATTCACTGTTGCAGTCCTGGTTGTCCTCCCACCAGCCCCCTGACTTCTTTTGGCTATACCTCTATTCTCCTCTACTATACTTAAAAGCTTTTTGGTGTATTTGCTTTTTTGTTGGAGGTATAACCTTGTATATTTATATTTAATTACTTCCCATTAAGGGGTGCACCTGACATCTGGGGCAAGAAAAACTGATGTAATGGCATTGGCTGCATGCTTTATACCCCTGACTACCTGACGTCACGGAAGATGAGACAGCAACTGACGCAGGACCCAAGACTTTGATAATCAGGCCGACTGCAAGCAGATAACTCAAATGTGAAGACTGCAACAGTGAATACACTCGACCATCTACATTTATGGCAAGTGGGCACAACTCAACTGTACTTTCTATAACAGTATAGCTATTAATGAAAAATTGTGCTGTGATGTAATTTCATATAGACTTAATGTCAGCATTTGATAATGCCATACACAAAACACTGATCAATAAATTAGAACTGGGTATTGATGTACGCCTGGTAAGACAGATAGCTGCATAGTTTGCAAGTAGGATATGGGAAGTAATATACAGCAATTGGACAGATGAACTTTAAATTAAGGAAGCCTTAGTTTTTATGAAATTGTTTTGTGGGCAGCATTACTGTTTAATTCTACACACTTGGACCTTCATTGTTTTTTCAATTTCAGTTTTTAAACTTTGCCAACTAGTTATGTACTCAAAAACATGTTTCCAATTGTCACAGTTTCCCACTCCATCTCCAGCTTTCTGCCTCGGGGAAAAATTATCTGAAGTCATCTTAGGAAATAAAAATACCTATACAGACACTTCCAAGCAAAAATCTCAAACTTTCTGGAGTTTGTTGCATACTTGGGAAATATACCAATGCACTCCCATCGTACCTTTATAAATTGCCTATCCAGCCTCTCTCCCCAATCTTTTCTAACGTCCTCTGATTCGTATAGTTATCATGCAGTATTTTTATGCCTTTCTAATTATCCTTTTTAACAGCAGCTTCTGTTTTAGACTCGCCTAAAAACTACCGGAGCTGGTCTTTCACCCAGCACACCCTAACCCCACTTTGCCTGTAATCTGATGGATCATGAATAGAGAACAAACGTTTTCTAGCTGGGTGTTGGTGTACAGGTAATGCCCTGTGTGTGTGTGGTTCCCCTTCACTAGATCGAATGGATGGAAGCTTGAAATTCATAATCTCGAGACCAGAATCTCGAACTTCCATTCACTCGAAATTGTGAATGGGAGCCTTAGGTTTAAAAAAAATGAAAAGTTAACTTACCTTATTGCAGGGGGCTAGTTCCCCCTGTACCCTAGCAGTTTAAATGTGAATGTTCCGTGACTGCACTATAGTGGAGGAATGGAAAATAGTCTGTTTTGTGCTTACGCGTATAGCGCGAAATGGGACATTTCCCTTTCCTTCACTATAGTTTGATCTCTGAGTAGGTGTATTTAAGTAGGGGGGTGTGGGAGGTGCAGGGGACATTTGAAAGGTGTTAATTTTTTTTGGTCCCTTTCATATGTTCGAGTTTCTCTAAATTCGAGATTCTGGTTTCGAGGTTTTGACTTTCGAGTTTAGATAAATTCGATCATATGAAGGGAAACCATATATGTGTGTGTATATATATATATGTGTGTGTGTGTATGTGTATATTATATATATATATATATAGATGTGTGTGTGTATGTGTATATTATATATATATATATATATATATATATATCGAGAGAAGAAGAGTAATAGTTGCTCCAACAAGCGACAGTTGTGATCGGTGTTGCAAAACATTGAATATCGTATAGCATGCATGGGAAATAGCCCATGTAAGAAACAGTCAACCTTGGAACTGAAGTGATTGAAAGTGGGAAATGCAGAGAGCTGCAGACAATGGGAGTGAACTGCAAAACTTAGGGGAGTATTGATTTGGAGCGGATGTGATAAACTGTTCCTGCCCCTACGGAGGCCATTTGAGCACACATTTGATGTTGATATGATCGTTAAGGCCTGGGCTAATGGCCGCATTAAGCAGTAGCTACCATTTAAGTTCTCTTGCTTACAAGAGGCCACTGACATCCCCATGAAATGGGGGATCAAGTCCAGAACTACAAACTTGAAAAGTTGGAAGTCTGATATTCTTGTTGAGCAGGAAATTTAGTAACATATTAATATCATCAAAATTTTTATAGATGATATGCAAAGAAACAATTTTGAAAAAAAACAGTCTTTAAGAGATGTTTCTATTATATCAGTATGCTTTTTTTGATCCATATGTTTCTATTATATCAGTATGCTTTTTTTGATCCATAATGACTATGCTAGTACCTTTGTCCGCTTTCATAATGCATATCCCTTTATCGCTCGAATTCATTGAGCGCTAATGATTCTGAATGGTTTAAGTTGTGCCACTTTCCTCCATGGTCGGTTAACAGATCTCTAATGTCATGGTCACATATTTTGAGGTAGGCAGAAAGCTTGCCAGGCAGAGGAAGGTTATAAGAGCTTTTCTTCTGTGGCACTGCTGTATCGATGGGCTGCACAGAGAAATCCTTCTTTAAGTACTGAAGGTTTAATTTTCTCAGAAAAAGATGGAAGTTGAGTAGAATATTAGGAAGTTTAGCCCACTGTGCTGGGATGAAAGAGAAGCCTTTACTCAAAATGCTGAGATGTGCATAGGAAAATTGGTGCTCAGGTTAAAAACAGAATAATCTTTGTCAGGGGGGTGAATTGTTGGAAGGTGCAGTTACTGTTGTGCACGTCTTTTGTTCCTTCTGCATCTCCTGCCTCGGGGGGGGTCTGCCCCTCACTCTGCTGTTGGGAATGAAAAATCATTGGTAGACTGATTTAATTGTGCTCCAAATATTGCATGGCCATCCGCAACTTGGACATAAAGAACTCTTTGGGAAAACACAGCATAGAATGCCCATGCTTCCAACGTTTCAAGATTCTAGTTCTGGACGTGATCCCCTATTTCATGGGGGATGTCAGTGGCCTCTTGGAAGCAAGAGAACTTAAATAGCTACTGCTTAATGCGGACATTTGTCCAGGCCCTAATGATCATCTCAACATCAAATGTGTGCTGAAATGGCCTCCACAGGGGCAGCAGCAGCTTATCACAACTGCTCCAGTCAAGACTCCCCTAAGTTTGACAGTTCATTCCCATTAGCTGCGGCTTTCTGCATTTCCCAGCTTCAATAACTTCAGTTCCAGGCTTGACTGTTTACTACCATTGGTTATTTCCCATGTATGCTATATACATCCAGTGTTTTGCAGCTCCAGTCACAATTGTCCCACTTTTTGGTGGTTGCTTTCTGTTGGTTGTTGTTTTCCTTGAATGTCTCACTAGATATGTGTATAGTCTTTGCTATCCTTGTAAGCACATCACTGTATTTTTCTGAAGAAGTTTCTATATATTAAAGAACAAAAACACTCAAAACCATCTGTTTATCCTGGTCTTTCCAGCCAAGGCCACTTCTATCCTTCTCTTCATATATAGATTGCATTCATAAGATTGAAATACCACAGCATTGAAACTCAAAGAATCAAGACAACACCAAAATGTCATAAATATAAAAATTTTAATAATCGAAACCCTTAACATCGAAATGCATTTAAATTGTTTCTTTTCTGTCCTAGTGCTATATATTCACAGTGTATATTTACCATTGTGTACTATGTACGGGAAAAAAAAAAACTATAAAGGATGTTTTGTATCACACACCCAGCACTGTCGGAGCTGTGTACACCACTAACAAAAAGGAAAGGATATATTAATATTAGATGAATATATACACAACTGGTCTGCCGGTTGTCGTCCTCCTCTGAAGAAAAGAAAGTTATTACAGAGACATACTCAACTTCAATCTGTTTTAAATCATAAAAGCAGTTATACCTCAATGGATTTTTATTAAAGCTATAGCTACACTGTTAAATACGTAACATGAACCCTTTGTGGAAAATAGAGCTCTGTCTCTAAATTATACTGGTTGACAGTGACATTTTCAGAGCTGATTATAAACTATTCAGCATGTTTGTTTACATGGGTTGAAGGAAACTTGTTTTCCTGTTGACAACTACAAATGAGTGTTGGGAGTAGTGAATAACATCTGCAAACAATTTTTCGATGTTATGGGTTTTGATTATTTACATTTTTGTTTTTATGACATTTGTGTCATCATCTTGATTATTTGAATTTCAATATTGTTTTATTTCGATGTTATAAAGGTGTAATCCATTATATAAACAAATCCAGAACAAATTAACAGGTGACCAATTCTCTAAGCAATACTTAGTTGATGCCTCCTAGCACTAATCAGATTGATTAACTCCTGGATTCCCTCCAAAAATGTTGCTTGGTCTGTAGTAAGTATAGATAATCTGATAATTTGTCCCCTCTGAATATTGTTTTTCATAAATCAGGGTGTGCACTGGCATAATCTGAATTATTAGAGAAACATGGTTCCCTGTAAATTTTTGGTGGAAAAGGTCTGAGTAGTGAAATCCCAGCCAACGGCCACATTCAGATAAGGTACACTAGATCATATATGCCCCAACACAAACCCCAAATAACTGGTACCACTCTTCAGTTGTTCTACAAATTGTTCAGTTTGTTCTTTAGAGGTATCAGTAATAAAAATTTGATCAAGAAACCTCTTATAAAACATTGTTGTACAAAAAAGAAATTGTGCCTTTGTATCTCAGATTCCCATCACCCCATGACCAAATTTGCAAAAGATGATGCCACAGTGGCACCCATGGCAACACCTTTTAACTGTTGATACTTACCATTAAAATAAATTGTTTTCCAGCATAACTTCCATCAGCTTGTTTGTTAAACTAGTTTAGATACAAACGTTAAAAATTCCAACACTTTGTCAATAGGTATACAGATGTACAAATATTTAACATCTAAAGTAAAAAAAGTTAGGTTAGAGGTTCTTGCATTAAAGGACCTCAATGAGTGTAGAAAATCCCATGAGTCCTTAATATAACTGTCTAACTTCTGAACTAGTACTGAATAGTGTCACAAAAATAGAAATCCCTTTAGTGACTCTCGCTGAGGCTGAAACAATATGCCTAAAATGTAGTGGAAAAATGTGACTATCTTAGGTATCCCAAAAAGTTGACTTAACCTAGGACTATCATAGGTTCATGTGTGTGTGTATTAGGCTAATGGCCCTGGAGCCTTTACAAGCCTAGCCCTTAGGATTACCCTGGCATCATGCCACCCGACCTTAGTCCCCAGTGCCTCTGTCGAGCAAGTCTACTGGAGTGGTCCCTGGGGTGAATTTTCTATTTCCCGTCCACTCATCAAGATTTCTCTTGAAGAGGGCCAGTGAGGTGCTATCTATCAATATTCATAAATTTTTAGACTAGTTACCTACCAAGTCTAACAATGTTGTTTGTCTTTTTGATTTTTCCTGGTTATGGGGTCGCCACAGCGGAACTCCTGTCCGTTAATGATTGGCAGTAGATTTTTTATGGTGCCGAGTTGCCAGCCCGGCGCCCACCCTTCAGCGAAGGCATGCCCATTCACGCATGTCTTTCGGAGGCCACTCCACCGTGGGGAGGACATGCAGACTCCACATAGAAGGCACTCCACCGTGAATCGAACAGGAAAACCTCTTGCTGTGAGGCAACAACGCTACTGCTGTACCACTGCTGCTACCAAGTCTAACAATATTTTGTAAATGTAGTTCAGAAGTTAGAATAGTGTGTATTGACTGTAGTGCTGGAAATTATAAAAATCAAGTTGAAAGGAGAGTAACACTATGGCAGCTAAGATTGCATGCTGATAAATTTCCTGGAATAAATAAAATAAATGTTAAACAATTTTAGCTTAGATGATTAAGATGTTTTAATGGTGGGGTTTTAAACCTTGAATGTTCTGATATATAATTAGCTTATTGAGTAATTCAGTCTTATTGTTTGGTGCAATTGCTAAACAATTTTATCTTCCAAGTGGTATCATTTGGTGGAGATTTTGGTTGTATCTTGTAAATTATCAAGCCCCTTATGGAACTATAAATAGACATCTGTGTATTCAGTGCTCCAGGTCCATAACACATAAATAAAAATGAAAATATCGATGAGCTGGTGGTTGCAAAATAATAAATTCCAAACCTTTACATTATGGAATGCCTCCTTTCTATTTATTTTTATATGATGAGTTTGTTTCTTAGCCCAAAATTAGGCTAGGGGGTAACTCCCATCATCATCCAGATCTGTTGGCCATTACCTAGTGAAGGTTGAGGTAACCCCTCAGGCTCTTCTGCATGCTTTATTGGATGCTAAATCTTTTCCATCCTCGTACTGGGTTTTGATCTTTTCAGCATATGGTGTGGTGATAGATCACATTGTTTAGATTTAATGTCAGTAGTGGGATGAAAAAGTATACGTATAGGCAAAAAGTGAGGAATCCAAGAATGGGACATCATTAAAGGAATAGCTCAAAATGGATGAGAGGAGTATGAAGAGGAGTTGCAAAGACTCCAAAATGTAGAGAATCTGATTGACTCAGGAATTTCTTGGGTGACAGTGGATATGGATGGATATGGAATCTGCAGGGGAATGGGAGAGTGTTCGCTGAGAATATGGCAAGTACATATGGTAGTGGATTTGCTAGTCAGATTGGAAAGGGAAGCATCAGAAAGATTTCAGCAGAGCCAGCCCAATGGCGTAGCGAGAGAGAGCCCTGTCTATGACCAGGTGACATGAATTCAACTAGTGGCTTGGGTGCTTGATGTGGAAGCTGCAGGGAGAATGATTGTACCTGTTCTTGGAGGGGGGATGACTGTGGGCTATAGCAGCTCTTTGGAGGAAGCAGGTAGGTCCATAAGCTGAGTGAATGCAGTCCACCAAGCTGTTTGTTGGCAGTAGCCTTCAGTATGTCGGTGTATAGCAGCATGCACTTCTGATGGAAAAGGAACTGTAGACCCCTGAGGTGATGTGGGTTATATGTCCCTCCATCGAGTGAACAGGTTAGGTCAACAATAAAAATATCCTCATTACCAGAATGCCAGCAGTAACATACAACTCTCATGGTTTCCTGAATGTGAGCTCTCTCTGGTAGATCTGGAGGTGATCCCTACCACCAGGATAAGAACAAGCTTACTTCTGACTTAGGGGAAGCTGGATGATTGGTAAGCAGAGGGGCAAAAAGAAGAAAAAGGTGACCAGTAGAATGGATGGGAGTGGGAAATGTAGGGGAAGAAGTGCTACAGGACAGGAGGACATAATCCAAAGTCGGGAATACAGATAAGGGTGGTGTAGCATACAGTGAAATGAAGGAAGAAAGTGAAATGCAGCTGTGAAAGAGAAAACATAGAGAAGAAAGTCATAGTGGAAAGACGGGTGCAGACAGCAGTGACAAGTGGGGTGTCTATGCAAGAGCCAACATCACAAGGAAGGCAGAAGGAAAGTGGGCAGGTAGGATTACTTAGCCATACATTAGAGGCAGAGGAAAAAAGTTTGGAAGTCTTGTAGGAAGAGGTGTACACAATATGAGATGGAGATGCCGCATATAGAAGGACGATAGTCAATGAGGAAAAACTGGGATGATAGAAGAGGGATAAAATGAAGATAAGCAGGATATATACCCTCTTGTCAGGAAGTGATGGGAGGTAACATTTAGTATAGAGTGCGAGTTTCAGTGATTGGAGAGACTAGTTAGCAAGATGGGTTGAGTTCTGGAAAGGGAAAAAGGGCAGAAGATTTCAGTGAGATTGGTCTTGCTTTTTAATATTAGTAAAACATGTGAGGAGGTAGTGACTAAAATGGTCTCCAAGGAGAAGTGGGTGCTTGATGTGATGTTTATAGACACCAGGGACCTTTCAAGGGTGACTAATGAGGTGGTGGCAGAAAGATAATATATGACTGAAAGACCAAGTTTTTTTTTATTAAAACATGAAAAAATATCTAGCACCTGGCCAAAAAGCTTTCACAGGATCTCCTGTAGTAGGACAGGAATATGAAAATGAAGAGGTAGAAGTGGTGTAGCAATCTGATTAAAGGGAAGAATATCACATTAATTTAGCTCTGGTGGCATAGATGGGTAAAGCCATGACTTGAAGCCCAAGCAATCTGGGATCAATTAGTAAACTTGTGCATCTGACAGCTGGCAGAGATGATGGATGTGCCTATCTTGGGGGAGGGTGTGCTAAGGTGGGTGCATGTCTCACTGAGCAGTGGGAGAGGCTGGAGTCAGAAAGATTGCTGGACTGAGGAAGGAAGTGTCTGCTGTTTAGGCCCAGAGTGGTGTATCCTGTAGAGCTTCAGAGGGAAAAAGCCCTGTCAATTCCAATCTAAATACGTGATGCTAACTGCTTTGGCTCTGCATCTCCTCCTCAAGCCACCATGGACTGCCTCACCTGGCAGGGGAAATAATACCACTGTGAAAATGCTTTTCCTAGTCGTCCTCTCTCTTGTCATGTTGCACTGGGAGAAAGATGAGACCCTTTGGAGACAGCTAAGCAGCTGATGGTCAGGCTAAAGGTCCTATGGAAACAAGGAAAAGTATGGTATCACATGTCAGGGAGGAATAAGAGTTAGCCTGGGAGGGGGTAAGGAAGTGGGCAAGCTCAGAGCCTAGGTTAAGTGACATGACAGTTAAGTTTGACAGGATTGGGTGATGGCATAATGGTTGAGGAGTTTACCCCTCAGACACAAGATGATTCTTATGTTTCAGGGAAATTATCTAGTCTACAAATGGCCTGCAAGAGCAGCTAGCCTAGTACTTCTCTATGAACCTAGAAGAAGAGACGAGAGAGAACGAATCAGTACTATTCATCGCTCCTCACTAAATACCTGGGAAATGCAAAAAATCCATGGAACTGCAGGTGTGTTAGCCTGATAGAAGTAGCAAGAGAAGTCAGAGAATCTGGATGGGATAGACTGGTTTAAAATTTGGTCTCAAGACTCATCCATATTTCGGACTATTTGACATGTGACCCTAACAGCATAGTATCAGTAGACAGTCTGAGTAGTTGGGTGCAGCTAATTAATGAATGGAATTAATAAAAGAATATTTGAATAGGTATTGTACTATACTCATAACAGGTGTTATGCTATGCACATAATGGCATCCACTAGTCTCATTTCTGAGTACCTTATAGATGAAAAGCATTTCTTGCAGTTTGGTGTTGCTATAATGTTCAGAAGAGCTTAGCCAGGATTGTATGGAGCTTAATTTGCTTCATGCATTAGATTGTTAACAGACTGCATCACTTAAGGAGGATGGTGTGAAAATTGGCTCTAGGTGATGGACACTGAGACACCCTGACTACATGTACAAAATGGGAAAAGGAGGTTGATTCTGATGCCTGTAGAGTAGTCAGCATACTGAACCTGTTTGGCATCACCACAGGACTGCATCATCCCATTAATGAGTACAGTAAAGAGCACTCACTGAGCACTGTGGACATTCCAAGGGTCACTGATATGTGGGTGTTTGGGAGGTTGCATCCCATCAGATAGAGTGCACCCTTCCCTTCAGATAGCAAGTAAGCCATTTGTAGACGCAGAGGGCCCTTATGATGAGAGTTATTCCAGAGGGTGGAATTCATTAACAGTATCAGATGCTATAAAACAGTCCAGGAAAACTGATACAACACATTTACAGCAGTTTAGATGCAAATGTAATAGTCAGTGGTATCCGGCAAAGATGCGTATATACCATGGGCAGGTCTTTGTCATGTTTGCTAGATGTGACATTAACAAGGTATAGGAAGAGTTTAGTACATATGCAGTTCATAGGTAGGTACTAGGCTATCGGCCCAAGGGCCTACGTAAGACAAGCCAGCAAGGTTCCATGGCTTATGCCACCCAAGAAAGTTATTTTCCTGTGCCACTGTCGTGCAGACACACAGAAGTGATCCCCGGGGTGTATTTCCTATTTCCCATCCACTCATCAAGATTTTTCTTGAAGAGTGCTAATGAAGAACTTTGCTTGACATAGATGGGTAGCTTTTTCCAGAGTATAGGAAGTCTCTGGGACAGGAATCTATCCCTCCAGCATGTCCTGTTTATTGTGGTGACAAGGTTTAGGTCCCTAGAGCGTGTAGCTCGGAGGGATTGGGATTTCTTTAGGTGTAGCATGTCCAACAGCTCTGGGTTTGACATAGCTTTATATGTTAGGCAGAGATCACCTCGGAGTGAGCGATATGTTACGGAGTAAAGCTGGAATTTTTTGAGGCGGTCAGTGTAGGGCATTTGTTTGAGGCCAGTAATCCTCTTTGTGAGGTACTTCTGTGGCCTTTCCAGCTGCTGCAGATGTCTTGTGAGGTACATTCCAAAAGGAGCGTTGTACTCTATAATGGGTCTAATGAGTGATGAGTAGAACAATGACCTCTTTTTTCCTGGATGAGAACCCTTTTTATGATGTGTGCCACGTAGAAGGACTTCCTGACTACTGTGGCAATGTGACTCAAAGGAGAGAGTACTGTCCACTTGGGTCCCAAGGTCTCTTATCACGCATTTGGTGTTAAGTAGATTGCTTCCTATGTGGTAGTTCATGGGTACAGAGTTTTTACCAAAGGGGATGACACTGCACTTTTTGGCATCGAGCTTGAGGCCATGGCTTTGACACCAGGCATCTATCTCAATGAGGCCCTTCTGTAGGATGTCCACATCATTTGGGGACTTCACTATGGCTCCTAGTTTGCAGTCATCTGCGAACTTCGCTAGCCAGAGGCCTTCTGTGTTAGCCTGTACTTCAGAGAAGTAGATGCCAAACAGGAGAGGTCCCAGGACGGAACCCTGTGGTACTCCACTTCTCACTGTTTTGAGGTCAAATTTGGAGTCTGCAACTTTTACAGTGTGGGTTCTGTTAGTGAGCCAGTTGGCAACCCATCTTGTGACGTAGGGATTTATACCTAGTTTAGTGAGTTTAGCTATAATTCCAGAATGGGGGGGTGGTGTCGAATGCCTTGGCGAGGTCAAGATAGGCTGTGTGAACCACCTTACCCTCATCCACAGCTTTGGTGACTTCCTCAAAGAAGTCGATCCGGTTCAGGAGCCATGATCTGCCTTTCACAAACCCGAACTGGGTGGGATCCAGAGTTTGGAGGTTACCAATGTCTTTGTTTCTGAGTTCCATGATGATACGTTCCATGGCCTTGCAGACCAGGCTCGTCAGGCTAATAGGTCGATAGTTCCTGGGATCAGTGGTGGCTCCCCCTTTGTGGAGTGGGATAACTGTTGCTGTGCGCCATTCAGTGGGCACAAAGCCTGATGCGAGAACATGGTGCTTAAGTGGGGAAGTCAGTTCGTTCTGAAGTTCATGTAAAACGCAGCCTGGGATGTTGTCCGGTCCCATGGATGCTGTGTTTTTGGCTTTAGAGAGTGCAGCTTTTACCTGCGTAGTTGTGATTACAGGGACTCTGCATTCTTCCTGTATAGATATGGGCCCTTTAGGGGGTGAGGGGGGGTAAAGTTAGCATTGAACCTATCTGCCAGAATATTGGCAATATCAGTCGGTTCTGTAATTTTCGTGCCTTTGTGCTGTAACTCAGAGCAGATCTGGGTGTTGCCATCGAGATTCTTGACATAGCTATAGAATGCTTTGTGGTTGTCCTTGGATTTAGTGGTGATTTTGTTTTTGTAGCTAGCTTTGGAGGATCTTGTAAGGGATATCAGCTTCTTACTGAGGCTGACCAGGAAGCTCCTCCACTCATGGGATTTTACTCTCTTTTACAACAGTTTCTTCCTTCTGTTGTACAGTTTGTTTATGGCAGGGGACCACCAGATTGGCTTCCTTTTTTTTGGAGGATAGCATCTTGCTTCTGTTTGGGATAGCATGATCCATGCACTCGTGTAAGTGCTTATAGAGTGCATTTGTGTAGGATTCAGCAGTTGTAACTGTATTGTCCATCTGCATGGGTGTCATGAAGTTCACCACTTCTGTCTTAAGAAGCATGAAGTTGGCTTTGGAGAAAATTTTTACTGTAGTTTCCTTAATGGGAGGGTGGGGGTGGGATGTGGATATCGAGGGTGATAAGCTTATGGGTCAGATCAGACCAACGAGGAGGTGAATTCAGGTGTGGAACACCAGTCACTCATGTTGGTAATGACTAGGTCTAGGATATTGTTGCCCCTGGTGGGGGTGTGGATAAGTTGATCTAGGGCACTGTAGTTTATGAATTCCAGAAAGTGTTGAGCTAAGGAGTTGGTACACTAGTAGTTTTCCCAGTTAATGGTGGGGTAGTTGAAGTCACCCATTGTTAGGGTGTTTGGTTGAACCCTAATATTTTCCAGTACATCCTTGAAGAACTGCAAAAAGTGGACATCCTTATTTCAAAAACTCATCTGCAAGCACTGAATATCCTATATGATGCTAAAAGTTCCAGACACTGGCAGTGATGAGTTTGGCTGCTTTAGTGAGTTCCTAGAACAGTGATTTGACAGTCTTGCTGCAGTTCATATTTTGGGTTTTCAGTGGTGTCAGGCAGAGCTATGTCTATTCCATGACCAGGTCCTAGCCATGACACTTGTTAGAGTATGCAATTAAAGTGTTGAAGATCATCAGTACGCATACATTTCTTCACAAATTTTGAAAGCAAAAGTAGGAGTAAATGGGGCAAGAATCATTAAGGGCATTTATGATGCTTCTTTACATAGTGGTATGACAGTGGATACTTGAAACTGCACAGACATCCTTCTTTTGTGGTCTAGCAATTGAGTTGTACTGATACTGGTTATCTTCTGGCCTTCATTGCAACTAAGGCCAATTCAGGTTTCAGTTTACAAAGGGGTTTGGGGACCTTGTTAGACTGGTTTGAAGTGTGAGAACAGGACATAGTCAATGAAATTATGAAATAGTAGGGTATCCGTAGTCTGGCATTTCTTTGACCTGAATCACTGTAGTGGAGTCCAAAGTGAGCAGCAGTATTTAAGAAGAGAAATTGGTGAAGAGGTAGGCTTATGACCAAGGTCCAGGAGCTGATCAGTGGTATTCCAGAACTTTTTAGGGGTGTCTGTCTTATAGGTTCATAGGTAGGTACTAGGCTATCTGCCCAAAGGCATTTATAAGCCTAGCCGGAATGTATTGGCTTACACTGCCCCCTTATATTAGTTCCCTGTGCCTCTGTCCAGCAGAGCAATTGAAGTGATCCCCGAGGTATACTTTGTTTCCCATCCACTCGTCAAGGTTTCTCTTGAAGAGGGTTAGCGAGGAGCTCTGCCTAATGTAGATTGGAATCTTGTTCCAGAGCATGGGAAGTCTCTGAGACAGGAATCTATCCTTCCAGCAATTCCTATTTATTGTTGAGGTTTAGATCCCTAGAGTGTGTTACTCGAGGGGATATGGTTTTCTTTAGGTGGAGCATGTCCACCAATTCTGGGTTGGACATGGCCTTGTATGTCAGGCAGAGATCACCTCTGAGTAGGCGATATGCAACCGAGTACAGCTGAAGTTTCTTCAGCTGAGCTGCATAGTGCATCTGTTTGAGGCCAGTGATCCTCTTGGTGAGGTACTTCTGTGGTCTTTCCAGCTGTTGCAGGTGTCTTGTAAGGTACATCCCAAATGGGGCGTTGTACTCTATGATGGGTCTGATGAGTGATGAGTAGAGGGGCACAATGACCTCTTTTGATCTGGATGCAAACCCTTTTGTGATTAGGTGGGCCACACAGAAGGATTTTCTAATCACTTTGGCAATGTGATTGTCAAAGGAGACGTTACTATCTACTTGGGTCCCCAGATCCCTTAAGTCTCCCATATTTAGGGGGCTACCACCTATGTGGCAGTTTGTGGGTACTATGTTTTTTCCAAAGGGGATGACTATGCACTTTTTGGCATTTAGGTTGAGGCCATGGTTTTGACACCAGGTATCTGTCTCAGTGAGACCCTTTTGGAGGATGTCTGTGTCAGCCGGAGAGTCAATTATAGCCTCTAGTTTGCCGTCGTCTGCGAACCTGGTCAGCCATAGTCCTCCTGTGCATGCCTGTACCTCTGAGAAGTATATGCCAAACAGGAGGGGGTCGTAGGACTGATCCCTGGGGAACGCCACTTGTAACCGGTTTAGAGTCAGACCTAGCTCCCGCAACTCTTACCATGTGGGTTCTGTCCGTGAGCCAGTTGGCAACCCATCTCGTGACGTAGGGGTTTATGTTCAGGCTGGTGAGCTTGCCTATAATACCTGAATGGAGAATGGTGTTGAAGGCCTTTGCGAGGTCTAGGTAGGCTGTGTGGACCACCTTTCCCTCGTCTATAGCCTTGGTAACTGTCTCAAAAAAGTCCACCAAGTTTAGGAGGCATGATCTGCCCTTAACAAAGCCGAACTGGGTAGGGTCCAGTGTTTGGAGGTTCCTAATGTCTCTATTAATGAGATCCATGATGATGCGCTCCATAGCCTTGTAGACCTAGCTAGTCAGGCTTATAGGTTGATAGTTCCCGGGGTCTGTTGTGGCTCCACCATTGTGGAGGGAATAACTGTTGCTGTGCGCCACTCTATGGGCACGTAGCCTGTGGAGAGGCTGAGTTTGAACAGTGTGTTTAGGTGAGAGGTTAGTTCATCTTTGAGCTCGTGTAGGATGCAGCCTGGGACACAGTCCGGTCCCACTGACGCTGTGTTTTTGGCTTTGGAGAGGGCTGTTTTAACCTGAGTGTCTGTGATTTCAGGGGCACTATATTCTTCTGGTATGGTTATGGGCCCTTTTGGGGGTGGGGGGGTGAAGTTTGCACTGAACCTGTCTGCCAGGATATTGGCGATATCTGTTGGTTCAGTGTATTTTGTGCCATTCCGCACCATCTCTGAGCAGATCTGAGAATTGCCACTTAGATTCTTGACATAGCTAAAGAATGTCTTGTGGTTATCTTTGGAGTCCATGGCAATTTTTCTTTCAAAGCTAGCCTTGGATGATTTTATGAGGGATCATAGTTTGTTGCTGATGCTGATCAGGGATGTCTTCCCTTCTTGAGATTTTACTCTTTTCTGTACTAGTTTCCTCCTTCTATTGTATAGCTTGTTTATGGCAGGGGTCCACCAGACTGGTTTCCTTTTCTTGGAGGAGTGAGTCTGGGTTTTGCTTGGGATAGCACGAACCATGCATTCATGTAGGTGCCCGTAGAGTGCATTTGTAAAGGATTTTGCAGCTTGGACAGTGTTATCCTTTAGCATGGGGGGTTTGAAACTTTACACCTCGGACTTAAGTAACATGAAGTTTGCTTTTGAAAAGTTTTTCACGGTGGTTTCTTTGACCGGGGGTGGGGGTGGAATGTGTGGATGTCCAGAGTGATTAGTTTATGGTCAGATCTAACCAGCGAGGGTTTGACCTCAGGTGTGGAACACCGGTTGCCCATGTTGGTGATGACCAGGTCCAACATATTGTCAAGTCTAGTGGGGGTGTTAACCAGTTTATCCAGGGAGTTAGAGTTTATAAATTCTAGGAAATGTTGGGCAAGAGAGTTAGTACCAGTTAATGTTTGGGTAATTGAAATCACCCAATATCAGGGTGTTTGGTAGGACCTTTGTTTCCCAGTGTTTCCAGAAATGCAGAATGAGGGTCCTGGGACATGGTGGGTGATCTGTAGCAAGCTACAATTTGGATTGCAATTTTGCCCATTGTTAGTTGCACGTGGATGATTTCTGAGGCATTGTGCTGTGCCACTAACCTGGAGGTGTTGGTATCCTTGATGAATATGGATACGCCCCTGCCTTTTGTAGTTCGGTACGGTTTTGTGGCCGAAATGTATGGTATGAGTTGTAGCCTGGTAGTGCTGGGGTGCTCTCTGGAGCTTTAAACCATGTTTCTGTTACTGCACATATATCGATTTTCTCCATACTGAGGAGTGCCTTGAGTGCATGCATTTTGAGGTTTAGACTTCTGGCATTGAGTAGCATTACCCTCATTTTTTTGTTACTTGTGCTATTTATGGTGGTGGGTTTGTCTTTTGAGCCTTGCCTAAAAAAGGTATTATGGGGGTGGCAAGATGCTTGGCCAGTAATCGAAAGCTTAAGGGTGACAGGTGCAAGCCGTCTCTAGCGAAGCAGCGTGGCTTGTCAAACATGTCATCCCAGGCTGACAGACACTAGATCCCCTTTGAATGACACCAAGAGCTTAGCCAGTTCATAGGTTGGTACTAGGCTATCAGCCCTAGGGCCTATACAAGCCTAGCCATAACAATTCCCTGGCTATTTCTTCCCACACTATTTACTTCCCTGGACCCCTGTCTAGCAGGGCGACTGACGTGATCCCTGAGGTAAATTTCCTTTCTCCCATCCAATCGTCAAGGTTCCTTTTGAAAAGGGCCAAAGAGGCGCTCTGCTTGACATGTATTCAGTCTGTTACAGAGTCTGGGGAGTCTCTGGGTCAGGAACTTATCCCCCCAGCATGTTTTGTTTATTGTGATAACAAGGTTTAGATCCCTGGAGTGTGTAGCCCTGAGGGATTGGGATTTCTTTAAGTGTAGCATGTCCAACAGCTCTGGGTTTTACATGGCCTTGTATGCTAAGCAGAGATCGCCTCTGAGTAGATGATATGAGACAAGAGTATAGCTAGAGTTTTTTAAGGTGGTCAGCGTAGGGCATCTGCTTTAGGCCTGTGATTATTTTAGTGAGGTATTTCTGCGGCCTTTCCAGTTGTTGCAGATGTCTTGAGAGGTACATACCAAATGGGGCGTTGTATTTTATAATGGGTCTAATGAGTAATGAGTACAATGGGACAATGATCTCCTTTTTTCTGGATGAAAAGCCCTTAGTGATGGTGTGCTACACAGAAGGGTTTCCTGACTGTTGTGGCGATGTGTTTAGCTAAGGTGAGACCACTGTCCACCTGTGTCCCGAAGTCTCTTATCACACTTTCGGTGTTTAGTGTACTGCCACCTATGTGGTAATTCACGGGTACATGTTTTTTCCCAAAGGGGATAGCTATATATTTCTTGGCATTGAGCTTGAGCCCATGGCTCTGGCACCAGACATCTGTTTCTGTAAGGCCCTTTTGTAGAGTATCCACATCATTTGGGGATTCAATAATGGCTCCCAGTTTGCAGTCATCTGCGAACTTTGTTAGCCAGAGTCCCTTAATGTTGGCCTGTACTTAAGAGAAGTAGATGCCAAACAAGAGCGGTCCTAGGACTGAACCCTGAAGTACTCCACTTGTCACTTGTCTGGATCTGGAGTCAGCTACTTTTACAGTGTGGGTTCTGTCAGTAATCCAGTTGGCAACCTATCGAGTGACATAGGGATTAATGCCCAGCTTAGTAAGTCTGTCTATGATTCCAGAGTGAGGGATGGTGCCAAAGGCCTTGGCGAGGTCCATATAGGCTGTGTAGACCGCCTTACCCTCATCCACCGCTCTGGAGACTGATTTGAAGAAGTCAGTCAGGTTCAGGTGACAAGTGTGGCCCTTCACAAACCCAAACTGGGTGGGGTCCAGTGTTTGATGGTTGCCAGTGTCTTTGCTTATAAGTTCCATGATAAAATATGTTCCATGGCCTTGCAGATCAGGCTCGGTCCGACTGATGGTGCAGTAGTTCCCGGGATCCAAGGTGGATCCCCCCTTCAGGAGTGGGATAATTGTAGCTGTGCGCCACTCAGTGGGCACGAAACCTGAGGTGAGGCTATGATTAAACATGACACTTAGGTGAGGTGCCAGTTCATTTTGTAGTTCATGTATTACACAGCCTGGGATGTCGTCCGTTCCCATAGATGCTGTATTCTTAGCTTTGGAGACTGCGTTTTTTACCTGTGTGGCCATTATTGCCAGAATTTGGCAATCTTCCAGTATTGAGATGGGCCATTTAGGGGGTGAGAGGGGGGTGAAGTTGGCACTGAATTGATCTGCCAGGATATTGGCAATATCCTTGGGATCAGTATATTTAATGGCATTCTGTTGTAGCTCAGAGCAGGTCTGAGCATTGCCATTTAGATTCTCGATATAGTTGTAGAATGCCTTGTGGTTGTCTTTGGAATCTTTGGCAATTTTATTTTCATAACTATCTTTGGAGGATTTTATGTGGGATCTCAGCTTCTTATTGAGGCTGGTAAGGGAGTTTTTTGTATCCTGGGATTTTCCTCTCTTCTGCAACAGTTTCTTCCTTTTGTTGTGAAGTTTATGGCAGGGGGACCACTAGATTGGCTTCCTTTTTTTGGAGGAGAGCATCTTGGTTCTATTTGGGATGGCACGATTCATGCAGGAGTGGATGTGATCGTACAGTGCCTTAGTGTAGGATTCAGCAGTCGAACTTTCAGTTCCCATCTGCATGGGTGTCGTGAAGTTTGTCACTTCTGACTTGAGTAGCATGAAGTTGGCTTTGGAGAAGTTTTTTATGGAGGTTTCCTTATTGGGGGTGGGATGTGGATGATAAAGGTGATTAGCTTATGGTCAGACCTGACCAATGAGGGGGTGACCATAGGTGTGGAGCATCACTTTGCCATCTTGGTAATGACCAAGTCTAGGATATTGGAGCCCCTGGTGGGACTATGGATTAGTTGATCCAGGGCGTTGGAATTTATGAATTCCAAGAACCATTGGGCAAAGGTGTTGGTACACGAGTAGTTTTCCCAGTTAATGGCAGGGTAGTTGAAATCACCCAGTGTTTTAGGGTATTTTCCAGTATGTTTAGAAAGGTATAGTGAGAATCTTGGGGCATGTTGGGGGGGGGGGATCTGTAGCAAGCTAGAATTTGGATTGCAGTCTTACCTAGTGTTAGTTACACTTGGAGAATTTCAGATGCATTGTGTTGGGCAACTAGCCTGGTGGTGTGAATATCCTTGGTGAATATGGACACTCCTCCACCTTTAGTGTTTCGGCCCTGGTTTGGTGGCCGAAAAGTGTGGTAAGAGTTTTAGCCTGGTATTGCAGGGGTGCTCTCTGGAGCCTTGAACCAGGTTAAAATTGATATTTTTTTCTTTATACCGTGGTGGTATTCTCAGTGAGGGCAGAATGATACTCAGGGTCAGGGTCATACCGGCCTGGGCTACATGATGAGAGAGCTCCTCCATGTCTCTTCATGTCATCCAGCGAGGTATGGCTCAGGTCATTCACACCAACATGGACAATGACAGAGTCGTGTTTGTTCTTGTTCTGGCATGACCTGAGTGCTTGTGTTATGTGGCGGATCCTGGCACCCGACAGGCAACTAACAGTAACCTTCTCCTTGTTCAGCCCAGTGAGTAGGTCAGTGTGCCTGACTAACCTTTTACTAGTGTGTAGGGTATGTTATTTTGCCTTAAGGGCTGTAATTGTATGGCACACTGGTTTTGTGAAGTATTGTTTCATGGTTTGTGTTGGGGGGTGGAGGTTGCTTGGATGTCTGCTTTGGAGGTCTTTGTTGGTTTTGCAAATTTTTATTTAGAGCCTCCGAGTATGTTTTCATGTATTTGTGTGTCTTGCCGGTGCTGGTTTCATAGTTCTATGCGAGACTGGTGGTGTGATGCAAGTAATTCCTTTCTCCTCTTGACTGCCTGGTCCAGTCTTGGGTTGAGAGAGCTTAGCCTCAAGTTTGGCTGTATAATTGCATCTCTTGCATGTATTACAACTGCATCAAGTACGCAGACAACCCTCTCCTCCCACCACCAAACACTAACACTATACTGTAGAGAAGGACAAGGCTCTCTATTCGACCTCACCAAAATGCCCAGATTCACCAGTTGGACCGGAGAGCACACCTGAAACTGCCCTTTGGTCATGCCTGGATAGGTACAGTGAACTGTTTTTACTGATTGGCTGGTGAGTTCGAATAGAGAGCCTTGTCCTTCTCTACAGTATAGGAGTCTAGTGCTAAGGTTTATTAGTGCTTGCTTTGAGTTTTGAGCAAGTGCCAGGCTGAGAAGTGACCGGTTTTAGTGTTTAAGTTGAAAGTTTGTCTAGTTCCAAGGGAAAAATTGAAGAGCAGACTTTGTGGAGCTGGGAATAGTTATACCCCAGCTAACCGCCACTGCCCAGCGTGCAAAAAAAAACCTCTTGTTCCCTAAACCTAAATTCCCAGTATGTGCCCTAAACCTAAATTTCCTTTCTGATCACTGCCTAAACCTAATGTAAGCTTAACACTCACTCTCTGTGGCTGCTGCATTTAACTTGCTCAATCTCGAATGTGTTTTAGCAATAGCTGGCAGTTTGTGTCTCCACAGGGCTGCCACATCCTGCCTGAGTAGCATTCAAGTTCGAGAGAGCAGCAGCCTGATAGAGTTACAACTCTCGAGTTCCTGACTCTTGAGTCTGTGGTCTTCAAGCATCTGGAACTTGAGCAGTTATACAGCCATTTTCTGAGTCTAGAATGTTTTGATATTCCAAGTTTTAAACACTGCCATAGTGTCAAAGTTATGTTACAATCCAGCTTCGCAGGATGTTTATCTTTCTCTCAATGTTAATTTTATCGTTGTACCAGTTAAGTCCTTTAAAAGTTATCCAGATGATAGAAATAGCATTGTTAGGTGATGTCTCCGGAGAAAGCGATGCAAATTGTGAACATGTGTATAGCTTCCAACTAGTGCAACTTGCGTTAAAAATGTTAGTGTCTATAAATGGCACACACTACTTTGTAGTATAACATATCCCAGCATATTCAGGGGGACCACTACCTGGATTTATACATAAACATGAGCACAGTGAGAAGTTTCTGCTTCCCATTCTGTATTTGAGTCTGAGCATCCCCAGATAAGGTACAGATGTATTTTGTAATGTATTTTCATTTATATATGGTTAATGTATATCCTAGATAGCTTCCCAGCTACATGGAGGGTAAATTTGTTTTATAACTAGGTACAGCTATGTAATAGTTTGTAAAGTGTTATCATATGACATTCTGTTACTAGATTCAGCAGTGAAATTACTAGTGCTGGCAGTACTACACTTTTGTCAAGTAATATCACACATTGTCATGCTGAGATCTGAGAGCTCAGAATTTCTAGCTGTTAGACTGAGAGATAATGTATGGTATTTTTTTAAAAGAACTGTTAACACAGCAGGGTCGTAAACCTGCCAGAGTATTAACATTTGAAATGCACCAGTTCATTTACCTGTATTACAACACCTGGATACATTTCAGATTAGCAAGTCATATGTGCATTATAAACGCTTATTGTATGCAATGTTTTTATTTTGATGTGTTTGCTGTTGAAGGTCATTAACTCAGTTATGCACAGTTTGCAGAATGCTTTTACACAAGTGTTATGCATTGCATAATAATGAATTTACAGACTGCATGGAAAAAAAAAAAAACAGGACATTCCAAGATCAACATTTCAGTTTATCTTTGGACCAGTTTGCCAGTGCTTCCTTTTATAAGTTAGTTGCTACAGTCGGTGAGTTTGCAGGCAGGCATGGTCTACATTGTGCTAAATGTAATTACATTGTTAGTGTCATCACTCTTAGCCAAATGCAGTTTTCATACCCAGGTAGACATTTTAACTTCAGAGGCAGTACTGAGACAAAAGGCTAAAAAGGAGCAACATTTATCAGGTTCATGCTTTTTTTCAAGCACATTCAGATAATGTGCTGCAACTTAAGAGCAGATGCAGATAACTTTGCTACTTTCATGAAATGTGCAGCTTCCGAATTATACCAGTGTGCAATTTACTGACGAGGGAGATCACACAGCTGTTGCAAGTTTTCATGTTCAGCTAGGGTGATTGACCTTTATCATATTGCTTTGTTAGTAGGTACTGATTTACCCTAGACATGCAAAACCAGCAGTCCTACAGTTGATTGGGGTTGCTTTTAGCATTTCTTTGCAGTTAGTCCAAAGGAGATAAGTTTCAGCTTTGCTCTATAAAACTCTTCTGTAAAATGAGCACGCAGGAGTCCTGCAAAATAATGGAGACTGCTGGTTCCATGGTATAATTTCATACAATACTGTATGAGATGGAGACAACCTAACTTCAAATGTTGAGGACAGCCTTTGCAATGGGCCAGTCATTCCTCTTTTGTTGCCATCACAGTACAGTGTAAAGGAAAGAGACAACCATGCAGTCTTCAAAGTTTATATTTTGTCTGCATTGATCAGAAGTTTCTCCATTTTTATTATCCAGATGACCTTGAAACCTGGGATTAGTACCAAACTGTACATCTTTTTCCTACTACCCCTGTAGAACTAATTTTACTGTTGCTATTTTTATGAAATTTAGACATTTCCAGGCCCAGTGATGTCCCTTTCAAAGCTAACCAGCAAATATGCTTGTGGATGACACTTGCCACAAAAGGACTCTAACCTTCAGTGTTTGTTCTTTATTGATGATATTCTGTATATAGGTGCAAACATTTTGTTTTGTATAATAAAAAGACCACAGCAGAAGACATGTAAGCATCTTTGTAAACTATACCTTTCTAGCCCCAGATGATTGGGCAGATGCTTCAGCTTGGGTGGGGCGGTAATTTCTGGAAAGCGCATGTAGATTGTCAGTACCTAAAGAAAATGGGTAAGTAGTTTGCATCTATAGTTGTGAAGTATGGGTGATAAGTGTAACAAGTTTGTGACCCTTTCAGTCCAGTGAGGGCCTGATGGTGTTTGCCCTGGTGAGGCACATATTTACCAGCTTCAGGATGTGTTGTCTCTTTTTACAGTATTCCAGAGTGCTGCTGCCCCTTTAGAGGCCCACAGGTGGGCTCATTGGCTTTAAAAGCGAAGGTACAGCCTGGCACTTGTTCCCAAGAGTTCCCGTATGGCCAGCTAGCCCTGCTCACTTAAGGGAGCACTGTCTCTCTTAATAATATGCCAAAAGGTTTTTCCTAGAAGTATTTGAGCCCTGGAGAGGAGGCAACCTTCCACTTTTGAAAAAAAACTCAAGACAATAAATTGCCTATTCTACAGCTGTAAGCTTGATTGCCTACCTGTGGAGGGTATTCATCCCACCAATGCCTGTCTCAGCTGCTGTTTTTGACTACTAGCAAAGCACATTTTGTGGAATGACAAAAGATTTGTTCCCTGCTCTCAATCTGGGTGAGCTGTCCACATCTGTGATGGCACCCCCTTTAGAAGAAAAGGGGAGAACATTCCCCAGTAGAGTTTGAGGTCAGTAAGGATGAAATAATGGCTTGGCTCAAGCACTTGCACCCCCCCCCCCAAGCTGTAATATAGACAATGGTGAATCCTGCTTTTCGGCCATCCCTGGGAGGGCACATCCTTAGGTGAAATCCTTTAATCTAATTCTGGAGTATTTCAAAACAACTCACTCTTACAAGGGATGGTTAGACCTTCTTAGTGGTGAAGAACCAAAACAGGTACTTATTCTTTCAGTAGTTCAGATATTCAAAGCCATTTAGCTTCATAGACAAGTACCTGGCTAGCTACCCTTGCAGGTCATTTTAAGCCTAGCCAATTTCCCTTCAAAGGTGAGAATCAAACCCTGTGTCTTGTGTCTGTGAGGTAAACACCTTACTAATTATGCCATATATCACCCCAGATGAGACTTGAACCCACAATCCCTGGCTTAGTAGGCCAGTGCCTTGTCCACTGGGTCACTGGAACCTGAATGATTATGACACCCTAGATGGGACTTGAACCCACAATGCCTGGCTTAGGAGCCCACTACCTTATCCATTTGAGAGCCCCTCTTTAGAACTTTATTCTCAACCATTGGGTCCCACAAGCTAGACAGGTAATGTGTTTGTATAGTAACATAGTGCTTGACCATAAGGTGGTCTCACTGGATGCTGCCAGGGATTTCAAAATGGCATCAGCTAATGGCATATTAAGGCTGCTAACTGCCAAGCCCATACGCTCTTTTACCTTGGGGACATTATAAAATAGACTTATCAGGAAATACCTGACCCTGCTTTTCATTTCCTTTCAAAGCTATTGTAGATTGCTGTTTAGGTGACTAAATATACTGTTAAATTTGTTTATGATAATACTGATGCCTAAGCCTAAGTCTGCTGCAGGCTCTGTTATCATACAACTTTCAGGGAAGATTTATTCCTTGCCTGAATATGTCAAAGACCAGCTTTTAAATGCACATTTAAATAAAAAAAAAGTTTTGCCCACCCTTTGAAGTGTTTAAGAAGTCTGAGAGGGAAAGAAAAATTAGTGAAACAGCTTTCATTTAAGGATGTGCAAGTACTTTAACTTAGCCTGCTATGCTTTGTCAGAAACAATTTCACAAAGAAGAATTTAAACAAAAGAGCTTTTGAAAGATGCTACTGGGGAGATGGCAGAAGCTGAGTCGGGCAGGAGCAGTGGGTCCCTGGCCAGCCAAGGGAGCTCACAACTACTACAGCCTAATCTCTTACCATTTATGAGGAATTCTACCTCCCTTTAAAACTTTTTAAGTTTTGAGTTGATCACAGACCTGTGGGTGATGGATCTGAAAAATACAATTTACAAAAGCAAACTCGGGTGCCTTCTGCCTTTCTTGGGAAATGCCTTCTATTCCACTAAACCAAAAGGGCTCTCACAGAGCTCATCTTCTGGTTACTGAGGGAAGCTTTTCATCTTAGAGGAGTTCTGTCATCAGAGTAAGGGTTTTATTCCTGGCTTTGCTTTTTTTCTGAAAAGACTGTTCTTTGGGGCCCTTTTTGGGCCTGTCAAGCCTTTATAATTTTCTGGTAGTAAAAAATCTTTCAACTTTTCATGCTGACTGCGTTCCTTGTTGTGAGCGTCTCTGATGTTCACCTTGGCTATAAAAGATGCTTAGTTACTGATGATCTGTGTGGAGCACAAAAAATACCTGCAGTACCTAGCTGAGATGGAACATTTCTAGTTCACTTCCTTGTCATTTGGACTGATCACTGTTCCCAAGGTATTCTTGAAATTCTTAGGTCTGTTTATTTGTCCAAAGCATTTGCATGTAGCCTTACCTTGATTTGCTGGCTGTTGGTCCAGGCCTCAGGGTGAAATTAATAGGTCTTTAGCTTACAACTGCTACCTCACTAATCTAGGAATATCACTAAATTATCAGGAGTCATCTCTGAGCCATTATGTAGTTTAAAATGCAAACTGTTCTTTTTTTCTAGAAGATGATACACGTCCTCTGTTCTTTTTATCCATGCAGGCATCAGGGGCAGCAGAAACCATCTTGATATCTCTGGGTTACATTTTATCCTCCTTGCTCATTGTTCTTATGGCCAGAGAGCACATGAAAGGATTCATTGGTATCTGGAAAGTCTCTGGTTTCAACACCTCCATTCTCTGGAAAAAGTGATTCTACTTGTTCTGTCCATAGAGGAAGAATTCATATGTTGGACAGCTCAGCTGATGGCCAGTCCGGGATTGCTACTTGCAAGCCCAAGGGGAGCTAAATCCTTACCTCAGGCCACTCCAGATTAGTTTAGTGAGCACATACAGGATCCCTGCGAGTCTAAGTGGCATGCGATGGCAAGAACAATCAAAGGGAGATGTTAATCATAATTTATACTCAGTTCTTCAGCCCTGTCTTAAGACCCAGAGTCCTAAGGGTGGTCACAGTCGACACAAAGTTGTGGTACATCAACATACAAATGTGTACCAATGCTTTAGGCTTGAAAGAAGAATCTTTGTCTCTAGGTCTTATTACATCCTTTCAGCAAATAATGCTTTCAGATTAACTGATCAGATCTGCATCCTGTCTTGGTGAATAGCAGGTGAACCCTGAGGCTTTTACAAGATTACTTTACTTTGGGGTGACCCGATGAAGAGCACATTTGTTTTCTCTTAGAATCACCAGACCTCTGAGTTCTGCTCCAGATATACTTGCAGGAGGGTCCTACCAGTAGATACTCAATGTATGTAGATTTAATAGAAGTCTTTCTATTCTCATATGTTGCAGTATTCATAACATGAAGGGAGTCTGCCACAGGCTGCCCTGAATGTCCAGCCAGTATACAAAAGTCTGAATCCACTGTAAGGTACATGTGATGTCACACACAAGATTCCCACCCAACATTGGTCATAAAGTGACATGAGGTATATAGCAGCCGTCAGCACGTACCATCCTCAGTAGTTTTCTGCCTCCAGTCTGAACGTTTTCTCCGGTCGTTTGCTCATCAGCAAAGTTATGGATTTTGATTCAGTTAAGTGCCCCACTGGGTTTTTTTCTTAGTCTTTTTTGTGCTGCTGCTGTTTGCTGAGGTTGCATGTCATCTAGGCAGGGCAAGTGTCAGTGTGGAAGGCAAATTTCACATAAGGATTTGTCTTGCTTCACTTAATTTGTATCTAGAGAACCAACATCTTAAGCACTTAGTACAAGATGCTATAGAAAGTGTGTCTGGTCCTTCAGGTGAACCTACTCCAAAGAAGGCCAAGAAATCCAGGTCTGAAATTTCTGCTGCTCCTCCAACTCTGGACGTTTCTCCAGAGGCCAATGTTGGCTTGGAGACCTGTTTGGAGGCGGCTGGAGATTCTTCTGTGGGTGCCATAGTGGAGACTGCAAAGGATCCTGCTAGCACATCCTTGAGGGATATGTAGATGTCCACATCGGGAGTGGGGGGGGGGGGTCCAGGCTCATTGTCTTTGAAGGCCTTCGAGGCATTACACAAGTCCTGATTCATGAGGACATCAATAGCAATATTGTCGAATGCAGGCCGACGTTGAGTACCTCATCCTTCCAGTGTATGTAACTACTGAAGAAGCAGAAAACCAAGCATCCTCCTCCTCAAGAACAATCTACTGATTGGTAAGCCTTTTCCCAAGAACTGTTTAATGCCTTAATGGCCCTTAAGCAATCCACAGGAATCTCTCTTCCTTTCTCCTTTCCTTTCTCCAGTTTCCTCACCAAAAAGGATCAGAATTGAGGACTCTGATGAGTAAAATTCTTCTGGGGATGTCTTTAGCATACTCAGCCCAGATGTCTTCTTTCCACTGGGATATGCTTCCCCAGAGGAGGAATCAAATGAGACTGACTCTGCAGGAGAAGATATGGCCTTTGGAGAGACCATTGTGAAGATGAGAGATTTTTTCAAGTGGGATTGCTCCCAGATCTCAGATCTACAAAAAAGATATGATCTTTTACAGATGGCTTTTCCTTTCCCATCTACAGTACCTCCTGTGCTTCCAGCATTCTTGGATACTTTCTCATCTGCGACTAAGTGTCCTGATTCTCAAAATCCTGCCCCAAAAAATCCAGAGGATTGTAACTTTTTGTGCATCTCCTTCAGCAGACCCAGCTGCAGTCTCAGTGGCTGCAGATAAAACCCTCGAAGCTTTCGCCTTTCATCTCCCATCTACCCTCAGACAAGGAAAGCAAAACTATGCAGAGGTTAGGGAAAAAAAGTATATACTTCAGCCACTCTGGCATTCAGGACCGTTAACTACCAGACCCACATGGCAAAATATTCTTTAGTCCTATCTCAAGTCACTAAGCTCCTTTCTGAGCTTTCAGACTCTAACATTAAATCCCAGCTTACTTCCATTTTAGGCTCCTCTGTCCAACTGACACGTCATTCTGTTAAGTGCAGCCATGATGCAATGGAAGCATCTGCTTGAGCGGCTGCATCTGGCTCTGTACTTCGGAGGTGCGTTTGGCTGAGACTCCAGCCAGTACCAGATGAAGTCCTTGCAAGAAAAGCGCAAGGAGCTCCAGGACCTTAAACATATATTTGTGTCACCATTTCCAAGATTTCAAAGGCACTATCCCTCTAAGACCATGTTTGTAAGGAAGCCTTGTAGACCTCCTACTTCCAAAAGTAAGAGAGGTGCCAGAAAACCTTACTGTGCCAAGTCTACTTCTACCCCTGCTCAGAAATGGCTCTTTTTGAGCAAGCCAGGTAGTCTGTGGCTACTTACCTATTTGTAGTCAGTCCCCTCTATACTTTCATCTTTCCATGCCCCTCTGTGCTTGAAAACAGACCACCTAAGACTCCTGGGTCCTTTCCATTATCCTCAGGGGGTACTTTATGGTATGGATGACTCTTCCTACCTTCAGGGGTATTCCACAAAATCCCAAAGATTAGTTGACTTTCCTCAGTTAATTCACACTTTGCTCACTCCGGTACAATTCAAGAGGTAGGATTCTACTCTAGAATGTTCCTAGTCTCTAGAAATGATGGTCCTTGGAGACCATCCTAGATCTGTCCCATCTAAACACCTCCTTAAAGGTACTTTCCTTTTGCATGCTTTCCTTAAGCACTTTGCTCCCTCTTGTTATTCCACAGGCTTTCATGGTGTCACTGGACATCAGACACCTACTTCATATCTCCATTCATTCTCTTTTCAGGAAGTTTCTGTGCTTTCCTATTGCTTTCTTACATTTTCAGTTTACTGCCTTGCCTTTTGGTCTATCTACCGCACCAAGGATCTTCACAAAATGCTTAGCTCTTGTCACTGCTTATTGCAGACTCAGGGGTATTCATATCTTCCCATACCTGGATGACCACCTCCTCCAGGCTCATTCTACAGACCTACTTCTTCAAAACCTCAGTTCACAGTATCTCTTCTGGAAAGGCTAAGATTCGCTGTCAATTTCCAAAAATCTTCAGTCCTTCATGGGACCATGTCTTCCTAGGAATCAGAATTCAAACAAGATGATGGCATCATTGCCTTCTCATAAGGTCTTGTCTATGACCTCTTGGCTCCAAACCATCATTTCTCTCCAGCCCATGACTGCCAGGGAGTACCTCCATGTACTGGGCTTTATGGCATCCACTATTCCTGTGTTACCCCTTGCCAAACTTCACATGAGGAAATTCCAGTGGTATCACAGATCAGTTTGGATGCAACATGGTCAGCCACCAGATTTTGTGATGCTTCTTCTTCCTTGAAAAAAGAATTAGAGTGGTGAATCCAAAAGGTGTCCTTGCATCCAGGACTTCCCTTAGAACCACACTTCCTTCTCAGGAGTTGTTCACGGACGCCTCATACGTGGGATGGGGGGCAACCTTTGCCTCTTGGAAAGCTCTGGACGTGTGGTCTCCTTCCCAATTGAAGGAACACATAAATATAAAGGAAATGAGAGCTCTCATTTTTGCCCTGCTAACCTTTCATCCTCTTTCAACCAGGTCCCTTAAACAGCATCACAGTACTGTGGTTCCTCAACAAGCAGGAGGGACCCAAGTCATATCCCCTGTACAGGTTGGCTGTCAAGACTTGGAAGTTGGCAACTCAATATCAGCCGACTCTGCAGGCAATTTACATTCCTTCCAGTCAGAATGTTGTGGCAGATACAATGAGCAGGTCCATGACTATCAGTGGGGTATTCCTTAAGTAAATCTATTTACCTCCGCTATGAACAGACAACTTTCAACATTTTGTGCCAGAGTTCATGGCCCTCAGGCATGGAAGACAGAGACACCCTATCATTCTCTTGAAAGGGAATGTTTCTCTATGCATCCCTTCCTTCAGAAAGTTCTGCTGAAAATTCAACAGGGCCAACCAAAAATCTTGCTGGTGACTCCCTTTTGGCCAAGACAGCTTTGATACCCCCTTCTGCATTTAGCCAAGGGCACTCATCACAAGTTTCCTCACAGACTGGAACTACTCACACAGGACAATAGATCTCAATACATCCACAAATGTCAACCCTTCAGATGACACTGTGTATGATAGGGTTTTGATCCCTTTCAGACACCAATTTTCTGAGGACATGCCGCAAGTTCTGCAGGAGGCCAGAAAACCCAATACTAGGAAATACTACATTTCCAAATGGAAAAGGTTTTCCATCTAGTGTCTTTCCAAAGATATACAACCATTGTCTGTGGATATCCCAACAGTTCTGTTTTACCTTTGTGAATTAGTGAAGACTGATTTGTCATACTCTTCGGTAAAAGCTCATCTTTCAGCCATTTCTGCCTGTCCTGCCAATGAGCCCTCTTTGGCTTCCAGGTTGGAAGTCAAGTTTCTTGAAAGGCGTTCTTCATATCAGACCACCAAGAAAACCAGTTCCTCTTCCTTGGGATTTAAACTTTGTTTTGGAAAAACTTACATTGCCTCCCTTTGAACTAGCAGTTTCGTCTTCCATTCAACATTGCATTTGAAAGTCCGTGCTTCTTTTGGCTATCACTTCATCCATAAGGGGTTCAGAACTTCAGGACCTTATGGCTTCTTTTCCTTTTACTATTTTTCACAAAGATAGGGTTTTTCCTATGCAATAATCCCTTCATGACTATGGTGGTGAATGAGTTTGTCTGTTAATCAGTCTATTGACCCACATTCTTTCCCTTACCACAATCTGGTAGTGAGAGGATCTTGCACATCTTGGATGTGCATAGACAGTTTAGATTTTATTTGGATAAAACCAAATCTGTTAAGGAGTCTGACTTACCTGTTTGTTTCCTACCATTCTAGGTCTCTGGTTAGACCTGTTTCCAAGCAGACCCATCTCCTCCTAGATCTCTAAGGCCATTTCCTTTTGTTATGTGGCTCATGGGAAAACTCTTGCTACTCCATTTAAGGCTCATTCTACTAGAGCTGTCTGTTCTTCAGGTCCTTTTTTGAAGGGTCTGGATACTTTTATCTTAGAAGCAGCTACTTGGTCTTCTGTCCATACCTTCACAAAACATAAGAGTTGAATGGTATGTCTAGATGTAGAGCTGGTTTTGCAAGGGCTATTCTTTAGGGGTTTATAGATAGTGCTACTGCTCCTCCTACATTTCTGCATGAGCTGTGGTATTCTCTGTCATGTTATGAATACTGCAACATATGAATAGAAGGACATAGAATAGTTGTGTAAAATCTTACCATAACCATAGATGTCCTTCTGTATGTTGCAGTATTTCAACACTCTCACCTTCCCTATGATGCTTCCTTGTTTATTTCCTGGTTGTGTTTTCTCAGTTTTTCTCAGGGTGGCTTTCTTCCTCTGGGAATTAATTTCTGAGGATGGTACATACCTGATGTCACTTTGACAGATGACTGATGGGATCATGTGTGTGGCATTGCACGTACCTTCCAGTAGGTTTAGACTTTTGTATACTGACCAGATGTTCCAGGCAGCCTGTAGTAGGGGTTCCCTCATGTTATGAATACTACAACATATAGAAGTGGAGGACATCTATGGCTATGGTAAGATTTTACACAACTATTCTATATACATACTAGCTACATTGATTTTTTTTATTCATCTTTTATTCCCTTTCACATCACATCCCTTCTGTATCTCCCTCTAACCATAAACAAACTGAATACTGATACCTTAATCCTCTCTTCACTTCAGTAATCCTATGTCCTCTTACTCAACCTTCCTCTCACTCAGCTGATCATCTAGTTCGACTACCAATTATCTGCTAATCATCTATTTCAACCTCTAGCATTTCTAATGCATGATCCAACCACTTCGTATGCTGGCATCGCTACCAGTTTCTGTGGTGTTGCCCCTCAAACATTCCTGTACACTGCTGTATAACTATAATTTCTACCAACATGATACATAAGCATATCCAATAAGTATCCCATTCAGTCATAGCAACTCATGGTCTACAGCTGGTAAGACCACCATTGAAACTAGCCACCACCAAAAATGCTGTTTGCAGAATTGCACATGCTTGCTTTAATGCACTACCAGATGACCTCAGACTACTTTCTGATATTAAAAAGTTTAAAAATTAACCGAGGTGTATCTTACTGTGGAAAGCCAATGCAGATCTAACCAAGAGCCAGGCTAAACATCCAGGGTTTCAGTGTAAACAGCACTTACACTACATCAGTTGAATAATCCCTAATTTGTCCAGGCCCAGGCAAAGCTACTTAATCTTGTGGTATATGTTTACTAACTTATTCCAGCTTTGACTGCACAATACTGTGCTCAATTGATGAAGGGACAAACACAGCTTGGAGCTTTCATTACTGTACTTAGACTATTTTTTAAAGTGCTTTCTTCCTCTTGAAGCACCAACTGAATTTTATGTTTTAGATCTTGTCTTTAAGAATATGTATAATATCTTGTTTTGTGTATTTTGTAGTGTTTCAGCCATTTTGTTGCATTATGTACTTCCTTTTGTATGTTTAATGTTCATTTTTATATTATGTTCTTGTACATAGTTTGCGTGCGTCTTGCCTTTTGGCCGGGGACATTACTGAAAAAGGTCTTACAACTAGTCTATCCACCCAATTAAATGTAAATAAATACTTTAATCCTTTCCCCTCAAATTTTAAAAGCTTTCTCTTACAAATGGTTCTTTTCTTTCACTTTGTTTTAAGCCATTGCTGTACTTGTACTTAAGTTTTATTTTATCTGTTGATTCTATTATCCTTTGTAAAGTGCTATTTTAGCATGCCCTATTTGCATTCATCCCATTAAAATTGCTTTAAGTTGTAATCTTATCTGCTTTTTTTTTACCTTTTGTATATGTATTTATACTTGGAACGTTTCTCCTTGGGCCTTGTCTGAAAAGGGGCAGCTTATTCCCAGATGGACAATCCCAGTAAACAAATGTAAATAAGTAAATCTTTTGTTACAAAGATGCCTTCTTTGTGACTGTACAATTTTATGATAAAACAACTTTATTGTTTTGGGGAAAACAGAAATTGTCCACATTTGCTAACTTCAGTGGCAGCAGGCAGTTGAAAAAAGCCTTTAATGCTAGGTCTTCGAATAAGGTTACATATGGCTGGTTATAGATTTGATGCTACAGAGAAGATGGCCGCATTGTAGCTACTCATTCCCAACTACCCAGGCCATCCTCATTCATGTGGAACTGTACAAGGCTGTCCTGGATGCTTCCTTTAAGAGCAAAATAATGTTTGCTAATCCCTTTTGCATTACAGCGGATCTCCAAAATGGGACATAATCCTGTTTGATACAGGACATGTATAAATCTTGTGTTCTCTTCAAAGCTTTAAGTCCTTTGGGAGGAACTAGGATGCTTAGCAATGGAAATAATCGGTAAAGTTTTCAGGCCACCAAAGTCTTCCCCCCACCTAATGATGACTTCATCATATATCCTTAAGAGGACTTTGACCCATTCTGTTCATGAGCAGTTCTGACTGTTTTCTTTAGGCCACACTGATAAGAACAGTTTTCTACTGTTGACTTATTAGGACAGCTGTCACTCAGATCAAATGGTTGAGAGAGATTGCAGAAACAAGCAATCAAGACAAGAGGTGGTTTAGCCCCCCCCATGGTATCATCCTTTTACAAATTCAGGATCTTTTCAAACTGATTTGATCAATTCCTAGCTGTACCTCAAGTTACTTGAATTCTTGCATATTCATTCTTAAAATGTTGTGATGTTGCTGCTTCTGCAGGACTTTTTAATGGTGTCCATAAATAAGACTGAAGCCTATTAGCACCATAGTAGAGTGTCATCTACAGTGACAATTCCTGTACTTCTGTTATATGTAGTATTTAATTTCAGGGTTCATTCATTTGACCTTTTTTCCATTCACAGAGATTTTAATAAGTAACCTTGATAATAGAAACTTCAGTTGCACAGCCTACTGTTTATCTTGTTGGATGGATTGCTACTGGTGGCTTATAATACCCATCATGCCTTGTGCTGGCCTGGGGTTTGCCTTGACTACACTCATTAAGCATCACCACCCATGATAAGAAATCTTCCGTGCTTCTTGTGCAGATACGTTTTTCTAGGACCATCCTGATAACTGCTTTGGAGTAAATCATTCCTCTATCTGAGATGAGCTTAGAAAACATAGCCTGGTGTATTGTCTTAGTGAGATTAAGACCCCACTTGTAATCCTACGTTTTAAGGTTAATGGCCCTACATATTTACAGTTCCTATGGACCACCACCTTGTATTGTTCTGCACTAGACAGTTTGCAGCAGTCTCTCAGTCTTGGATTACCTTTGACATTCCTTTCTCATCCCCAACATGGATGGCTGTTTTATTTATTCTTTCTTCCTTGGTGCGGTTTATCGTGTTGGACATTGAGAAGCTAGAGCCTACTTCAGGTCTGGTCTGCCCTTGCATGAGTTTAGAGAGGCGTCTCCACTTTGACCTGTCTGAGATGAGAGCTATTCCCCAGACCTTGAAGGCACAGTGCTTTAGAAGCACTTTTGAAGCTTGGTCTTAGCTATGCGTGATTGATAAGGCAATGATGATGCACCTAAATTAGTAGGTTGCAGCTTATTCCTCCCCTGGTGTAAGGACGGTGGTTCATTTTTGAGATTGGGACACTAGCAACACCAACTTCCTGGTGGACACAGTTTAGAATGTAACAGTTTTGAAATTGACTTTAGATGGTCATTTGTTTTCAGGATGTTTTCTAAAGCTAGGTCAGTCTGGACGTTCTGTGTTGTCTGAGAATGCAGTTCAACTAAGTTTTGATGCTTTAAGCTTGAGTGGTAATAGTTAAGCTGCAGAGCTATGAGCAAGCTCCTTTATCCATTTTCCAGTGTGCCTGACATGCTGGATAAGTTTATTTCAAAAATACCAAGTTTCATCGTTGGTGCCTTGCAGTCTCATAAGAGCTTGGTTCCCAGACCTTCAGATATTGGCTGCTTATAATTCCAGTTGGACCGAGTCCAACAGTGAGGCAAAATGATATTTTTCACTTAAAGCTTGGCAGCTTTGCAGTAGTTTTATTTTCACCCATGAACCATTCCCCAGGGAATCTCTTGCTAGCTGACACAAAATTTGCCACTCTGACCACCTTTGAGGCCAAATGGAAAACTTCCTCCTGGCCTAACAAATATTTTCCCTATTCAGTTTATAATTCTGTTGGGTTTAATTGTTCTGCCTCAAACATCTTATTTAAGTTTTCTGTTATGCATCCACCACTGTACATATGCCAGCATCTTGGCATGCCACAGTATGTGGGAAAGGTTAAGGCTTTGGTCCAGCATAGACTGCCTTAATGTTTTCTTAATGGTAATCTGGTACACAATCTCTCTGGCCCTTTGACTTGAATGTTATGACTGACATGCTGCTAAGGCCACCTTACAGACCTGTTTGTTCAGCTGACCTGAGGTTGTATCCTAGCATTTTTCAAGAAGCCATCACCTCAGACTGAATTTTCCAGCTTTAAATTAGTGTGGAAAGAACTAGCTGGTTTTGCTAGTTATTTCTTATGCATAGGTTTAATTAGATGCGTCTTGTAGTTGCATAAATAACCATTTTTGAGGGAATTTATTTTTTTACTTGCACAATTTGTCATATTTGCTATGCTACATCTGCCCTAACTTGTACTGAAAATGCTGGATCAACAGTTGTAGTGGTTTTGGCCAACCAAATTTTTATTTCCAATTTTTTTTTTTTTTTTGCATTTATGATAAAGGAACAATGGAATCAAAGTTTATCATTTTTTTTAAATTGGGGAGCAGTTGGTGTCTGTTAGTGGGATGCAATGAATATCCTGAGAATGCTGCTTACATTTTGTTGAGTGAATTCTGCATATTTTATATATTGCTATGGATTTTGTTTTTTTGTTACGATGTCTGAGATTATATTCTGAAAATACTGGAAAGTGAATTTTTGTATGAATGCCAAATGTAATATAATTTATCAGTGTGGGGTTTTCATTTAAAGTTTTGGAAAAGTTATCTAATGTGTGTTTTGTAATCACATATAAAGGTTTGTATTGATTAGAGACTTGCTATATAATCGTGACTTAACCGGAGTGAAACATAAACATCCAATATTTCTTGTGTATGTTGCTACTTCATTACTTTATACAATACCATAAATGTAAATTTCTGAGAATTGCTGCACTTTCAGTCTTTAAATAGTGTATGTATACAATTTTTGTAAACTGTTATCTTAAGGACAAGATTGTGCAAGTCTTCTAGTGTGTTCACCTAACTGTTTAACAAGGAAATGAAAATGTTGCAGCCTTTTGAAGCACTATTTCATTTTTTTTTTCAGCTGAGAAGCGCTTGGCATTGTTGAGTGAACTGAGCAAAACAAAGGCTGAAAATATTGCCACTAAAGAAAATACTTCTCTTAATACTAATGACAAATTAGAGCCCTGCAGAGGAACAGTTACCATTTCAGACATTCGTCTCCCTTTAAAAGTAGAGTATGTCTGCTCAGCGACACTCAAACAACCAGGTATGAGCATTACTGTATGCTTTTATTGTAAATTCATTACAGCCACTGATGCTGGTAATGTAGAGCTACAATTTTTTGCAACAAGAGAGTTGTATACATGTGCGTAGTGACACCAAGAGTTAATAGGACTATTTCATTGAATATCAAACTTCAAGGTCTTGCCTGCCACACATACAAGGCCACAGATCAAGGTTTTCTTGGAAAAAAAATGTTGGCTGTTCATATGAATCATTGTTGCATGAATTGTGATCTAACTGAGATATTACCATTGGGTAGGTATCGAAACATTGGTAAGATTGTTTTAGCAATGGGATGCTGTAGGAAATGCAAGACAATGCAGTTTTTACTCCTGTACATCAAAGGGTGCCCATCCATAAAAGAAATGCAGCCTTTTGATCTTTGATGGTGCTAAGAGCATTTACTTATTGGCTTTATCTTTCAAGTAGACCCTAATTTTATAGAAAATGTTAACTTGTTCAGTTGCCAATGATATCTGTTGCTAAAACCAACAAATTGTGGGCATCTGATCCCTAAGATACTTTCTAGTTTTGTTTAAAGGAGGAAAGACAGTTTGACAGCGTGAACACTGGTAACTAGCAAATATCCTTGTTAACCGCTGAGAAATGTGCATGTTTTTAAATAAAAAAGGAACCGGTTTGCTTTTGCTGCTGCTTCCCACTCTAGGTAAATCGTTTAAAACCTGTCTTATGGACACTGGAAGCATGAGACAGCAGACTAACACGGACTGCTATGCAGACAGCAGTAGGACTGAATAGTGACCCAAGACCAGGAGGGAAGTGAGAGGAGGATCGAGTGACCAATGCCAGCTCCCCAGTCCTAGGGGGTGAGAAGGGGTAGGTATGACAGCTTGACCTGCTGAAATACTGATACAGTGGCAGAAAAGGGCAAGTGTCTTGCTTACCAAGCAACTCACTTGATGTACTGTGGTTAGCGCACTGGTATGTATAGAAGTGTACACGTTCTCACAGGACACACATCCGGGTCCATTCCTTTCATGGTATTAGAAACCCAAAAGACTTGGAGAAATTAAAAACTACACACTTTCATACATGTTTCAATGGAAGGAAGTGTATGGAAGTGTGCACATTCTCACAGAGCTGATAGTGAGGTGAAAATGTCAAGCTTACCACTATGACTCAGTATGTTGTTCTTTTGGCTTTTCCTGGTTAGGGGTCGACACAGCGGAACTCCGGACCGCTAATGATTGGCAGATTTTTACGGTGCCAGCCCGACACCCAACCTTCAACGAAGGCATGCCCATTCACGCATGTCTTTCGAACACCACTCGACCGTGGGGAAGGACATGCAGACTCCACACAGAAGATGCTCCAGCCGAGAATCGAACGGGAGAACCTCTTGCTGTGAGGCAGAAACGCTACCATTGCACCACTGTGGCTTTGTGCACCACTGTGATGGGGAAAATTATTAATGACCTTCTGTGGCTGAATGATGGCCTCTGCTCAGTTACCGCCCATAGGTTTGGGGTGCCTGCAGGAAAAGTCACAGCTAGGCTGATCTCCACTAGATAAGAGACCACACACACACTCACACTCACACACAGAAAGATGATGTGGAATACAGTGATTCCAGAGTAATGGGGAACAAATGGACAGCTGAGCAGGAGGGTTTATGGTCAGCAGGAGGCAGTCAAAAAGCATCAAGTAAAGAAATTCTGAAGGAAAAGTCTAAGAAGAAATTTGAAGGTATAGAGAATCGCATTTAACAGAAAAGCTATATGGAAGTATATGGGCCAAGAATCGGGTCAGAACCAGGTATCTGTGACTAGAAGACTCAGCCTTGTGCTTCCTTTACTGATTGATCCAGTATCCCCCCTCTTGCCAAAAAAAAAAATCATTCTAGATGTATCTGTTTTTGTCCCATCACTTTAATAGTGTAGGTGATGTGATGACATGGGAAAAGGTCGCAGGTGTGTTAAATAAAATGACACCTTATTATACATATTGTCATTGCTGCAAATATGGCAGCCATTCTAGGTATCATCTAGCGTAGAACCCTGCCCTTCCTCAGGCATCCTGTCTAATATCAGGAAGGCTTAGGACTTGGGCTTTAGCACTGGCATCTGACTCTCTCCTCTGTTATAGTGATACCAGTCTTCCATATGTCCTGATTGTTAAAGGTTTCATAATGCTATAGTCCCTCAATGGATGCTGGGGTCTTCTGGCCCCTGAATTTTTGACATCAGTCCCTAGGCTGTCTGATATTTTGCCTTTCCTCCCTTTTGTTTGGTTTGCTCAGGAGTAATTCAGGTTGCAGTGATCAGAGGGAAGCAGAATGTAGAAAATAACTGTTGGGTCTTGATGCAGAGAAAGCATTCGACAGAGTAAGCTGGGATTTTGAGTAAAGCAATGGAAGCATTAGCATTCCCTGACACAATAATAAGGTTAATTAGGAGAATATTTGGAGGAGTGGTGGTGAAAATTAAAGTTGGGGGGTTCCTCTCTGATAAATTCTGTTTGAACAGAAGAACTGGGCAAGGGGTGTCCTCTTTCCTCTTTGTGTTAATATTTAGAACCATTGTCAAACAAAATAAGTGACTCAGAAATTCAAGATATTCTTAGAACCTTCCAGATTGTTAAAAATAACATTTTAAATTCTCCCTTGGATAGAGGTTGTGTTTGGTCCCTCTGCTGCTGAGGTGATGAAAGGGGAAAGCTGATCCATAGAATCTCCAAGGTTTTCTTGGCCCTCCTTTTCCAAATTGTCCAAGAGATTTTCTTTCTCATCCAATTTTGTCAAAAAGAGTGAACAGTCTCTACAGAATTCAGGTAAACAGACGTGTAAGAAATGGCAAGATGGTTCCAAACTGAACTCTCAAACCTCCCAAAATAAAGGGCAGTCCAAGTCTGAATGACTATTCAGGAGACCTTGTGACCCACTCCTACTCTGCACCCCCCCCCCCTTTTCTTCCAGAAAGTCTGAATCTCTACTTTTCTCATGGCAACAGACTGATTTTCTGAAACCCATTTGTTTGAAACATTTGTCTGTTACCAATGGCAGTGGGAGAAAATTCCTCCTTTCCAGGTGGTCATTCTTCTTTCTCTAGATCTTTTTTTTTCCTGTCCCAAGGAGCGAGTTCCCCTTCCCAAGCAAGGTGTTTTTTTTTTGTTGTTTTATTAATGGGTGTTACTAGTACCAAAGAAAGAAAATTCTTGAAGACCATTTCTGGATCTTTCTTTCTTAAACCTGTTTGTAATAGTGCTCATACCTCTTCAAATTTCAAGTTTCCAGGTAACACTGTACTTAAAAGATTCTCATCATATCCCCATTCATCCATACTTAGTGTTTCTTAAGGTTTTGTGTGTCTGTATCACATTATCAGGTCACTACCTTACCCTTTGAACTATCCATTGCACCTAGAGTGTTCAAAACGTATGTATAGTTGCAGTTATCGCTCATTGCAGGATACAGCGTAGCTACATTTTTCCATATTTAGGTGACCTGCTTATCTTTACAGTCTTTCAAATTGTTGAGGATCTCTCTCTCTCTCAGGTGAAAGATCTCTTGCACAAGCTGATATTCCAAGAGAACATTCAAAAGTGTTTTGATTCCGTCACATAAGATTGTGCTCCTGGAATGCTGACTAGAAACCTCAGTTCAGAGCTTCTCTTCCAGAGGAAAAAATGTATATTAAAAAAAAATGAAAAAGAATGCTTTCTGAGTCACTCTAAAAAGAGTGAAAACTTTGCAAAAGAAACAGACAGGCTGATTTCAGAAAAGCATTCAAGGTTGGTTTTGCTGATTGTGATAATGAGGTACCAGAAGGTAGTAGCTATCATTACTGGACAACTTTTTATTGAAGTTGGCTTTGTGAGACAGAACCAGAGGAGGACAGAGGCACAAAGCCAACTTCAATGTAAGTCATTCTAAAAACATCAATGTAAAGCATTCTAAAAAAAAATATTATTTGTATCTATTTCTAAGATTTTCTGCTTGGACTTCAGTCACTGCAAGAGAATACCTCAGAATGTTGGGTCTCGTGACATGATTCCCAAGATACTCCTGGCAAAATTTCACATGAGAAGGATACAGTGGTATATGAAATAGCTTTGGTCCCAAATTCAACACCCTTTATCTTTTCAAATCCTAGTGTTGGGGTTTGTCAGAAGGGAACTCTTTGTAGAGACAACAGATATCCTTAAACCCAGGTATCCCCTTCTCCCGCTCTGCTACAAAGCAGTCAGTCACTACAGATGTTTTGAGCTTTGCCTGGTGAACAATTTCAGGAGGGATAAAGATGCAGGGGGTGTGGGACACCAGGGACAGATGCAAGCACATAAATATCAAGGAGATGCTTGCTCCACTCTCTGAGCCATCTTTAGTCCCCGAGACCTCTGCAAGTGGTTACAGATAATGCCCCCAGTCATATGGTACATCAACAAGCAAGGTGGAAAGAGCTTGTCCCCCTTTGCAGAGTAGCCATGTTAGCATGGAATATAGCTTCACAGCACAATCTCACTCTACAGGCTTCCAACATTCTGTCGGAGCAAAATTGTGTGGCAGTGAGCAGAATCGGGGAAGACCCTCATGAATGGAAACTAGATCAAGGAGTCTTCCAAGATTTGATCCATCTGTGGGGAGTTCTTAAGTAGACCTCTCCACCTGCTCTCTGAATAATCAATGGCCAAAATTCTGTTGCAGGATTCCATGCAAGAAGACCTGGAACATGGATGCCTTTTCTTTTCTATCGATAGGAATGTTCCTGAACGCCTTCACCCTTTCCACTATTATCCAAGGTACGTCTGAAGATTCAGAATGAATCACCCAAGATCACTGTTGTGACTCCCTTCTGGCTCAGTTAGTGGTGGTTCTCCCTTCTTTTGAAAATGGATAGGGACAGTTGCCACAAGCTTCCCACAAGAACAGGGATGTTTGATACACCTTGTCTTCAGTCACCCTTAGTTGACTAATTGGAGTATAGGGTTATAATTCCTTTTTGGCACCTGCTTTTTTGAGGATGTGCAACAAGTATTGGGGGAAAGAAAAGGCTACTAGAAAATCATACATTAACAAATGGAAAAGGTTTTATAGTTGGTTCCAACAACATAACTAGCACACATTCAGATCTATTTCTCTGGTTCTATTATAATTGAGTTACTATTGCATTGCCTTTCTTATTCCTCTATCAAGGTTTCATTTATCGGCCATTTCAGTATGCCTATGAAGCCTTCTCTTTCAATGCATTCTCCTGTCAAAATGTTCTTGAAAGGGTTTTTGCATAAGAGACCCCCAAGAAAAACAGGTTGCCCCTCCTTAGGATCTTAATTATGTATTAGAGGAGCTACCACTTTCTCCATTTAAACTTGCTAATCTGTCTGACTTGAGGTTGTTAACGTGGCAAACAGTTTTACTGGTGGCTCTGACATCTGCAAGAAGGTTACCTGAGTTGCAAGCTCTTATGGTAAGTCCACTCTATCTCATTTTCCATATGGACAAGGTTATTTTGAGAACTAATCCTTTTATGCCTGAAGTGGTACCTGTGTTTACTTTAAGCCAAACTATCCATCTTCCCATTTTCTTTCTTGAACCTAAAAATGTGGGGAAGAGGATACTCCGTACCTTGGATGTCCGCAGACATATCGGGTACTACCTTGACAGAACTAAATCTTTTAGTTCTTCGGATCAATTGTTCATTTCTTGTGAAAGTAAGAAGGGACGACCTGTGTCAAATGGTTGTCAAAGGCTATTATCTTTTATTATACTCACCATAACAAATCGTTTCCAGCAAGGGTCAAGGCCCTCTCTACCAGGGCCTTGGCTTCACCTATGGCTTTTTTGGAAAGGGTTGGATTCTAGTACTTGGTACATTTGCAAGGCAGTACAAACTTGAATTCCTTCTCTAGTTCCAGATCAGGCTTTGCTAGGAACATTCTCCAGGTGCTCCTGGACTCTTATCCTTCCACTTCCCAAATATTAGCTAAGCTAATCTACTTGTAAGGGTAAGGTTGCTGCAGCAGTGATCATGTAAACATCTACTGCTATGGTAAGTTTTACTTACACAACTGTACTTTCTCATCATACTTCCTCTGTGGCCAAGGTGACCTTAGTTCTCCTAGCTGATGTAGAGGAGTGTGGAGTGGTCCTGGAGCTGTCTACCTTTGCAAATTACTGACTGAAGGGAAATAGTATACACACCAGACAGCTTGCACAGTAAAAAATTAATTTCCTTGTCTGACAGTTTTCCCAGAGAAATGGTTTATATTCTGCAGGAGGCTAGATACCTTGCTCTCACCTGGAAAAAAGTATCTGCCAAAATGTAGACAGATTACCACATGGAATCAACAACTGTTAGCATATGCTTTACTATATCTGTGAATCTTCTAGCTTATGCCTGTTGTAAATTCCCTGAATTAGGCATTTCAACCTTCCTACCTATGGACTCTCCCTTGACTCTCATTTCTATTGTCAAACAGTTTGTGACATTTTTTGCATTTAAGACCACTGAAGTGCTCACTGCCCTATCTTGGGATTTAAAATTTGTGTTGAGAAAACTAAACTGACCTACCTTCCTGTGAGCTACCAGTATATCATCACTAAAATCTCTGTCCTGGAAAATGTTGGTGTTCTTTGTAGTCAGTGTCACCGTACAGTTTCTTGGGGTGGTCTTGTCATGCAGAAGCCCACGACCAGCCTGATTTTAGAGTCTTTGCATCAACCCTAGCCAGCTTACATCTGGTCGATGTCTGAAAATTTGGGTATAAGAAAGGCTATTGGTTAGCGTCATCATCACCAGTTAAAACAGTTCCTTAACTCACTAGCTGAATCACAGATAATGATATACTCCTCTTTACTACCCCTCTTGTTCACACCATACCTCCTTACTTTGTATGAAAACCAGTTTCTCACGGGATTTCAGGTCCCAAAAGGCCATGCTATCACCCCAGCTGTAAATCCTTCCACCTTCAACCATACTTACAGTACCAGATCCTATCCAACATCTTGTTCAGTCTATCAACATCTCAACCCCAGGCACATTAGCTCTAGATCCAAACACTACCACAAACTAATAAACAAATTCCTGAAGTTCATCACCAAGTATAGACTCAACCTAATACTTGGTGGTGATATTCACCCCAACCCTGGCCCACTCACTTCAGATACAGATACCCCCTCTACTTGCAATCTAAGCTACAAACCTACAATTAATAGGCCAACTAACTCTCTCGTAGTCTGTCATCTCAATATTAGAAGCATTAATAACAAGGTACATGAATTGCATGCACTTCTGGATGTCCACTCCCCTGAGATTCTCTATTTATCTGAAACCTGGTTAAAACCTAACACTAAAGACAATGAAGTGTTACCACCTGGGTACAACATACACAGGCTGGATTGTGCTTCGAGGAAGGGGGGTAGCTGTACTCTATAAATCTGAGTTGAATGTCACCATAGATGTAATACAACCTCCTCAGATTAATAACTCAGAGATTCTTGCCACCAAATTGCAACTTAATAAAAATAAATGCATTAATATCTGTATGTACATTCCCCCAGGTAACAATATATCTACATTTGAAGATATCCTGCACTGGCTATCATGTCACTACCCCCAAAAAACCCTACTACTTGGAGACTTTAACATAGACTGGGGCACCTGTTCCTCAGAATCCCCAACCACCCATATTAACCTGCATGCATTTACACAAATCATAAGCACCCCTACCAGGATAGGTAAACCCAACCAAAAAGAAAGTATACTTGACTGGGTACTCATAAACAGTCACCCCCGACTGTACACCTTTGGTACCCTCCTTAATGGCCTAAGCGATCACCTTCCCACATATGTAATTAAGCACAAAACCATTAATTCCCAACAACCCTTACTCAGAAAGGTTAGAAACAATAAAAACGTTGACTCTGCCAAATTCCAACAAGAACTAAACTCATGTAATTGGTCTATTCTAAAACACCTCCCCTTAGAGGAAGCAGTAGTATACTTTAACAACAAATTCCTTGAGATCCTTGATTTGCATGCACCTGTTCGTTCAAAGAGAACCAAGGCAAACACTGCACCATGGCTTTCTATAGAGTCTAAACTCAAAATTACCCTTAGAAACAAAGCATGGGCTTTATGGCATTCTTCTAAAGACCCTGAAGATCACATTAAATACAGGCAATCCAGGAACGAAACCAAAAAATCAATTTTACAAGACAAAAAACAAAACTACTGTAATTTACAGACAGTAAATCAAAATAACCCTCAGAAGTTTTGGGCAGGTTTAAATAATCTACTACATCCTGGACAAACTTCAACCCCAATCCCTGCTACTATTGATAAAACCCCTGAAGATGTTTCTGATAGTTTTAACCAATTCTTTACTGAGACAATTCAAGCCCTAGCTAGCCAACTACCTCCTAGCTCCCCTGGTCCTGAAAGTAGCACCCCTAGAAACCTACTCGCGTTCAGTTTCCAACCAGTCGCCACTTCACTTATCCGTACCTTGATCAAAAAATTAAAACCCACTACACTTTCTGCCGATCATCTCCCTGCCGAGTACCTACAAAAATCAGCTGATGCTATTGCTTACCCCATCTCAATACTAATCAATCAAACCATAGTAGAAGCTAAAATTCCCACCATCTGGAAAACATCCTATGCAATCCCACTTCACAAAGGAGGCAGCTCTACTGAATTCTCCAATTATAGGCCAATAGCTATACTCTCTCCACTTGCAAAGATTATGGAAAAATGTATTCCTAGACAACTCATGCACCGCCTAATCCAAAATCGCCTTATGGCAGACAGCATGGCTTCCGTCCTCATCACAGCACTACTTCAGCCCTCCTAGCCTTTACTAACACCATAAACCATAATCGCAACAATAATTATATATCCTCAGCCCTCTTTTTGGATCTTTCCAAGGCATTCGATATGGTTGATCACCAACTTTTAATCCACACCCTGCAAACATTCTGTCTAGATACTGGAGCCCTCCAGTGGTTTCAATCCTACCTAAATGGTCGACAGCAGGCTGTCCTCTGGCAGAACAAACTCTCTATCCTTCTACCTAACACCCTTGGAGTACCACAAGGCTCTATACTAGGGCGCTTGCTGTTCTTCATATTCATTAACGACCTTTATACTGTCATCCCAAAAGTCAGCTGTATCCAATATGCTGATGACTCTACTCTGATTTGCTCAGCCACATCTCCAGTAGAGTTATGGTCAGCTACCCAGACCACCTTTAATACAATAGAAAACTGGCTTTCTGAACATCGTCTGATCCTAAATCCCCAAAAAACTAAAATGCTGTTATTTTCACCAACACGTAGGTCTACCGCTTTCACCTTTACCATAAAATCAAATGATGGCACAATAATCTCCCCTGACCCATCTACAAAACTATTAGGTGTCATCATAGACAATAATCTAAAATTTGACCTACATGTTAACCAAACTATCAAAACCATCAATAAAAAACTAGGGTCACTTTACAGAATAAAAGCCTTCCTAACCCCTCCAGCTAAAATTGCCATAGCTCGCTCTCACCTTCTTTCAACCCTTCTGTATGCATCCCCTCTACTCTCGAATTTAAACAAGACTGTCCTTAACAAATTCTCAATTTGCTACAACCATATTGCCAGGTTTGCCACTGTGCTGCCTTTAGGACACATCATTGCATCAATCTAAATCAGCTTGGGTGGCTTGAACTACCCAGCCTAATCCAGTATAACAAACTGATTATGGCCTGTAAAATCCTCTATAAGCCGGATAATACTCCTGCACTTAAAAATATTATCACCCCCTATAACAATCCTAGACCGCTTCGATCCTCTAACAAACTACTAATTCAGACTACCAAAATTAATAACACAGCCGGTGATTCTCTCTCTGCAAACTCTGTAAGTAGATCCTGGAACTCTCTTCCAGCTGATATTACCTTACTTTCCACCTTGGGTCAATTTAAATCTAGACTCAAACATTTGTCACTTAACTGGCTATGTCAATGTATCAAGCCTGGCTAACTCTCTCTAGAATGTGTAAAAATCTGTTAACCAGTTTACTGTGTAATTTAATTTAATCCTGACTTGTGCTCAGGATTAACTGTAACCTGTGGAACTTTGTTTAACTTGCTTACTTATGTAATCTCTGTAAATAGTCTGTTTGTAATATGTAATGCTGTATCTGCTTACCCTTGGAGCTTTTCTCCCCAGGCCTCCGCTGAAAATGGACATGCATCCAGTCGGACTATCCCAGTCAACAAATGTAAAATAAATAAAAATAAATCATTTCTTTCTAGCCGTGGAGTCCAAGGGGCTTCATGTGCGTTCAGTACAGACTCAGTCCATCACTCAGCTGTTGATTCCATAAATGGTCTTCTCCATTCAGTCAGATAAGTACCCTCTTGAGGAAATTTCACTACTAATTTAATGTTCAAAAAGTAAATTGAAGTGTGGGAAGCAAATCCACACAGATTTTCACTTGTTTTGTCTGTTCTACTTGGGACCTTAGCACAACCTTTTTAACTGACCTGACTATGCAAAATTCCATGCGAAAATCCTCAAGCTTAGGGCCCAAGACACTTTCCACCCATAAGGGTCTGTTTCTTCGGTGGTGTCCCAGTCCACTGCTACTGCAGGACCCCTGCAGAATCTGGCATCTGCTAGTTTCATTCCAAAAAAAAAAAAGAGGCAAAAAAGGCTAAGGAGACTGACGTTATCAAAAAAGCTCTATTCTTAATTTGACCAATCGAGGTGAGGTGCTTTTTCAGCTCACTGGTTTAGTGTCTTCTAGGCCCGAACCCTCTGGCACAACCCCCTTAAAGGCTGACATGGCTGTCAACCTACCTTCCAATGCCACCACGATTCACATGTTGGTTGGGTCTGAAGTTGCTCTGCAGGCCTCAACTTTCAACATCTGCAGCATGGCTACTGTGGGAGACTCCCGTGTCTTCCCAAGTCAACTGAATTTTGTGGTCTGACGATCACATCATTCAGTCACCCCTGTAAAATGGACAATGAAACTGAAGTGAATCACTTTGTTTCTGCACCACCTGTACTCAGACTAAAGCCAAAGTTGACCTTAAACCAAAGCACAAGAATTTATGGCTGTCATGAAATCGAGAGCCATCTCATTCATCCACTTCCAAAGCTTCCCCATCTAAAAGGGTCAATGAAGTAGCTTTTCAGGTAGAGGGATGATTCTTCTATCTCCTGGGATAAGGAATTATCTTACTGTGGACACAACACCTCAGACTTACTCATATGACAACCCCCACCCCACCTTTCCAGAAAACCCGCATAGAATGAAGGAGGCTGCTATTTGGGAAAGTAAGCAGTTCTCCTAGGTCCAGACCCACTGTAGGGAACTCCTAAGTTTACCATCACCCAAACCATTGGCCATTCCTCCAGTACACATTGTATTGGTCGATGTCTTTGAAGACCTATCTCAAAACCCTGCTCAGAAGAAACCAGACAGGTTTTACAGAGGACTGGAAACTCATAAGCACCTCTATAAAAACTATGAAGGGTAATCCTTTTGTCTCCACTGAAGCTACTAACGTTGTACCTAAAGGGCCAGCAAAATATCCCTGCCTAATGACAGGAAATGAGATTACAAGACAGATTTGGGAAGAAGGTCTGTCTACTGCCCTAGCAATGAGAGCATCTGAATTGTCAATTCCTTATGATTAAATATGCCTTGACCAAGGCACAATTCTAGCTAAGGTAGACTCTATTTCGGTTGAAACTTTATCCAAGGAAATTCAGAAGATAGCCGGAAAAGCTTTACAAGTCTCTAGACACTTTTTAAAATGCAGCTGTGATGCATTAGATATTTCTTGCAGAGCAGCTGTCCCAGGTTCTATCATCTTCAGACATGCATAGCTCAGGACAAAGCCCCTGTCGGATCAGGTAGAAGCTGAACTGCTGTGAACAGCTCTGACAGCTTGGAGAGCCAACTTGGGTCCACTGAAGGTGCATGGCTTTAGGACATTTCGTATAAACCAAATGTAGTTAGTAGCAGTTTACCTGCCCATAAAAGCCTTTCAACAAAAATTAGGCACAAAAACAGCAAATCTGGACAGACAACACCACAGTTATGTACTACATAAACAAAGGGAAACTTTGTCCTACCCTCCCTCATGCAGCCTTGCGAGGAAAACTTGGATGCCAGCTCGAGATGGGTCTCTCATATTCCAAGCCAGAGCAATATGCCTAGCAGATCTCTAAGCAGGGACTTTCTAGACCCCAATGACTGGATGTTGAAAAAAGGTCTTCTTGGATCCAGCTGTACAGTAGGGATCTTCTCAATAGACCTGTTCACATTTTTCCACAACAAGCAACTGTAAAAGTTCTGCTCTGCAACACAACAGACAAGATTGGAAGATAGATGCATTTTCCTTCACAGTGGGCAAACTAGTTCCTGTATGCATTTTCACCCTTGCCCTTGATTCCCAGGCTACTAAAAAAAAAAAAAAATTAGATCCAGCATGATCCTAATAGTAGGTCTCCTGGCCAAGGCAGCACTGGTCCTCCCTCTTCCTAATGCTCAGCAAGGGGAAATTCCACACCATACCAAAGGAGATTCCTTGACCTGGCTGAGATCGGTCTTCCATCCCCACCTAGCCACCCTCAAATAACCTGCCTGGATGATTGGGTTTGGATACCCAGGATGGCATCTTATTCCAAGGCGGTGTTCTCCATTATAAGGGAAGCAAGAAAGCCCAATACCAGGAAATCATTCCTGGCAAAAAGGAAAAGATTTTCCACCCGGTGTCCTACTGAAGTATACATCAGTCTTGCAGTACCTCTCTATACTAAGCTTTTCCTGTTCCAGCATTAAAGTACATATGTCCACAATCTCACCTTAACTGAGCAATGCTCTACCTATTTTCTCATACCCTCCACATGAAGCTTTTTCTAAAAAGGGGTGATTCAATTGAGACCACCAAAAGGAACCCCATTCTCCCTTGGGATTTAAATTGTCTTAGAAAAAACAACTTTGCCTTCCTTTGAACATGCAGCAGCTGCCTTTCTAAATATGCTTACTTGGAAGACCACCTTCCTCATAGCTGTGACCTCAACTAGAAGAGTATGAGCTGCAAACCCTCATGTGTAAAGAACCTTTCACTGTCTTCCACAGATATAGGGCCTCCCTCAGAACAAACCCAACCTTTATGCCTAAAGTGGTATCAGAACATTATATACCAGGCTATATCCACCTGACAGTCTTCTCCACAAATCCACAAAACAGGGCAGAGCAAGTCCTCCACTCCCTGGATGTGCACAGGCAGGCCAGGTGTTAACTAGACAGGACAAAAAGTCCTAATAGAGCAGAGAAGTTGGTGTCTTTCACAGGGTTATCAAGGCAAACCTGTCTCCAAAAAAAAACATCTTTCAATGGATAGCTAACTGTTAAATTCTGTTCTGCCACAGGATTTAACTAGACATATTAAAGACCACTCCATCAGACATGGGGCAACTACTAATGCTATCCTCAGAGTACCCATTCAAGCCATCGTAGAGGCCACTACATGGGTCTCTGCGCACACTTTCATAAAACACTAGAACATAGGCAATGTCTCCATGACTAGAGTAGGTTTTGCTTCTACCATCCTGCAAAACTTATTTTCTAAGATCATACAGATGAATTTCCACCCAATTATTAACTTTGGGAGTTATCCCAAGAATCAGTACTGCAACATTGACTACGAAGGCCATAGTACTGTTGTCACTCTTACCGTAATTACAGATGTTCGAGTAGATCAGTGTAGCAAAACATACTCCCACCCTGCAACCCCTGTATCTGCTGACTGCTTGTCTCCCCTTGTTGGGTGCAAAGGGTAGAGGAATTCTCTGCAGACAGTCCTCTTATCTCCATCATCCACACTCTTCCTCCTATGATTTTCCTCCTTTTCACTCATATTCAGACAACTGGTGAGATTGTGTTGTTCTCAGGCATCAGACTGCTTGTTCACTGCTTAGAAAGACCTGAAGATAGTGCTGATGGATGCTCTTCTTTTATAGCCTGATATCCAGAAGTTGGTTGTTTGGCATCTAGCTAGGGGTGATGCAAAGACTCTGGATATCGGGTTGGTCACGGGCTTTTGTCACATTGATCTACACACACATCTACAGTTATGGTGAGTGGGGCTCAACTGTACTTTCTTGGTGGTCATTGCCTTGGCAATTAGAATTCAGTGCTGCAGGCACCCTAATAGCTCCTGTTTGGCAAAGGCAACCTTGATTCTCCCCAGCTTCTGCACCTTTTTTCACGTTTCCATGATCATGCACTAGTCTGCTGTCTGTTTTCATGAAGCATTTTTAAGGCTTAAGTGTCCATTCAGTCTTATTCTGATACTTAGACAATATATTATGTAGTTAAATCACTCGGAGGTCGAGCAAGATTGGGAGAAGAGAATAGAAAGGCAAATTATAAAGGAATAATTGGAAGAAATGTGCAGGGCCTCCAAATATGCATCAAAGTCTAGAAAGTTTAGGAGTTTTGCATGGGTATGTTTGCATAGATATTTTTATGCTCCAAGTAAACTTCAGAGTTTTTACCACTACTATAGACGGATCTGATTAGGTTAGAGAAAGGAAACTCAATTTATTTTGCAAATGTAAAGTGTTGGTGGGTTTTAAAATTCCTGTAGAGTGTACTTTATGGAAATGTTGGAGGAGCCAAATGGTAGTTACTAAAAGTGATTCTTTTGAGCTGAGATACAGCCTCTGAGTTGCCAAGGCATAGTAAGGCCCTTACTAAGTTTAATGCTGTAGAAAATGGAAATCTGTCCCATACACAAGATCATCTACTCAGCGGCAAGTAAGACCGTGCATAACAGACTGTAGTATACCTTCCTCATTCAGAAACACATTCTCAACTCCAAGTGCTTAAAGTCATAGTCCAGTTGTGCAATTCCATTTTATGCCTTACCTAAAAGCCTTCAAGCTATTCCAGGTAGCTTATTGCACAAATAGTCTGAATGGCTTGCAGAGCAGGACATTTTTTTCCTCAGAGGTATGACCCTTAGAAGGTATGGGTGGTGAACCAGTGTCCAAAGTGTTTGCTTGCACAGGGTCAGTCAAACTTCTGTTAAAAAGTATAAGGTATGTTTTGGTGAGACAAGGTTTGCTAGTTTCTGTATTTGTGTATAAAATTAACAGTAAGCAAATTAATATACAAATCAAGTCTGTGTGAGACGGACAGTATTTTGGAATTATGCAATTTACTGGCTTTACCCTAAAGATAGCTTGTATAGGAAATTATGGTAGTTCAATAAATCAGCAAATATCTTTCATTAAACTTTATTCCCTGTGGTGGTGGCTGTTTCCTCCACAGAGGCAGATCAAGGTAACAAGTGCTTTTTTAGAAGTTTTCAGCAGGGATGATGGTTCTTGGGGAAATACTGACGGAAGGCTTAACTTTGTTAGACTTGCTGATTTGTTTGTTGAAGCATTGAGGCAAAGTAGTAGTTAAAAAGTTTCTCACGTTTATAATCCTATTGTGTGCTAGTGAAGTTTATCTCTATGCTCGGGACCAAGCTGAGAATATTTACAGATCATTTTAAATGGGAGTGGGAAAATTACCTACCCAGTCTCATTTTTGCATACAGAACGGTACCCCAAGAATCCAGTTTGTTTATAGGTTCATAGGTAAGTACTAATGTAGCTGCCTTAACAGGCCATTCTAAGCATATCTAATTTCACTTTTTGTGTCCCAATTAACATATACAATTTGGTTAGAGATTGGCATTACCCATCCCATGACTGATCATATATTACCACTAATGAAAATAATTGAGATCATTCCATAGATAATTTGGGGGAACCCATGCAAGGGATAAAGCATTTAGGAGCTGCCTCTGTCATTTAGTCATACAGGGAGTGTGTTCCAGAGCAGCTTTATCCTCCGTGAAATATGCCTCTGCCACCAAACTATTCTGTTGATGTAGCAGAAGAGGTTTAGATCCCTATACTGAAAATTTCTGTTGCCACTGGACTTGCTGATGAGTGCAGTACATCCATCACTATTGGGTCAGAGGATGCCTTGTATGCCAGACGCAGGTCACCTCTTAGTCTGTAGGATAATACTATAGTGACAGGACTTTGAGTTGGTCCATGTAGGACATGTTGCTTAGGCTTTGTATCCTTTTAGTAAGATATTTGTGTGCATGTTCCATTTGTACATTTCTGTACAGATACATCCCAAAGGGGGCATTATATTCAATGACTGGCCTAATGAGGGCAGAGTAAAGGGAGCAATGACATCCCTAGAACTAGACACAGTCCCTTTATTTATAAACTGTGTAATATAGGACTTTTCTTACAATAATGGACACATGTTGGTCAAAAGTTAGGTCACTATCCAAATAAGTTCCCAAATCCGGAACTGGGTGAACTGTTCAGAGTGTATTGTTAGTGTGGTAGTCCCCTGGGGAGAGGACTTCCCAAAGAATACAATAATGCATTTTTGGCATTTAGTTTCAGTCCATGATTTTGGCACGAGTTATTTATTTGGGACAAACCTTCCTACAGGATGGCCAAGTCATTAGGAGATGCAGTCATGTGCAAACTTGGGTATTGGCTTTTACTTCAGAAAAATAGATGCCAAACAATAGAGGTCCCAGCACAGAATTCTGGGGGACTCCTCTGGTGACTAGTCACTCTGTGGAGGTAACTTCCCTTATTATGATTATCTGCATCCTATCTGTGAGACAGTTGCAATACAGCTTGTGACAGTGTTTTATTCCCAGTTTGTTTAGATTTTCTAGCATGTCTGAGTGGGGAATTGTATTAAGCGCTTTGGCCAGATTGAGGTATGGGGTGTGTACAGTTTTTATTCATCCATTGCTTTGGTGACCTTTAAAAACAAAAAAAAGTAGGTTGAGTAATAATGACCTGCCGTTGACAAATCTAAACCATTTACCATTTGACTCCTTTATGGTCAGTGACTGAGGGGCTTGTGGACTTTGTGATGAATGGAAGGTGAAAGTGACTCTTAGAATATGGGCTTGAATTTTGGAAGTTAGGTTATGCAGTTGGTAATAGAGTGTTTAGCATAAACACAGTAGTAGGAAAATGTCTGGTACAACTGGACAGTGAGAGCTGAAGAGTATTCAGTTGGGCAAAGTAATAGTGCGTATTCCCGTTTGACAGAATGAGGCACAGGCAACATTGGAGGAAGGTTCTTTCCACTTCTGTGAGGAAGGTGAGTTGTACTGTGGAACTGCCCGGTAGGAGACAAGCACAAGCTCTGCCATGTCAGTATGAAGTCCTACTAAAATAGATGGACCTTGGTGTAAGAGGAAGCAGAAGAGGAGATGATGATTATGTTGGACCTCATCTATGTGGCTCAAAACGACACCTTTGTGGATCTCCTAAATATTTAGGAAGTTTGAGTTGTACTACAAATATCTGGGGATACATTCACTGCTAAACCAGTGTGTACCCAGCTATTAGAACACCACATGATTGCAGGAACCCAACAGCCTGTCAAACAGGCTCCCTGCAATTATATCTGAGCAAGGTAAGCACCCCGTGCAGGAAGAATTTCAGGCAATATTAAATCTAGTATTGGTCCAGGAATCCAAGTCTTAGTTACTGGTGGTGGGGATGTCAGAACGGGTGTGAGTTCCAAACTCTTTGTTCACCTGGGAATTAGTCACACTGTGGCAGATGCATATCTCTTTTAGAACAGTGAGGGTAGGGCTAATTATCTGACAACCACTGAACTTGACTAAGGCCTCCTGGCAGGTGCCCCTTGATACCTTCAGCAAGGCAGAGTTCAACATTTAGTAGTTTGACTGATGTATGAATGCACCAAATGTTTTTCTTTTTGTAATGAAGAATGTCCCAGCAACTTTCCAGAGGCTGGTAGACAGCATCCTAGCTGGGACTGAAAGACTATATTCTTGCTTACAGAAATATATACCAAAGTGCTTAAGCAGTCGGACTGCTCCATTTCAACCCTCCAAGTTATGTTAAGTTTTCTCTCTGGCCGAAGGAGTAATTTGGCTGTGAAGCAAATCATCTCAGCATTTTCTCATTGCACTGACCCTTGTAGATAATCTGCTGGGACAAGCCCTTTGGTATTTGCACGTTTCTAGGCAAGATTTACACCGATTTTTTAAAACCCACATTTTTATTGGGTAGTGGTGTCTGGATGTGTCCTTTGTGAGGAAAAGACTCTGAATATGAATAATTTAGCTTAGCCTGGTAGATTGTTTGTTACATGGCATACAGCTACTTGGGATTCATTCTTTTGATGCCTGTTTATTATGACTTCCTCAAGAAATAAATGGTACGTAGTGAACCTATTTTAAAAAGTGACTTCTGCAGGATAGTTATCCATTGCATTAAGGGTCTTTTGCCTTAAATCCTTTGGCAACTAGTGCAGAGGACCAAACCTTTGATCTGTTAATGAGCTGCTTCCTGTTCCAAGGGTACAGGGTTTGAATCTCTTAACCTTCATTTTCATATCATTTGATCTTGAGCAAGTCACTTATCCAAACAGTACTTTGCAGCAATTGGGAATTTGGGCTAGGCTCCTTAATGGTTGTCTCAATTGCATGCCTAGTAGCTATGTAAGAACCTGTATTTAGTCTTTCTCTCCAAATTCTCATAAAAGCTTCTTCTGAAGTGTTGTGATGGTGGTAGGTTCTGACTTCCATTTCTTTTACCATCTGGAAATGTGACCCCTGACTTAATGACCTGTCTGCAAACCACCTGTGCTCAAAAACTTGCTATCTTAGTTGGTGTCAGAAGATCTACTGTTATGGTTGGGCCCTTTGTAAGCTTGAACTTGCTGTGGTATGCACTCAAATCATCTAATCGAAGCTGTTTGTAAATTATGTAGCCGATGTCAGGGTGTCTGAATAATGGAACTGTTGCTCACGAATGAACCTGACTGTACATGATGAAACAATGCAATGATGTTTGTAGACTGGAGCTTTTCTCCCTAGGCCTCTTCTGAGAAAGGGCACTGCTCAATCAGAATTTCCTGATAAATAAATGCCTCAAATTAAAACAGCTACTTGTAAAAAGTCATTCAGAGGCAGTACAAATATCTGCTTGATCTGTTTGTTCTAGTCTGATATTTCTTTGTAATAATAAGTTGCACTTTTTTTAGGCAAACCCAGCCATTATTTTCTAGTAATGATTCGATACGGAACTCATAACATTGTTGCCACACCCATTGCCACAGCACTTGATGCCCAGAAAGGGGATTCTATAGCCTTTCCTACAACTGTGACACTGTGAGTATTTTATTTTTCTCTCAAGCTATAGTAAGTTACAGAAGCTGAATACCATTGTCAGTGTTGGTAATGTTCAGTGTAAGTTGATTTGATTAAGTGACAAAGTTGATTTGATTAAGTGACAAAGTTGATTAATTGCATTGTCATTCCTTTATCACTGTAAGGAAGGCTGCCCAAACTCTGCTCTGGTAATTGCTCAGAGGTGAGCAGTATCCAAGAGAAGAATGTGCTCATCTAGCCCTGATCCAAAGGACACAGGGGGTCACTTACAACATTGTCTTGACTATATAAAAAATTGTAATTTGTGCCTATGTAACTGCAGTTGTTATTTCTATGTCGTCTTTACACTTCTGCCTTATCAACCATCCAGCACCACCCTCATTACACTTGAAACCAGTTTTTCACTGTGTGTGTGCTTAATTCCCTCAGATCTCCTGTGGTGACACCCATCTGGAGAAAGGCCATCATCCAGGCAAATATCCAGGTGGTGCTGATCTTGCTGACATCTTGGCAGTGAGAATATTTTATAAACAAGGCCTAACCCCCTCATCTTGAATGGTGATATATGGGTACCTGTGTCACCATAGTGATTGCCAGTGCTCCCCTCTTAGAATGCATGTGCTGCATTATTTAGCCAGCAGGAGCTGTCATTATCAGCTTTTAGCCAGTCATGCCTGTCTCATCCTTGCAACAACTCCTACTATATGGGTTTTCCTGCCCTCTGGCAGTGGCTGGGTCAGGAGTGACTGCATGATCCAGCTGTCGCCCATTCCTTCCCCCAAGAATGGGCACACCCATCTTCTCAGCTGCACTGTCAAGTGCTGGACCTGCTAATCACACTCCAGATGCCTGCGCTATAAGCAAAGATTTATTCCCTTACGCTACTGGCACAGTTACTCTACAAGACTACATTTCACTGTTAATTCCATACTAGACCAGACAAACCAGTTTAGCTATTATTGTACCAACTTTGTATTCTGTGTATGGTTATCTGTATAGACATTTCTAGTATTGTCATTTATTATGTGCATTTTTATTTACCTGTATTGCTTTTGAAGTGTCTTTGCTTTTTTTCTGCTATTTGTATTTTGTGTGTTCTTCTCAGATGCCTTGTACAATGGATACCACCCAGCCGGGCCAATGCAGCCTGCAAAACATTATTTTCAGCTGAGGTTTAGGGTCCTTTGGTAGCTCAGAATTCTTTTTTGCATTTCGTTCTGCAATTTTCACTTAAAACTGCACAGGAAACAACTGAAATTCATTCTGTTTAAATGATACTATTCTAGTGATCTCATCACATTTTAAGCTTTTAGTCATTTTAGAGAAAAATACACTCAGACTCTTGTTTTAGGCATGTATGGACCATTGTTAGGATCTTTTATTGCAACATTGGACACTGGTCTTTGATTTCCCGTGTCCTGTTAAACTGCATCATCTCCATAGCTCATTGAGGGCTGACAGCACAGGCGAGTGCCACTTACAGAGATGTCACCAGTTGGTTGGTATTTCCTCAATGCCCCCTTCCCACTTTGGCCAGCAAGTATGGTGGAATGTCTTGCTGCTCCTTATCCATTTGGACTTCATGCTTATGTACACAGCTAAATTGCAGACATATACCATTCCTGCATTCATGCTCCCGAATCCTTGTGTATGGCATACACTTCCAAGTTTTACGCCAGATAATGCTCCTGTGGTGGGATGTAGCTAGCTCCCCAGAATAAGTGAGTAGCTGTCTAACTGTTCATGTTCATTAATTTCTGACCATCTTTTTTTTTGTCTGGAGTCAGCTTGGGTATAATCAGGGTTATGATGTTCTTCTTGTTTCACTGTTAGTCATTACATTTGGATTATCTGCCTGCAGGCAGCCCTCAGCCGGCCTGAATATCAAAGTCTTGGGTCCTGCGTCAGATGCTGTCTCTTCTTCCATGATGTCAGGTCATCAGGGGTATAAAGCATGCAGCCGATGCCATTACATCAGTCTTTCTTGCCACACGGTGCCCGAAACAGAAGCAGTTTGCAAGTGCTGGTCGGCCGACTCCTGAAATTTTCGTTTTCGAGTTTCAGAACAAAGTCTTCAAAAAAGCTAAGTACCCCATTGGGGATCCTTTTTCTTTCTCTAAACCGATGTCAGTAAACGTTAACAATTGTATTACCTGTGGAAAGCAAATACCTCATAAAAATTTTCATTCGTACTGCATTCTTTGCCTAGGCCTAGACCACGATGTCCCTTGCTGTCGGTTTTGTTCCTTATTCAATCCTCGAACTATTCATCGTCTGTTCATTTTTGCTTCAGACTATTTCCGAACTCTGTTTAATTTTCCAGAAATGGCTTTAGTAAGCCATCCGACTACCGACATTCTGAAAAAACGTAAAGATAAAGACAGAGACAGACCGCATAGGTCCAAAGCTGCTAACAATGCTTCTGTTAAGCTAGTCGCCAGTTCGCCGGTACTCAGGTGCTTTCGCAGCCCCTGATACCCGCCACTTCAGATTCACAGGACTCTACTGAGACCCATTCGGAGTCTAGTATGTCGCGAGATGCTTCTTCAACTATGGAACCTGTGGATGTCTCTACCTTGGATGGGTCCGGAGCTGCTGTGCAGGCACTGGCTTCTGATGGTGTATTCAGGCCTACTGACTTGCATTTCAAACTGACGCAATCTTCTTCTTCTTCAAGGCCTAAAACTCGACCCATGCCTAGAAAACCAACGTCCAAACCACATGGTCAGGCCCATATGCCTAAAAAACAAATAAGAATGGCTGAAGACCTTATTACTTTAATTAGGGGAAGCCAGCCTTCACCCTCTAATAGATCTAGAACTGATTTTCCTTCTGATTCTTCTGATCAGGATTCTGAAATTTGTTTCTTCTGATTTCCAGGATTTGCCCTTATCTACCTATGAGGATTCTGATGCAGAGGAATCCATACCCTCTGCTTCCGCTCCAGAAGATTTTTCTTTTGGTGAAACCTTGCACACTCTTAGGGAGCATTTCTGCTGGGAAAGCCAGGATTACTCTGACTCCAAAAAGAGGCTTAGGGAATTCTTACTCCTACCTCAACACAGGCCTTTAGCTATCCCTCCTGTTCTGGACATTGTAGATGATGCCTTCCTGGAATCTCGCCTGGTCCCAGAAACTTTACCTTCTACTCCCAGAAAACCTGACAGCTTTTACAGAGTACCTGACTCTCTCAAGTTCCTCTTCAAGAATCCTACTGCGGACCCAGAGACCATTTCACAGGGACGTAAAGGCATTAAGGCTACTACTGCCAAAAACCCTACCCCCTCTGATAGAGATTCCTGGGCCTTGGACAGATGGGGTAAGAAGGTATACACTTCCGCTGCTTTGGCCATTAGGGCCTTAAACTGCCAGTTTCATATGTTAAAGTATCAGCAGCATATTATTGGTCTACTTGAACTGAAAATTATGCTGATTCTTGACTGTGCTGAAAATAATGAATTACAGGATTTAATGCATTCTGCTGAACAAGTTGGTAAACATACTTTGCAGTGTGGTTTTGACTCTTTAGAAGCATCTTGCAGGACTGCTGTCACTGGCTCTGTTCTTAGAAGGCATGCTTGGCTTAAGGAGCAAAATTTGCCAGATCACGTTCAAGCTAAATTACTGGATTCTCCCTTAAACCAAGACCACCTGTTTGGCAACAAAGCAGTAGTAGTACTTAAAAAGATGGAGGAAAAAGCTAAATCTATGCAAACTGATTTCCTCCAAACCCAGGAACAGCAGACCCCATAGGCAACAGTCTCAAGGTACTCACAGGCCTAAGCAGTGGGGAGCTCCCACTTCCAAAGCTGGAAGTAGTAAGACCCCCCCATGGAAAACTGTCACAATGACTTAACCTTAAACCTTCCAAGCCCTGCTCAGCTGACTGCTCCCTTAGGGGGAAAGATCGCACTGCATGCAAAAAAACTGGAACTCATTTTCCAGGACAAATGGGTTTTAAATATAGTTTCCCAAGGATACAGATTCCACTTCCACACCTATACAGATTCCACTTCCACACCTTACCAAACCCAAACGGTTGGCCAGAACTACCCCCAAATCAGTGGACAGAGGCTCAACAGCAGGTTCTCTCTCTTTTAAGTATCAGGGCTATTCAACCTGTCCCAGCAGAAGAAAAGGGGGCAAGGTTTTTACTCAAGACTTTTTCTGGTACCCAGGAAAGACTGCTCCTGGCGTCCTATCATGGACCTCTCTACTCTGAACACCTTTTTGGTAATCCCAAAATTCAAAATGCTAACTCTTCATCAGCTGCTTCCTATGCTAGGCAAAGATGCCTGGTTGGCAACCTTGGACTTAAAGGAAGCTTACCTGCACATTCCAATAAGGGAATCTTGCAGGAAATACCTACACTTCAGAGCAGGCTACAGGCACTCAGTTCTCTGCACTTTCCTTTGGCTTATCTACTGCACCCAGGGTATTCACAAAGTGCCTAGCTCAAAATGTTGAATATCTTTGGTTCCAGTTTCCACTTGTGTGGGTCCATGAGATTTCTGCTTAGGTTGTCTGCCAGTGAATTTAGCTTGCCTGGCAGGAATTGAGCTTGTAGGTCATTGCATTTTGCAGGCAAGGAAATATTCAAATATACCCATACCTGGATGATTGTCTAATTCAGGCAGAAAGCCAGGACATATTTTTAAGTCATCTGGAATTTGTAAAGAAACTGCTGACCTCACTGGGGTACACCATAAATGAAAAGAAATCTCACCTAGTACCCTGCCAACAAATTGTATTCCTGGGCGCAAGCTTGAACACAAGTTCCCAGATGACCTACCTCACGCCAGAGAAACAAGTTTATCTGACAGCCTACTTCAAATTACTGGTCACAAAGACCTAGTTAACTGCAAGGAAAATACTGCAAGCTCTGGGGTTCATGGCCTCTTGCATCCTACTAATTCCATATGCAGGACTGCATATGAGGAAACTACAATGGTATCTAAAAAGCCTATGGTGTCAACATTCTCAGGACCTGGAATCAATGATTTCAATCATTCCTTGTATAAAGACAGAGTTCCTTTGGTTGGCAGAGGCCTGCTACCATAACAAGGGACTGACATTCAATCTACCCCCTGCCACCCAAATCCTAACAGATGCATCAGACTATGCATGGGGGGCTCACTTGGCAGGGAAGTGCATTCAGGGCAAATGGAACCCGAGTCAAATGCACCTGCATATTAATCAAAAAGAAATGTTAGATGTACAGAATTCTCTGACCGCCTTCAAGGACCACATTCTTCCAGGACAGTTATTGGTAAACACAGACAAACACCACTATTATGTGGTACATAAGCGGGGGGGAACCCACTCGTACCCTCTCTGCAGACTAGCCATGGCTCTGTGGAACACAGCCTTGAGCTACCAAGTGCACCTACAAGCTCAATTCCTGCCAGGCAAGCTAAATTCACTGGCAGACGACCTAAGCAGAAATCTCATGGAACAACACAAGTGGAAACTGGAACCAAAGATATTCAACATTTTGAGAAACAAATGGGGGAACCCAGAGATAGACCTGTTTGCCTCCCCTCACAACTATGAATTGGAGAAATCCTGCACAAGGACTCCCCACAGACAAGCTTGGAAAGTGGATGCCCTGTCCTTCACCTGGGAAAGCCTCTCAGTTTATACCTTTCCCTCTCTGCCTCTCCTCTCGAAAGTTCTGCTAAAGATCAAACAGGACAAACAAAGGACAATACTGAGTGCTCCAGACTGGCCACTCCAGCACTGGTACACACCCCCTCTTGGCAAGTATCTCACTGTTGGAACCATGGCACCTGCCTCAGACCCCTTCCCTGCTGTCCCAGCAGGAGGACCAGATTCTGCACCCCCAGCTTCAAACCTGAACCTTGCAGCCTGGCTTAATTACCTGAGCTCTCCAATAGCATCCCTCAGTAAGCAGGTGTTAGATGTCATTCTGGAGGCAAGGAGGCCTAGTACTAGAAAATCCTATGCTGAAAAGTGGAAAAGATACTGTTCCTGGAGCCAGACGCGGGGGATGGGCACAACTGTGCCTAGCTTACCTCATATTCTTCAGTACTTAACAGAGATGCTCCACAAGGGCCTTTCCTTCTCATTAGTTAAAATTCATGCCTCAGCCATTTCAGCACATTATAATACTGAGCCACCACTCTTCCCTCACCCTCTGCTGAAACAATTCCTCAGAGGGGTCAAAAACTTAAGACCACCCAGGAGATCCCCTACTCCAGCCTGGGACTTTAATTTTGTATTGGAAAAGTTCACTCTACCTCCCTTTGAGCAGGCTGCAACTGCAGAGTTGAAATTCCTTTCTTGGAAAACAGCCTTCCTTCTAGCCATCACTTCAGCAAGAAGAGTATCTGAATTACAGGCCCTCATGGCAGTGGAGTCCATCATCTTCCATGCAGACAGGGTGTCCCTCAGGACCATCCCTTCCTTTATGCCCAAGGTGGTATCCAGTGTGGCCCTTAATCAGTCCATTCATTTGCCAACCTTCTTTCCTAATCCACAGAACAAAGGAGAAGGAATTCTGCACTCTTTGGATGTGCACAGACAACTTAGATTTTATTTGGACAGGACTAAGCCTCTCAGAAAAACTGAACACCTGTTGGTTGCCTTTGCTGCTGAGGCAGAGGGGAAGGCCATTTCAAAGCAAACCATTTTCTAAGTGGATAGGCCATTGCATTCATTTCTGCTATAAGCACCATGGAAAACCTACCCCACAGGGGATAAGATCGCATTCCACCAGGGCTGCATCTACTTCTACAGCCTTTCTCAGAGGTGTCCCTACCAGGGACATCCTAGAAGCTGCTACCTGGAGCTCTGTATATACCTTCACCAAGCATTACCACTTGCCTATTTTTTCTAAATCCAGAGCTGGTTTTGCCACTGCAATCTTGCAGGGCTTAATAGCTGGTCCTAATGCTCTCTAACTGCCTCCTCCCTTCCATAGCTTTGGGAATCTACCCAAATGTGATGACTGCAACAGTGAAACACGAAGAACATAGTACAGTTGTGTACACTTACCATAAATGTAGATGTTCGAGTGTATTCACTGTTTCAGTCCTGGTTACCCACCCTCCAGCCCCCTACTTTCTTCTTGTTTAGTGTATTTCAGCTTTCTAGTGTATTTGCTTTTTGTTGGGGGTGTAACCTTATATAATTGCTTCCCATTATTAGGGGCACCTGACATCTGGGGCAAGAAAAACTTTTGGCTGCATGCTTTATACTGCTGACAACCTGACGTCATGGAAGAAGAGACTACATCTGACGCATGACCCAAGACTTTGATATTCAGGCTGGCTGAGGGCTACATGCAGGCAGATAACCCAAATGTAATGACTGCAAAAGTGAATACACTCGTTCATCTACATTTATGGTAAGTGTACACAACTTTATTTTCTGTGCCATGGGGCTGATTGCCTGTCTCAACATTTACATTTTCATTTCAGTAGAATTCAGCAGCAGAAGGGTTTTAATTAGCTTTTTGGGCCAACACACTATTTTTTCAGATTTAGTTGCATACGAGTGAACCCTGTGTTAAATGGCATTTAATATAAGAAAATACAGTTTTGAATAGTTGTGTATTGTATTAATTTTGATCTGGCTTTAATTCTTCTATTTTGATTCCAGACAGTCAAGCCTGTACCTTCAGACAGACTTAAGGTTACTGCAGTGTGTGGAAACTTGCTTTCTAAACCTTTAAAAGGATATGGGAGATGTTTGAATGCAACACTTTTTTTTTTGTTAAAATAAGTGCCACTGAAGAATAACCTTTGCAGTATTAGGAAATGGAAGACCTTGGTCTTTCTCTCCCAAGATAAAACTGTCTGAAATTGTGCTGCAAGACGATGGAGCCAGTGTCATAATTTTATTGGGTGTGAAGATGGAGGAACAGTATCAGCAAGTGTGACGCAGGGCATCTGTGTGTTTGAGAAGCATGGGCAGTGTACCTCCATAGGAGCTATGTATTTATAATCAACCCCAGTTATTTTTATATAGTTACAAATATTTTGTTCTAGTAATGCTTTAAAAAAAATCCGTACAGTGTATTACATCAATGTAAAAATCCTCTCTTATGGTGCTGTGCATCTCAGCAGTATGTTGCTTCATTCCTTCTCTGTCCCAATTCTTTCTCATTCTGGCTTCTTTCTTTTGGTTCCTTCTTTTCCTTAGCGCTTCATAGATCTGTTTGGTCCTTTGTCTCCTTAACCTCTCTAGTTTCCTCCAGGGTGCCATCTTCTCTCATTTTTGCTCACTCTTCCTGCCTTTTCTATTCTACTTTTTGCCCTTTCTGTTTTATTTTTCCATGTTTCCCTGGGTAGGTGGTAGTTCCATCTCTGGACCTCGGGTATTTTATATTCCTTTTGTAGTCCTCCCTTGTTCTTTCTCGAACATCCTTTTCTCTGCATACCAAATGTTTTTCTTCAGCTATCCCACTTCTCCAGCTTTCTTTCCTGCCATTGCCCCCCCACCCTTCTGTTCCCCATATTTTTTGGTGTTATCTTTATCCCAGTCCTTTTAGTGCCACCTCATTCATGCCCTATGTCTCCCTCTCCCTTAATCTGTTGCTTCACCACCTCCTGGTGCTATCCAGTGAATGGTATCCAATTTCAGTGCATATGAAGGGATATACGAGAGCCCTCAGCCACTCCCTCCCCCTGTTTCATATTCATTCTCATTTTTGCCCTGCTCTCTTCTCCTAAGCTTTTTTGACCCAGTCCTCCTCTTACAGTTGTAGTTTCTTCTTCCAAAGGTCTATATTTGTATGGTGCAGAGTCAGTGGGGATTATTGGTTGTATCTTATATTCTTGCTGTATTAATTCTCCCAAGCAATATACAAGTCTTATCCTAATCTTTCTGGAGAGCGTGCCTTACCTTTTTTCCAAGTTCCTCTATGCTTTCCTCTGTTCATAGTCTCTCTCTCTCTTTCTCTGTGATCCCAACATAGAGTCCTAGTTACTTGGGGAGGGTCTGCCTAAACCCTAAGCTTCAAGCATCTCCCTCAATCTTTCCATTATCATTGCCGCAGCCACATCCTCTGACATTATTGTGCAAATCTTATTTCCTCTCTTTCTTCCAGCATTTGTAAATTGTATCTGACTTCATTGCCAACTCCTTAATCACAGCAGTGTACAGACCTTGGAATAGCAAACACCCCTGTGAGGTCATCCTCTGTATCCAGTTCTCCTCAGATATTCCTCTGTTTTTTAATGTGAATATTTCAATTTGTGGCCTTGTGTACGGACTGTATCCAATATATGAGTTTTTGTCTGCTTTTGCTGCATCTTCCTTGGGAATTCCCACTCCACCATATCAAAGGCTGTCCACAGATCAAAGAGCACAAGCCAACAGGTACATAATTTCCAGCAGGTTTCACAAGTTTTTCTCTCCCTTCCTTCCTTTGGCAACAGATTGTTTGTTCTTCCAGCTAATACCGTTGCCAAAATCTTGATGTCTACATTAATCAAAGAATGAGGCCTATAATTATCCACGTCCTCCATTTCTCCTCCCCTTTCGGTGTCATGGTTATACTGGCCCTCTTCATACTTAGATCTTTTGCCCAAGTCCTGTATTCTTGTGTATTCCTCCTCCTAGGACCTTCCACTTTATTTACCTTCATCTTTTATGTGGCTTTCTTTATCTCATCGCTCATAACTTTTCAATTCAGCTTGTCATTGTTCCCCATTGTATATCTCTGTGTATTCTTTCCCCAGTTCTTAAACTTCTGTTCCTTCTTGTTTGTAAATCTCCCTGATTAGCTTGCCCTCTTCCAAATGTTATCCATATCTTCCTCTTATCCCCTGCACCTATCTGTCTGCTGCTGCTGTATTTCTTGGATAACTTTTTCCCTTGTGCTTCACTATCTGCCAGTAAGTCCCTTCAGTACCATTATGGAATTTCCTGCACTGTGATACTTTTACTCTCTAATTCCATTCTTTTTTTTCCTGTGATCTGTAGTGCTTCTCTTCTACTTTCATTTCTGGTTTCCTTCTCTGACTTTCTCTAGCTTTCTAAATCACCCTTCCTTTTTTCCCTTCTGCACTCATATTTTCCCTGGTCAGTGACCTTGATCCCATCCCACCAGTGTTCTTCTTTCACATGGTTATCCTGCATTGATTCCTTTACTAGTCCTTAGTGTTTCCTTGTCCTCCTCTTCCCTTCCATTTATAGCTAGTCCACCTCCGCTTCCTTCTCATTGTTTTCTGTGCTTGCACAATTAAGCTTCACTGGTGCATGGTCTGTGTGTTGCCTGTATTTGGTCTTTCTAATTATTTACATTAGGTTGTACTTCCCTAAGAACCTGTCAAACCTACTTGCCTGTTTCAAAATGTTTGAAGGTGTATTCCGTCTTGGTTAGATAACTCTCTGTGATTGTCTGGCCACCCTCCCACTTTCATTCCTTAGTCCAATTCTTGACTTATCTTTTTGTTATAGTACGTCTTTTTTTGTTTATGTGATGACATTGTAGTCCCCTTAATCTCTATCCCTTCTCCTGATTGTGCCCAATTTTGGGGGGGGGGGGGTTGTACAATCCTCTCCCTGTTCTTTTGTCCAATAGGCACCTTCCATACTTCCATGACAGATTATTCATCTGTCTATCCTTCTTTTTATCACTTCCTCTGTGGTTGTCTGAAGTTCCCTAAGAAATACAGTTGCTACTCCCTTCATTCTTTCTCCATGCCTTATTGTCAATGTCTGTGGTTAATCATAACACAGTATCTTAATCCTCCTCTCTGATTTTCAATTGTGTTATGTGCCAATGTCTCCCCATCCTCTCTTGCTTTTCTTGTATTTGATGAATCCTTAATGCTTCCCTGCATTTTTCTGGTTTTAGATTGCACCTTCCTGCTTTCCACCATTGCTGCCATACAGCATCACCGTCCTTCTGGGCCTACTCTCCAAGTTGAACATTATGTTGTTTGGTAGTTGCCTATGCTTGTACCCCACCCATCAGATCCCCACCTTTTGGCTCGTGCATGTGCATGGATATGTATTGGACACAGACCTTTTAAGGCTCTTTATTCCCTCCCAGTATCTGTTGACCTAATACACTGCATGCCAGCCCAATAATGTCAGTCTTTTTATTTCACAGCATTGCTATTCATTGTTCTCCCCTCCCCAGCATTACTCACCAGTCTGGTACTTCATTTTTGTTATAGTCCAACATTTTCTGTTTTTGCAGTCTTATAGCTGTTAAATATGCCATTTATCCAGCATTGTCCTTTTATTTCACATTTGTCTGTAGGTCATTCTTTAGTTCCTCCCGTGCTTTCTTTTTCATGCCCCCCCAACCAGTTACTTTGACAATAATTAAATCTCTTGGGTGTAGATATTAAACCTATGTTTAATGCAAAAAAAGCTCTTTTCACAAGTATCCCCAAATTAGAAGGGTTGACTTTTTTTGAAGAAGTGCTTTTTCAATATTCAGATTTGGACAATGATATGGTCAAACTTGTTTGTGAATTTATGAGTTTGGTACTAGATAATTTTCTCTGGTTTGAAGGGGAATATTACCAGCAAATCAAGGGTGTCCCTATGGGAGCAGCATGTTCACCTGTTTGCCAACCTTGTTTTACTGGGTTGGGAGAACAAGTTTGTCATTGGTGGCCCCCATTGGGGTAGTGTTAAATTATATCTATGCTATTTGGACGATATCTTTTTACTATGGACTGGTATGGAAGAAGACATCCCTAAATATATAGAATATCTAAATTCCACTACCAACTTTTTGGAATTTACGTACCAATACCATAAAAATTCAATTAATTTTTTGGACACAACCATTTCGAAAGAAAAAGAGGGATTTAAATCCTTGGTATATAGAAAGAAGACTTTTTGTAATGCCTACCTACATTTCCAAAGTGAACATCCATTTAGACAAAAAAATAGTATAGTGAAAGGACAGGCTATAAGGGTTGCTAGGATGACTTCCTGTAAAGAGGATTTAGTTAAGGAATTTAAAACCATTTCCGATATATTTTTGGAGAGAGGTTATCCATTGGAGCTTTTAGACAATATTCTTCAAGAAATATATACACAATGGGTATTAAGTACCATCCCTTGTTAGGTACTCATTCGGAAGGGATATCATGCAACAATGAAAATGGTTTAAAATCAGGAAATTTTACTAAGGCTTGTATTTTGCAGTATAATACAAATACCCAATTGGTCCAAGAAGCTTTTGAAAGAAATTGGAACATTTTTAGGACTAGGAAGGAAATTCTGGATAAAGTAGGCAACAAGCCAAAATTTGTTAATAGAGTAGGTCACAATATTAAACAGTTATTGGAATATAAATTTTGACAATATGAGCCAAGCCAAACAGGGTACAAAGCAGTGTGGTATGTGCAAATATTGTCCATACATTACTAAGGAATCTACATTAGTTTTAAATAACATTGGGAGTAAAGTTTATTTTAAAAAGGGCAATTGTAATACAAGAGGGGTAGTATATTTGGCTTGGTGCATGACAAGTGGGCATTTCTACGTGGGTAAAACTGAACGAATGTTAAAAAACAGAATATACGAACACATAAATGATGTAAAAAATCATAGAACTACAGATGCATTATATAGGCATTCCATTAATTGTGAAAAATTTGATAAATTTGTGTTTGGTATTCTGGAAACAGTACAAATCAACCCTAGAGGTGGAGATTGGAAAAACATTTTAAAAAAGGAGGAGAGCCAGTGGCAATTTAGATTGGCAGCTATGTTTGCACCAGGTTTAAATGACTATGTATCACTTGCACCTATGTTACAAGAAAGAGCCAATAATATATAGGATTAATTGTGTGTTTTTCAATAGTATTAGTTTAAGGTGTTTTTTATTAGATTAACACAACATGGATAGAAATTAATGGATTTTAATTTAAGAATTTTAAAGTTTATTCTTGTATTCAAATCTATTATTAAATTATTTATTATTAATATTTTTTAAGTAAAGTGAAAGTATATCTATGTATATGACAAATGTTATACAACAAATATTTAGTGGTTAATTTATAGGACGCAAAACAGTAGTTTATACAAGAATGTTTTTAAACGTATTTTTGGTTATATCTTTTTAAATTAATTAATGGTGATGTCATCACAATTTAGTATATAAATGTATTTAATTGGTGCTTTTGTTTTATTTCTGAAGAAGTCTCGATTGGAGATGAAAGCGCTAAAATGGTTTATTAAAGTACTTCTATTTTATCTCTGTGTGTATTCGTCAGTACACGTTTTTTTTAAAAATATCAGTGGTTCCGTACAAGGTTTCGGCTATTTTTTTGTTTTAGTATCTGGTTTTTGGTTACGTTTACTATGTTTAATGCAGTTTACTGAACATAAAGTAGCTATGAAAAATATTGCTTACCTTGCAAGCTTGTGTCCATGATTCACTTTACTGTATCATCATCAGAGGAATTTCTATACTTCTCATTGTTCAAGTTTTGATGTTGCTCCCTTCATTATTTAATACGGCCATCCTACGCTGTCCACAGTCACTTTCTTTTTTGTCCTTTTCTTGCATTTATTTTTCTGTTTTTGCGGTCATTTTTCATTCTTTCTGTATTCCTGCCTTCTGCTTTGCCATCCATCATAAATGTTTCCATCCAGTTTTTCCTTCAGTTGCGCAGTAGTCATCTAGAATATCCCCGTACTGCCTTCCCATTTCATTGGAGCTCTCTCTTGTTGATCGATCTCTATTAATCTGATTTTGTGCCTGAATATCCCTCTTCTACTAATTTTTACTTCGCTGCTTTGTCTCTCTTCACTTATCTGTGTACTTGCCTCTGTCATTTATTTCCTGCTGGTCTCTCTAAATGGCATGTTGTTCCTCTGAACTTCCCGGTCTTGTCTTCTGACCTGTGGAGTTTTGGCATTTGATATTACACACATTCCCTGTGTCTCTGTATCAACTCTCCTGTGTCTGAGGCTGTTCTCCCAGTCTCTCTCTCTCAGTGCAAATTTGTATTGCTTGTGTTAGTTGTTTGTAGTATGTTGGGTTAAAGTTATGAATGTTCTTCATATTGTGTCCTGAACAATTCCCCTTCCTCCTTTATTTCCAGAATTGCAGGGTTATTCAATCATGCAGCCGTTACATTCATTTAGCTCATTTAATATCAGTATAGCTTCCCTAATCCTATAAAGTGTTTTGGAATAATCATCAACCAGCTTTACAAACATCCCTGCAAATGGGATAACTGTGGCTTTTTGCTTGCCTTATTTCATTTTTGCATAATAGGAGTAGAAGCTGGCCAAAACATGTCTGGGTCTGTTTTCTCCAGCTGCTTCTTGCTATCCTGCTCTGTAGTCTATTCTTTTGGTGTCGCTTGATTTTGTGGTAATACAGATCATGTCCTTCATGGATGCATCTGCAGTCATAACAACTGGGTTGTCCTGTCGTCAGGCAGCCCTTCAGTCGGCCGGATTCCAAAGTCCGGGTCCGGCTTCGGCTGATGTCGCACTTCACCCGACGTCATCTCTGTTGGTCTTCGGGTATAAAGGCATCAGCCGACACCATTTTCCTCAGTCTTTCTTGCCGCGTGGCGCCCGAAGCAGAAGCTGTTCGCAAGTGCCGGTCGGTCGGATCCAGAGATTACTTCTACCGAATACTACTTCGAAGACTTCTAAAGCTAAGTACCCCGTTGGGGACTCTTTCTTGCCTCAGCCGATGTCAGAAAAAGTTAATAATTGTTTAACCTGTGGGAAACAAATACCTCATAAAGATTTCCACTCTTATTGTCTGCCTTGTTTAGGCCCAGCCCACGACGTAGCAGCCTGTTCGGCCTGTGCTTCCTTCAACCCACGAACGCTTAGGCGTCGGTCGGAGTTTGCAGAACAGTTTTTCGGTTCTGATTTTGCGTACATTATGCCGTCGGATCCTCCGACTACCCAATCTGCCAAAAAACGCAGAGATAAAGACCGACACTCGCGGTCCGCGGTTTCGGCCGAAACCATGGTTAAGCAAACCGCGAGTGTCTCGGTTTCGGCCGAAACCGAGAAAACTGATCTAGGTACAGCTGAATCTATCTCTACAACTGAGGCCCCTGCTACCACTCTTGAATCGGCCACAGAAAATTTATCCACTACGGTGGTTGCCACTGACTTATCAGACACCATTCCCTTGGATGTCTCTACCCCAGCACGTGGTGCTGCTAGGCCTCCAGCAGCCATGTCCATTAAGGCCTTCGCCAGGGCTAAAGCAGCCAAGACTACTAAAACAGTGCCAGTTAAACCCCCCACAACCAGGCCCTCTTCTAGTTCTCAAATGCTTACCTTGGCAGAAGATTTAATTTCATTAATTAGAGGATCTCAATCTCACCCAGACAGGGCCTCTCAGCCCCAGAGAAGAGACCTAGGGCAGAGCCCCTGAGCCAGTGTCCTCTGATGATTCTGCTGATGAATCAGACATAACTGACCAGCCAGAGGCTCCTTTCTCCAATTTTGAAGATTCTGATGCTGAAGAATCCATTCCAGCTGCTTCCCACCAGAAGAACTCTCCTTTGGGGATAACTTACATGCCATGCGAGAGCAGTTCCAATGGCAGCAACAGGATTTTTCAGACTCCAGAAAAAGACTTAGGACCTTTCTGCACCTTCCACAGCACAGACCCTTAGCTATACCTCCTGTTCTCTCTGTGGTGGATGATGCTTTCAATGATGTCTGCTCCGCTCCAGATTCTTTACCCCCAGCACCTGCCAAACCAGACAGATTTTACAGGGTGCCAGATACTCATCACCACCTTTACAAGGCCCCACTTGCAGACCCCGAAACTATATCCCAGGGTCCCAAGGCAGTAGCCGCGACCATTGCTAAAAACCCTATTCCTTCTGAAAGGGAAGCAAGGTCATTAGACAGATGGGGTAAAAAGGTCTACACTTCAGCTACTCTCTCAACTAGAGCTTTAAACTGTCAGTTTCACATGATACAATACCAAGAGTTTATGCTTGATCAGTTAACTAAAAAGCTAACCACTGATGAATCTCTTGATAAGAAATATGTATTAGAAATGGTAAATAACATACAACAGGTTAGTAACCATTCCTTAAAATGTGGCTATGATGCACTGGAGGCTTCATTTAGATCAGCCATGACTGGCACAGTGATAAGAAGGCATGCATGGCTAAAGGAGCAAGCTTTACCGGATCATGTTAAAGCTAAGTTGCTAGATGCTCCTATGGATAAGACAAGTTTGTTTGGTACACCTGCCCAGCAGGTTATGAAGAAAATGGAAGAAAAGGCAAAATCTGTTCAAACGGTTAAAGATTTCTTGCAGGTTCAACCCCCAAGGTTTAGCAGGAACTGGCCTGCCAAAATTGGTCCTTTCCTGACTCCACAAGATCTCAAAGGGGCAGGAATAGACGCGTTCCAGAGGCAGAAACCAATCCAGAGGAGGTGCCTACAGAGGACGACAGTGGCAAGGTAACAACAGAGGCACAGACACAACCACTGCCACTACATCAACACAACCACAGTGACTTAACCCTAAATCCGCCTACCAGGGAACAAATAGCAGCACCTCTAGGCGGAAAGTTAACCTTATTTTCAAAGAACTGGCACTACATAACAAAAGACAAGTGGATTTTACGAACCATAGATCAAGGTTACCGGTTCCACTTCCACACTTTACCAGTCAAAAGAGGAATGCCAAATCTACCTCCAAATCAAAAAACAGAGGCTCTACAACAGATAATGGAGTTAGCAAACATGAGAGCTGTGGAAAGAGTGCCAACAGCAGAGCAAGGAAAGGGGTTCTACTCCAGACTATTCCTAGTTCCAAGAAAGGAAAGAAGTTGGAGACCAATTCTCGACCTGTCCACCTTAAATACATACATCATTGTCCCAAAATTCAAAATGCTGACCCTACAGCAACTTCTTCCCATGCTGGGCAAGGAGTGTTGGCTGGTAACTCTAGATCTCAAGGAGGCATACCTGCACGTCCCCATTCGACCAATCTGCAGAAGATACCTCAGATTTCTTGCAGGATCAGAGCACTATCAATTCTCAGCATTGCCCTTTGGCTTATCTACTGCGCCCAGAGTATTCACAAAATGCCTGGCATCAGTAATCGCCCATTGCAGACTACAGGGAATTCAAATTTACCCATACCTGGACGACTGCCTGCTACAAGGGGACAACAAAAGCAAGCTGACAACAGATTTACAAAGGGTCATTTACTTGCTACAAGCACTGGGATACACAGTCAATTTACAAAAGTCAAGGCTGATACCATCCCAAACAAGAACATTCCTGGGCGCGGAATTGGACACAGTAAAACAAATGGCATTCCTAACTACAGAAAAACAAAAAGAACTCCCTCTTTACTTCTTGGCACTAACAAAACTGAACAAGTTAACAGCAAGAAAAGTACTGCAGGCCTTGGGCTTCATGGCATCATGCATAATCTTGGTCCCATTTGCCAGACTACATATGAGAAAACTACAGTGGTACCTAAAGAATTTATGGTCCCAACACAGGCACAGCCTAGAAACAGAAATCCCACTAATTCCATGCTTAAAACAGGAGTTCCTATGGTGGGCTCAGGCATGCCAGTCAAACCCAGGCCTACCCTTTCGCAGATGTCAAGCAAGCCAGACCATCACAACAGACGCTTCAGACCTAGGATGGGGGCCCACATGCTGGACAAATGCGTGCAAGGATTGTGGACACAGGATCAACTTCACCTGCACATCAACCTAAAAGAAATGCTGGCAGTAAAACTGGCAATCCAAAAGTTCAGACCATTTCTCAAAGAGGGCCAGTTGATGATAAGGACAGACAACACCACAGTCATGTGGTACATCAACAAACAGGGAGGCACTCATTCATACCCCTATGCAGAATGACTTTGGAGCTGTGGACCCTGGCACTCAGCTACAACATCCAGTTACAGGCAATATTTGTACCGGGAAAAGAAAATACTCTAGCAGACATATTAAGCAGAACCACATCGGATGCCCACGAATGGAAGCTGCACCCGGACATCTTCAAGACCATCTCAAAGAAATGGGGAATGCCTCAGATAGATCTATTCGCATCACCTCTCAATCACCAGCTCAAAAAATTCTGCACAAGGACATTCCACCCACTAGCATGGAAAGTGGATTCACTCTCCTTCAGCTGGAAAGGCCTAACAGCATATGCATTCCCACCTCTTCCCTTGATACACAAAGTACTACTAAAAATCAAGGAAGAACGTCCAAGGATAATCCTGATAGCTCCAAACTGGCCAAGACAACACTGGTACCCACTGCTGCGGAGCATGTCTCAGAACAATATGTGGCCAATACCCCTGATGCCTTTGATGTTAACTCAGAACAACTACAGCATCATACATCCAAACCTAAAAACGTTGCAACTGACTGCATGGAACATCACATAGCAGCAGCTAATCCAGAACTTTCCCAAAGAGTTAAAGACATTATTCTTGAAGCACGCAGACCTTCAACAAGAAGGAACTATGCTGGAAAATGGAAAAGGTTTGTCATTTGGAGTACTGAAAGAGGAAAAGATGTGTCAAACATAGATATGCCTAACATTCTGGAGTATCTGGCCGAACTTCTGCATTCAGGCCTGTCCTACTCCTCCATCAAGATACATGCATCAGCTATTTCAGCAGAATACAGCTTTGATCCACCTGTTTTTTCGCACCCTTTGCTCAGGCAGTTCCTCAGAGGAATCAAGAATGTAAAACCCCCAAGGAAACCACCATTACCAGCTTGGGACTTGAACTTTGTGCTAGAAAAGTTGACACTATCACCATTTGAACCAGCAGCAACAGCAGACCTACAACACCTGTCATGGAAAACTGCTTTCCTACTGGCAATTACTTCAGCAAGGAGGGTTTCAGAACTACAGGCCTTAATGGCGGTGCAACCCTTCCTAATCTTCCACCAAGATAGAGTGTCCATGAGGACTAATCCTACATTTATGCCTAAGGTGGTATCCAGAGTGTCTTTAAACCAGGCAATCCACCTACCTACCTTCTTTCCCAACCCACAAAACAGAGGGAAAGAATACTGCATACCTTGGATGTACATAGACAGCTACGCTACTACTTGGACAGAACAAAAGTAGCAGAAAGACTGACCAACTTTTGTAGCCTATGCAACAGGAAGGGAAGGAAAAGCTATTTCCAAACAGACAATCTCCAAATGGATAGGAAATTGCATACGATTCTGTTACTCCTTCCATGGAAAACCAATTCCACAGAACATAAGACCTCATTCTACAAGGGCAACAGCCACTACCACAGCCTTCTTACGAGGAGTGGCAACCAAAGACATTATTGAGGCGGCTACTTGGACCTCCGTGCATACATTTGCCAAGCATTATAATTTGCCTCTATATTCCAGATCCCGAGCAGGGTTTGCCACTGCTGTACTGCAAGGGATCCTAAACACACCATAATCTACTTTTATCCTCCTCCGGCTAGTTGGCTATGGTATTCTACCCAGTTGTTATGACTGCAGATGCATCCATGAAGGACATAGTACAGTTTTGTACCTACCATAAATGTAGATGTCCGAACTGGATAGCATCTGCAGTCAGGATTACCCTCCCTCCTTCCCCTCTGTGGTACTCCTAGGGTGTTTACCCTCCTAATAGCTAGCTGGTGGGGGGGGGGTCTTTTATGGTGTATTTGTTTGTATATATGTACATACATGCTTATTTTTGTGTTTACCTCTATCTTTTTGGAAACATTGGCATCTATCCAAATTTTAGCCTTCAAGAGGGCTACTGGCATCTGGGGCAAGAAACACTGAGGAAAATGGCGTCGGCTGATGCCTTTATACCCGAAGACCAACAGAGATGACGTCGGGTGAAGTGCGACATCAGCCGAAGCCGGACCCGGACTTTGGAATCCGGCCGACTGAAGGGCTGCCTGACGACAGGACAACCCAGTTGTTATGACTGCAGATGCTATCCAGTTCGGACATCTACATTTATGGTAGGTACAAAACTGTACTTTTTCTGTAATAGCTGCTATACAAACTGCTCTAGTTCACTGTCATCCACGCTCTTATATTTCAGCTATCCTCATGTTCTTTCTCGAGTGATTTTCAAGGTCATTCTCTCTTCTCCTTGCCTTTTATATTATTTCTATTAGCCGCTATATTATTGGTTCTGTCCCTGCAGCTCAGCTTTAATCACTGCTTTATCTTCTTACAGATCTTGCACTTTTCCCTGTTTCTTTTCATTTATTTGTTGGCCTGTTTGTTTCAAAGAGCTTGCACCCTGTCCTACTGTGATTATATTTTCAAACAAAATGCACAGTCGTTCCTCTGTTTTCATATTTTAAAGCAGCTATTTGTTCCCCCTTTAGTTACTGCTCATTTATATTTTTGGGGTTGTTTTTCTTCCTGGGAACACTTTTTTTATCCAAATTTCTGCATGTCCTGTCTGGAGCTTTGTTCTTAGACGGCCATCTTGGCCCGGCTTTATAGTGAGACTAATGATTTGACGGCTATTTCAACTTTAGAATCAGAATGTTTACCTGATTTTTCACAATTGGTCTTGTTCTTGTACATCTCGTTATCTGCAGCAGTATATGTTCTTTGTTATGGACTGAATCAAAGAATTCAGAGGTAGAAATCGTGAATGAGTGGTCTGCACTCTGACATGGAAAAATAAAATCCACCCGGCAGGCGTACTATGTAGTAAGTTGAACTGAAACAAGACTGGCTTTGATTGCATACTGTTAGGTCTTAAGACATCTTTTCTAGAATAGTTTGAGTAGTTCAGATGTTTTGACCGGCTATACATTTGTGTGCGTTTCGATAGTGCTTTCCATCATTTCACCTGAGAAATTTGCAGACTCTGTATAGGCATTGTTAGGGGGTTTCAAGCATTAAGGAATAATTAAAAATTCACGACTTTTATTGGACCAGGAATTGGTGTAAGTACTCAACACCAATCAGGCTATGGTTAGCTAGAAGTAGCTTCTGTCTTGTGATCTTTTTATGAATTGTTTTTAAACAAGTGTACATTTACACTGACTGGTAATTTGGACAGTACATATGAGAATCTCTTAAGTGATTTAAAAAAATGTAAGTCTTTTTTTAATTGCTATTTGGGTTGTATATCTTCCTAATGTGATTAGATTTACCATTAATTTTAGATCTAGTAGATAATTTGTGTACATTTTCGGGATTTAAAGAATAGCATTACATTTTAGTTTTTCTAAATTAGAGTTGCATTTCAGTTTTTCTAAATTAAAGTTGTATGTCAGAATCTCTAAATATTTTGCCTTTAATGTGTTATGGTCACCCATCAAGTTTTTATCACCTTTCTGTATTTTACATTCTATTTTGTCAATGTCTTCTTAAGCTGTTTAGCTCCTTGTCCAGTTTTTATCTTAATGTTGTACCAACATAATATTTTTCTTTTTAAGTAGGAATATCCTCCCCACACACACACAGATGTGTGTGTGTGTGGATATATATATATATATATATATATATATATATATATATATATATATATATATATATATATATATGGGCTTACTTTACATAATTGATCCATACTTTGCTGAAACTTTTTGCACAGATGTAAAGAGCAAACATTTAATGAAGCGAACGTTCACATCAGCAAAATGTTCCCCAGTGAAAGGAAGCAGTTGGCAAGTGTTAGGAAATTGCCCTTTTCCCCACTGTAGTGCGATCCTGGAGTAGGTATATATAATTGGGGGTGTGGGGTGCAGTCCCAACCTGGGTGGGTTTGACATACTGCAATGTGCATTTCGTTCGTACGATGGCCAAGTGCTTCCTTTCTCTTTGGTATCTTTTGCTGATTTGAACATTTGCTTTATTGAACATTTACTCTTTTCATCTCTACAAAGAGTTTCAGTGAAATGTAATTCAATTGTGACAGACCCATATATATATATATATATATATATATATATATATATATATATATATATATATATTTTTTTTTTTTTTATTTATATAGTGATAGACAGCTATAGAGATGGCTATAGATAGAGATGGCTATAGATACAGATATGAATGACACTTTTCCATTATTTATATCAAGGAAATGCTGGATTTCATTAATTAACCATTCCTTAAATTTTTTAATTGTGTTATACATGCTGGAATTCTTCTGAAAGATATAAGTTTTTAGTCAGATTCCAAATGTAATAGCATTATGAGCAGACAAAGGATATGAAACTACTATTGCTTCCCCAAGCTAGATTCTAAATCATTTGAGAGAGAGTGAAACTACCAATTCTTGATTGTGTACCATGTCTGAGAATAATATGTAAATAACGAGTTTGGCTCTGAATATTCAATTATCTTTCACATTATATAATTCAAGAAATTCTAACAGAGCTTCGGTAACAGTGGATTTCTTACATTTATTAGCAGCATTTAGATATCACTCAGTATACAATTAAAATCTCCTGCCATAGTTAAACCTCTTTTTGATTTTTGAATTACTTCCTCTGACTGCTTTCTGACCATTTTAAGTCCAATCTCTGGTATCCAGTAAATGTTTACAAATGTTGAAACTTTATATAACTCCAATGTTACTAAACAAAATATTCCATTGTATCTTTGTATTTAATATTCTAGGTATTGGTAAGGAGTTTTCTTTTTCCCATAAAATTGCACCTCCCATTCTGTTCTGAGTATAGAGTATTGATTCTGTCAGTCTGTATCAAATTAGTTTCCTGTAAACAAAAAATAATAATTTCAACTTTGAATAGCTTTTAAATATTTGTTTAAACTACCCCTTTTACATCTGTTATTTAAACCACTAATATTAGTAAAGATACAGTTCATATGTGTCATGTAGAAAGGCGACACTTATGTCTTGTTAACTTATATGGGTTAAGATTCTTTCATATAACTTAAATTTTTATGTAAACTTTGCATGTAATGTTTCAGATGCATCAAAAATATAAAGTGAAATAGCGTTTAAAATGTGAAATTAAAACTGAAATATAACTTGTAACCTTCATTCATCAGAGTTTAAAACTCCATGTTTGAATAGTTCATCTGTCCAAATGTACCACCTTCTCTCCAAAATCAGAGTTTAGCTTTCTGATGCTACCAGTAAATATTATGAAAGAAAATTAAATAAACCATTAAATTATTAACTTTAAAAATCATTAATTTTTTTAATATAAATTTATCTATTTAAACAGTTAATAATATTGTGTAGTTTCTTTCTTAAAAATCTGTTTTATAATCCTGCACTCAAAATAATGTCCAAAAAGGGTGATGGCATGTCAGCGGCTTCTAAAAATGTACAAACCAATTTCTGTAATCAAGCTTTGTCAGTGTAAGTGGGCAGATTACACTGACAAAGCTTAATTAATGAAACCAGTTTGTGTTAGAAGCCTGCTGCATTTGGTTTTCTGGATATCTCTTTTATATCTGTGCACCAGTGGCAATATTTGTACTTTGTGTCTGTGTATATGTGCACATGTATGTGTGTGTGTGTGTGTGTATATGTGTATATATATATATATATATGTGTGTGTGTGTGTGTGTGTATATATATATATATATATATATATATATATATATATATATATATATATATAGCGTTTATATTACCTCGTCGACATTTTACTGCATCGAAGCAATAAATGTCGAACACAATTGATCGATACAGTAAAATATCGAACGAGTATAAAAAAAACCAAAAAAGAACCAAAAAAAAAACTAAAGGGCATAGGCTATGCCCCCCCCACACCCCCCACTATTTAAATATACCAACTCCGAGACTGCACTACATTGAGGTAAACGGAAACCCCCCCCTACGGAGATTTCCGTTTACCTGGCCAATATTCTTCACTTTCACTATTTTCGTGCCAACAATATCAGATTTGATATTGTCAGCTTGTAACAATACAATATAGACCCTACACATATATATATATATATATATATATATATATATATATATATATATATATATATATATATATATTATACGTGTTTTCATTTTCAAAATGCAGTTATATATAATCTTACTCATTTTTGTTATACATATCACATTTTAACAAAAACGCAAGTACAGTTCTAGTACAGCTAATTTTATTTTCCCTGCATTTTCCTGTTTTACCTTTCGCGTAGTAAATGTTTGTGTTTTGTTGAACAGGATACCTACCTGAATTTAACTCCCATTTTCAGTGAAGGACCAGGGCAAAACACTCTAGCAAGTACTGCTTAAGTAAGGCTGCATTACATCAAAAAAGCTCAATATACATGAAATTAGGTAAAGATGTTTACTGTGCACAAGTACATATTGTGAAATGTATGTAGAATACCAAGGAGTAGTGCATGCGTTATAGATTTGATTAAATCATATTTAAAAAATATTGGAAACCAAACAAGCATTGTGTTATGAAGAATATGGAAAAGAATGTGTTCAATACATAGCAATAGGCAGCTTAGGTATTTACAAAATATAAGTAAAGAAAATTTATTTATTTATTTTTATTTATTGACATTTGTTGACTGGGAAAGTCCACTGGGTTAGAAGCCCATTTTCAGTGGAGGCCCAGGGAGAAAAAATCCATAGTTAAACATAGCAACAAAAAGCTATACAATTATAATAAAAGCAGTAGTACAGAAAGTATAGGGTTGAAAATGGATGCATATGGAATGTTCAAAAGTAATAGACTTTAGTAATGTATAACATACTTTCAAACCATATGGTAGTAGTCCATGAACTTAATACAATGATGCATATCATTGGTGGGAGAAAAAAGTTTGTGAGGAAGGTGGATATCAGAGAGGGTTGGAAACAGGTTCTTGGTGGAATATATATATTCCAGTGTATACAAGAGGAGGAACACACTGTAACAAAGAATTTATTTTTACATCAGATTTCATCCTTAACTTTTTTTTAGGCCTGTTTAAAGTTGGGCACTTTACTTTATTAATTTATACTGATCCTTCTCAGACACTGGGAGCAAATAGTGGTCCAAAATTGGAGCTTAACAGTGGTCACACACTACTGATTGTTTTTGAAGTCATCTAGTCATACATTCACCTTACATACCTTGAAGTTTTTCTATCTCTCTTTATTTTTGATAAGTGTTTATTAGATATGAATCAATATGAAAATCTTAAGGTGGTGTCTCTTTTAGTGGTGTATTTCCTGTTCAAACTGGCATAAATGTGGACCTGCATCATTTCTACAAAGCTCATAGTGGACAAGGGTATGCCTTTTGTCAGTATTCCTGGAAAGCAGTACTGCCTATCAGTAATGTTTTATTTTCTGTTTTGCCATAGACAAGACATTCGTTCCAGCTTTGAGATTGATGTGGAGGTATATAGCCTGGTAAGTAGCAGAAAAAAATGATGCATGTTTTTCTCCTCTTTTATGTGGACAACTTTTTATCGGAGGGTACAGTTTGCTAAACAATTGCATTTTTTATATCGTGCTGCTTCCTCTCAAAACATTCCTTGCAAGAGGAGTCTTTGGCAGACTAGAACTAACCTAATATATAAAATGAAACATGCTTTACCAGTTTTCATTACCTTCGTTATTAAGCACTGAATGTCAGGACGCAATTTTGCAGAAGAATCCTAATTATGAATCTCTGCGGCAAAGCAGTAACTGAAATTAGTGTTTTAAACTACTGGAGATGTAGCTATACTACAAGTATTTTATTCCTGGAACTAGAGCAAAACACATTTTCTCAGATATGTAGATGTTTGTTTATTGGTTATAAGTGCATGTACGCACTATACATACATATGTGTATGTATATATATATATATATATATATATATATATGTGTGTGTATGTGTATATATATATATATATATATATATATATATATACACACACACACATATATATATATATATATATATATATATATATATATATATATATATATATATATACACATATATATATATATATATATATATATATATATATGTGTGTGTGTGTGTATGCTTAAACAGTGCATTATTCATTTAAGTAGTGTACAAATGTCTCTTTTGGCGGGGCAACTCAATATTTTCTATATGTATGTTAAATTACACATAATTACAGGCTAATGCTTGTAGCATATAGCCCTAACATTTTGCAAATTAAATTACTTCAGTTAATACTTTAAGTTATGAGGACAGATTAAGGAATTTAAAGTTCACTGTACATTTCCATAGATTTGACCTGATCTCGATATATAAATGCATATATGATACCACAAATGCAGCAACTTTGGGCATTCTGGTTAGCAAAAATGGGAAGGGATTTAACAAAAACTTTACTCACTTTGGTTCTTGCTGATGAAGCTGTAAAAGGGGATGCAGTATTTAAAAACAAGGCAGGTAAAATAATTTTGTCTACTCTTGTATGAATGGCAGATGATATGAGTGCTTTCAAAATGCTTGGCCTGTTAGACATAACATCCTGGAGATTGGCTTATGTCTAAGGAGGTCCTTAGCCATCTTAATATTTAGAAAACCCCTGTGCTGTACTGCATTGCATTTGCACATACACAACATAAATGAGAAACCTTAAGATCTGATAGTGGGAGGACCTCTGCAGTGTGTTTAATGTATGTAGTTTCCTTGTATGCAAACTTGAACATTGTTGTGTTTCCCTGTTTGATACTTTGAGTACACATTCTCATAGTTTCCGTGTGGATTCCAGATCTTTAGCCAAGACCAGCATTATTGCATAGCTTGTACTGCTCGAGGAAAGAGCATGATGCCAATCTCTGCCTTAAGTGGAAAAGCTTTAATCCAAAATTTAGAATATGCAAATAGGAAGAAGCTGCAGGCTGGACCTGCTGGCTTTTGAGGCAGCCTAGTACAGGGAGTGGCAGTGTTCCTGCTGCATGATCCCCAGGCTGCTGCTTCTCCACTGGCAGTAGGATAAAGATACTAAAAGCAGGCATTCATGGTCTTTCATGGAGTTCAATCTGTACTACTGACAGAAGGGTTAAGATGCTAAAGGCAGGCACTAGTTAACCCTCATGGAGGTGAATCTGCATCACAAACAGAAGGGCAAAGATGCTAAAGCAGGTATTTGTCAACCTTTATGGAGCTGAATCTGTACCACTGACAGAAGGGTTTAGATGCTAAAGGCAGGCATTAGTTAACCTGATGTGGTGAATCTTTTCCTGTGTAAGACGGCATTGTATTCCTTGCATGTAGCCAGCTTGTTCTCATCTTAAAAGGAGTCCTGCTTCTGTCCAGCCTGTGCTTCACTGGGAGATGGGAGGGCCTGTGAGAAGTGCCCCCCTCAAAAAAAAAAAAAACTGGGTATGCATCCCATAGTGCCTTCTCTGTCCACTGTCTGGTCAGATGACTGGAGATCTTCATTCAACTGGGACTGTACCCCACTATATAGTTCCCCAGCATGTGATCAGTTGTAGAGTTAACTGAACATGAAAGGAAAACCATGATTCTTGTTTGTGGGGGAGTGAACCCAGGACCATCTGCATTCCAAAAAGTTGTTAGCCTCTGGACCAACAAATAGTGTCTGAACATTTAGGCACTGAGCTTCTCCCAAGGAGAGGAGTTTGCTCTTTCCGCTAAGAACCACCAGGATAGTAATTTCATTTATTTTTACATGACAGCACATAAACACATTACTAACAAATAACCTAGTATTGTTTTGACAACTGAAAAGGACAATAAAACACTAACCCATGTCTAATGATTGAATCCAGGAGCTTCTGCATTACATGCAGTTTTCGGTGGTTCTGGACCAACAAGGAGCCTTGGGACAAATAACTCACCACTACAAGTCTCTACATCTGGGTCCAGCATGGCTAGTTGTTCCAGGATGAAGTAATCCACTGGGCTGTTTGACATAGGTTCATAGGTAGTAGGCATACAATCCATGAGACTGGAGCAAAGCCCAAATTCCCAATTCCTCAAAGTACTCTGGTTAAGTGACTTGCTCAAGGTCACACTAGGCAAATGAAGATGGAAGGATTCAAACCCGGCAACCTTGGACAGGAAGTAGTTTAACAAGTGAGGGCTTTAGTCCCATACATAGCTTGAGAAATGGGTCAGGCATTGAATGTTTTTATCGGTTCATAGGTAAATAAAATGCTAGCTGCCCTTGCAGGCCATTTTAAGCCTACCAGTTTCCCATTTTGTGCTTGAAATAACCTAACACATTTGGTTATAGATTGGCCTTTACTCAGTGTATGGTTGATAATTATGTATTACTCCTAATGAAAATAACTGGATGTGTTTTTACCTATCTAGTGAAATCGTCCACATTGGTACAGGACCATGGATTAATGCTAATGCCAAGCCAAACATGCTCTGGAGTGCTCTAACTTCAGTAAATTTGTATTTTTTGTGTTGTATTAAATGGATTTGACTCCATTTGTTATGGAATTCAATAATGCCTTGGAAAACAAGGAGCTCGGATGGCAGGTTTTCCTTAGGGCAGATCATATTCCTGGTCTAAATGAGACCTTAAATGTTAAATGTCTTTTAAATAATAGACTATACTATTAAACAGTTTTGACAAACATTTTTATAGTAGGCACACATTTGTATGTGCTATGTTTTTTTGTATACATGTCAAGTGTTATATTTCACATTTTATATTTTTGCCTTTAAGAAAATGGTATGTATTAATAATTAGATGAATGGACATTTGATTGGTTTATTTATTAATCAAATTTCGTATTTAAACCTGATTAACTGGTCAATTTTGAAGAAGTGTGTTGTGATTAAAACGAAAGAAAGCACTTAACTTTTTATCTGTGTGGACAGTCATTTTTTTCACGTTTTTTTTCCTGAAGTTTATAAGTGGAAATTGTTGCTAATGGCTATTAATGAATGTATAATTCAATTCAAAAACATTTGAAACACTAGTCTTGTTTTGGTAAAGTACAATACCCAAAATTAAATGATGGCAAACAGATTTGATTGAGTACTAAATAATGCATTTTGAGAACAAGCACAGACTATTGTTACTGACCAGCAATTACAGTACCAAGAAAAAATGAAGCTCACCACTGAAGCGATTTTATTTACCTGGCCAGCATTCAAACTCACTGACTATTTTAGGCTCCTGTACAAAGGTTCTTACTGTGCTATTTAATCTGTAAGAGAAATGTCCTCAATTATCCATGACTGGGGGGGTCAAGTACAAAAAGTAGTGCCCAAATACACAGATTTGGAATGGCAAGGGCAGCAGACTGTGCATTTCCATGCATACAATTTGACTGAGGCTTTCTTCTTTCAAGGATGAGCTCAAGCAGGTTATTCTGAAAGCTCTTTTCTTGAAGGCGGGCATTTTTTGGTCAAGTCTCCCTTTGAAACTAGTGCACATCTCCTTACCTAGCTAACTGTTTGCGATGATCCCATTAAGGGTATTCCTTTAGTAGATAACTTAGCTTCAGAAATGTCACATGTATTGCCTTAGTCATATTGTCAGGCATAGTCAATTGCAGCAGGCCAGCATGGAAGCCCACTGCAGAAGCAGTGCAAAGCATTTTAACCACCTCTATAACCCCCCCACACACACGCACACACATACACACAAAATAATCAGAAATGTGGAAAGCTTTTCAGTGTTGGATACATTACAGAGGACTGCAGCCTGAGCAGGCAAAACATACAGCTATGTCATCAAACCCGTAACAAGACATGCCTTCTTGCTGACTCCTCCAGTACATTAGACCACTTACCAGGCAAGTAGAAGAGGAAAGGTAAATTTCAGGATGCCTAGAAAAGACTTTACACAACTCGCCTGAGGGTCTGTAGAAAGCATTCACATCTTTAGGCAGAGGATGAGGTATCCTGATGCTTCCAAGCTGCAAAAATCGTACCCTTCAGCAAACAGTTAATGGCTATCATGACCCAAGACTCCATCTCTTCCTGAAATTCTCATTAAGATACAAGTAGGACAGGTGGAATAAAACAAAATTTTTGTTTGGATATAAAAATAATTTTCATTTGTTCTTGTACAGCCTTTTCTGATGCTATAATGATTTATAGCTCCACAGAAGGCCTCATTAGCTTGAGAGTTTCTCCAAAGGAAGTGACAGATTGGGGGATGGGCTGTGAGGAGGAAAGCAGTTTTCATTTTAGAAAAAGATAAATGGTCATTTCCATCCCATTTCCAGCAGTATAGAATATGAGACAGATGATCCTCCAGCCTTAGCACTCTGGGCTATGAGGGCTCAAGTGAACGGTATTCTGAGCAGAAAGGTCAGGTGAGAGGCTGACAAAGCACTGACACTGGGATGAGTGAACCAAATGGGGTTTATGAACATTGTTGGCGTCTTTATTTCTAATAACCAAACAATGTTCATAAATCCTTTTATAAAGGACTCTAGTTGTTTTCCCCACATAAAAATTATGACAGGTGGAGCACATAGACAAATATACTACCCCCATACTTTTGCAGTTGTATCTGTCTTTACTGACCACCATTTTATTAACGTGTGGAAAAAATATATTTTTTGATGAATCAATGAATCTACGTTGTTTGCAGTTATAACATGTGTAGGTACCAATGGCTCCTCTAAGAGTTTTGTGTTCTATTTCTAAAATAGACTTTACACTTGCAACCTTTTTATAAATGAGGTGTGGGTGGTCCCCTAGTACTAGCTAAGTCTCTGTTTCCCAAAGTAACTTTCCAGTTGTTGGAAATTACCTGTTTGATTCTGTGACAGTCAATACTAATAGGAACAGGAAAGGCACAATCCATTTCTTTTACTTTCCCACTGTTATTAGTTATAAACACACTAGTTAAAATTGGTGGAAACTTGTCCATCCTAACCAATAATATCTGCTCGAAAATTTCCCTCAGTTTTTCATATGGATACCCTTTCTGGACAAACATGGAAATAAGTTTGTTTGCCTCGCAATTGAAATTTTTGTTGTCTGAAATTTATCTGCTGAGACATATAATTTGTTCTCTGACCAAGTTCAACTTCATGAACAAAGGATGACCACTCTCAAAATAAAGGAAATTGTTAGTATAGGCGTCCTTGGGTGGGTGGGTTTATAACTAATAGTGGGAAAGTAAAAGAAATGGATTGTGCCTTTCCTGTTCCTATTAGTATTGACTGTCACAGTATCAAACAGGTAATTTCCAACAACTGGAAAGTTATTTTGGGAAACCGAGACTTAGCTAGAGTATTAGAGGACCACCCGCATTCAATTTATAAAAAGGTTGCAAGTGTAAAGTCTATTTTAGAAATAGGAGAACACAAAACTGTTAGAGGAGCCACTGGTAATTACCCATGTTATAACTGCAAACAATGCAGATTCATTGATTCATCAAAAATATATTTTTTCCACACATTAATAAAATGGTGGTCAGTAAAGGCAGATACAACTGCAAAAGTATGGGGGTAGTATATTTGTCTACATGCTCCACCTGTCATAATTTTTATGTGGGGAAAACAACTAGAGTCCTTTATAAAAGGATTTATGAACATTGTTTGGCTATTAGAAGTAAAGGCACTAACAATGCTTTAGCCAAACATGCTCTGGAGTGCTCTAACTTCAAGAAATTTGTATTTTTTGTGTTGGATGAAATAGATTTGACTCTATTTGTTATGGAATTCAATAATGCCTTGGAAAACAAGGAGCTCAGATGGTAGGTTTTCCTGGTCTAATTGAGACCTTAAATGTTAAGTGTCTTAAATAATAGACTATACTATTAAACAGTTTATTTGACACACATTTTTACAGAAGGTACACATTTGTATGTGCTATATGTTTTTTTGTATATATGTCAAGTGTTATAGTTCTCATTTTATATTCTTGCCTTTAAGAAAATGGTAAGTATTTATTAATAATTAGATGAATGGACATTTGATTGGTTTATTAGTCATATTTTGTATTTAAACCTAATTGGTTTACTGGTCAGTTCTGAAGAAGTTTGTTGTGATTAAAATGAAAGAAAGTGCTTAACTTTTTATCTGTGTGGACAGTCATTATGTTGCCTTTTTTCACTTTTTTTTCTTAAGTTTATTCTGGTTTTCGTGAATCTGGTGTTTTCATATTGCTTAATTTCCACTTATAACTGTATAAATAGCACGACTAATTTTGAAGTTGTAGAATGGGATTCTTTTAAGAGTCTGCTTATCTTTTCAAAGTCTGAATTATTTATTTTTCTAACTTATCAATTTTTTTTCCAAATGTATACTAGTGGTCTTCATACAATTAAACTAAAGTCTAAGTATTTTATTCCATTCACAACTTGCATATAGACTAATTAAAACAATCTATACTGTATTAATTGTTATACATTTTCACTGAGTCATAGAAATTAGCTAAAATGTTTTCGTGTACATAGTTAATCTGAAGTGGTTTATTGAAGGGATTTTTTTTAATTATATGAAAGTGCTATGATAGTCTATTGGAACAAAAAATCAGTACTATCTAATAAATCAAAAATATTCTATAATTTTATCTTAGCTACTTTATTTGAAAAGTAATGCATTTTAAGCAGCAGCTGAATAGTTTCCAAATCTGCAAATGCTAAAGCCTTCCTTTTGCTTTGATCTAATTTGATAGCTGAGTAAATTAGTTTATTAGGGAACAATAAATGTTGGACAGATGCTGTGGTGCAGTGGTTGGGGTTGCCGCCTTACAGCAAGAGGTTCTCCAATTCAATCCTCGGCTGGGGTGCCTTCCGTGTGGAGTTTGCATGTCCTCCCTGTGATCACGTGGGTTTTCTCCAGGTGCTCTGGTTTCCTCCCACATCCCAAAGACGTGCTTTAGGTGGATTGGACAGTGTAAATTGGCCCTAGGTGTGAGTGGGTGCATGTGTGCACCTTCTGTGGAAGGTTTGGTGCTGGGCTGGGAACTCAACACCGTAAAACTCTACTGCCAATCATGAGCTGTCGCGACCCCTAACTGGGAAAAGCCGAAAAAAAGAAGGGAACAGTAAATGTTAAAGTTTTTTATTTGAACATCTAATGGTCTGTTTTGATAGCAATAATCATGGTTTGCAGAATATATGATCAGCTTCATATAAGTCACTGATGCCGTTGTAACTCCAGGGATCTCTGCCACAAGCAAGAGTCCCATGTCCAACTGAAGTCTGATCTCAACTCCTACCCATCCGGTTCGACTCTACATCTCTTGCCCTCCAGGTATTTCCAAGACTCTGTAAATTTAGTTATACAGTCATCTATACTCAGTTTTCTTGTCATGTGGTATGATCTGTCTGTTTGCGGCAGTCAGAACACAGGGCATGAATGGAAGAGTACAAAAAAGTGCTCCTTAGGAGATGGAGTCTGTTTCCTTTTTCATATTCATGATTTTGCTGTTTGTAATGTTTATCTGATTAGGACTGGTCTTTCTTTCATCTGCTTATAACCAGGAATGCCCAAATCAAGGTCTGGGAATGCCAGTAAAGCAGAACCAGATGTGCATGCAAAAGTTGCAGGCTGTGGCCATGACTTTCACCACCTATGACATCTTTAAGGAATTAAGGTAAAAAAAAACAAACACTAAAAGGAATTGCATCTTACATTTAAACTGAAAAAAAAAGATTCTTCTTGGTGTCTGATAGCAGTCAATCTGATGTCTCTCTGAGAAAGTCGCATTCTAGAGCTGATGAGTTGAAGGACACCTCAGGGTCTTCTAGGTATAAGGATGCTAGTAATGAGGTGGAACTTTTACAACCACCAGGCCCAGCTTCTAGAAAATTGCCTACCCCTGACTACTACAGAGGTCATGGTGTCAGAGACTCTGTCTGGCACATTGGTCTACGCTGAACAAAAAGTTGAACTTTGGAACAATGACTATTCTTCACCAGCAGTTGACAGGTGTTTTTGATCAAGTGGGAAGAGGGCTTGCCTCTACTGATAGTGGATGATGACTTTGATAAATTGCTGTTTTATCTGATATGTTATGATCCAAGTGATACTTAACTATTTCATTATTGTTTCACTACTCTCCATTCTGCTTTTTTGTCATGCTGCTGCATTTGATGTGTCTGAGGCTTTTAGACGTTTTAATGCCATTTCAACTTCATCTCTACACCATATAATCATCTCTGTCAAGAAATGCATTTTCAAATATATTGTATATTAAAGATGCTTAATTCAATGAATACAATTTGGCTACTATGGCATAAAAAATACTTTACCAGTTTGTGAATAATGTTAGGGGCTTCATATTTGCTTATTCTGAAGCACTTCTCTTCTGTATCCAAAATGCAAATTAGCATAAGATTTCACTGGGCTTTTAGTGGGGAGGGGGGTGGATTTCCTGTTTTGTTCTGTTAGTGATGGGGGCTGTTGGGCTGTGGCAGGTACTCGTGAGCCACCTTTATGTAATACTGATATGTGATGGCTTAATTCCATTGCTGTAACCTACCTTTCTCGCATCATATCAGACTTGTTTTTGCATTGTTTTTCTTTAAAACCTTTGCAAACCTAGGAGTAACCTCACAATTAAGGGAAAAGCCTAACACAATATTAATGAATTACATTTCCACAGGCTCAGAATTTGAACGTTGTGACATCCGAAAAGAAGCGTCCCTCAAAAGCAAAGGTAAAACTAGTTTTCTCTCTCATCTGACTGACTGGCATGCCCCCCCTCCCCCAAGAAGTTTTGACACAAATTTGCCCTTTACCATGACTTAAATTGCATTTAAAGCATGTGGGCGGTGTTTGAAGATAGTTTGTCATGTAATATGATCATTTGCACCACTGACAAAATTACTCAACTGATGTATGATGGTCACATGGCTCAGTCAAGTTTTAATTTTGGTTGATTTTATGACCCTTATTTTCACCTTATTTTCATTTGTATTGCCATTTAGTATTGTGTGAATTAGTATATCAGCTTGCTGCTTTTTAATTTAGTGTGATCTCCTCTGGTCTTTTAACATATGACTTTTTTTTCTTTAGGTTATTACACCAAAGAAGTTACTGAGTTCCATCACAGTAAGTATAAAAGATCCATTTACACTGTATTTCAGCAAATAGTTAAGTTTCGATGTAGAAAAAAAGAGCTATTTGTTGACCTGCTTGTAAAAAATTGTAATTCAGTACTTATGTAATAAGAATGTTTTATAATTGCATTTTCGTATGTCGTGATGCATGATTTCAATATCTGTCAACGTAAAAAGTAAATCAGAATGACAGATATTGCGAATAAATTACGATAAAAGACCTGCAAAAAATATGGCTATTAGGGTTACATGCATGTTATTGAAATGTGTTTTACAGTGATGTGGCTGTGTGTGGGGGCTGCAAAAACAATGACTTAGTTTTGTGATTAGTCAGACTTTTATTTTCTACTAATACAAGGTAGTCGAACAATGGGGGTGAAGACAGTTTGTCAACCCCCACACTATTGTGTGATCTCAGAGTTAGTATATTTAGAAATTAAGAGGTGTGGGGACTGCACTGGGTTTGCTCCCCTGTAAATTTTTTTAGCTTATTGCAGTTATATTTTTAGCTTATTACAGTTGTTATAGTTTTGATGGATCAGGTGTTTGATGAAATTTTTTCATCAGAACGGGTTTTGGCAAGTGTTTTATGAATTGATAAACTCCATTTATAGTAAACTTCTGTCTTGTATTATTACACTCTTCATCCACAAGGAGATCTGATGTTACTTCATGACTTTTAGAGCTACACTGAGTTGTTTGGCTTAATTAAAATATTTAAATTTCGTTTATTGGCGTTCAGCGTGATTTGTATGCTTACTCGATTTGGATTATTGAGTCCGAGGATATCACTGGTTTGGTCATGTGAGCGGTGGCAAGCTTTTTGAGTTTGTCTTTTTGTTTTTCTGGTGGTTCAGTAGTTTTTATGATGTCTGCCGCTAAACCGGAAGCCAGGGGTAATAATGAGCCAGGCGAACTGACGATGCTGATCAACCTTTTAACTGATAAGGTTGATCAGTTGTCCCAACGAGTGGATGGTTTGTCGCAATCAGCACAAGCAGGAATTGGATTTTCATCCTTGGTATCAAGACCCCCTAAAATTCAACTGGCTGGATCACTAGAATTGTTACCAAACAGCGGTTCTGCCGGAGAGCCGATTGTTGATTTCAATTTGTTTCCTGTTCAACAGAGGCAGGAGCAAGAAGGAGTGGCCAGGGGATCAACAGAAGGCAGTTTGAGTACCTGTGGGGATGTTGGTGCCTCAATTTCGATGAATGGAGATGTAGATGGTACGAGGAGAGGGTATGTTGATCTCAATTTGAATCAATGGCTTAGTCGGCCATTTCGTTTTAATATCAGCGATGACACTGCAAGCTCTGACCCTAGTTCAAATGAGAGTTCCAACCTGACATTTAAGCTCAGTTTGTTTGATCAAAAGTTGCTTAAACTAAGGAAATTGCAGCTAGAGGTATCATACTTTGGTGAACGCCGGCGGGCGAAGATATTCCCGAAGGTTCTTCGCTCCTGGCAATATTCAACAGGGTTGGAGGAGGGCTCCAGGTTCCATCAGGACCTTCTTGCTTTATTCGATAGACATGGGTGCGAACTGGTGAATTTGATCAGCTCCCATTATCAGGAATCGATTAATAACTTAACTAGGGAATTATCAACCTTGGATGAGATCATCAAACTGGATATTTATTTTTCAAGGTATAGATATGAGTATGAATGGATATACACTAGTATGGACCAGTACATATCCAAAATTACCTCGACTAAAATAAAGAAACTCCAAAGGGACATTAAGGCATACAAGGAAGGGATAGCCTATCCGAGACCCCCTAAATCCCAAGGGAACTTCAAAGGGGATATCAGTCGAGCCATTGGCTGCTTGAATGAAGTCTCAGAGGCCAGGCAACAATCTCAATTTCAGGACCAGGAGATCGGGGTTATTAACAGGAGATCTATCCAGGAGAATTTGAACGAGGGGAGAGAACGTAGCGGTTCTCATACTAATCAGGTAAATCAAGCCCCTGATTTGGATGGGGCAAATTTTCAAGCCCAAGCCTCATCCCCACTACAATCATCGAGTCGGAAGACGAGAAACCGGTACAAAACCAGGAGAAATTAAATGGGGGCGCTGAGGGCAGCCCAACCCCCTCTTGCCCAACCTGTTGAGGTTGTTTTTAATACTGGGAGGGATTTCAAAATTTATAATTATTTCCCACTTCATGTTTTCACAACCTTTGGTTGATATTTTAGCCAAGGGGTTGTCTTTTGTACCTTCGCGGAGAGCTAGCATGGAAAGATCCATTTTGGACATGAAGCTTTTTGTGAGGAAGCTGAATTTATCCCTTTTGTTGGGATGTTCAACCAAGTCTATGAAACCCTACCATATATCGAGTACGTTGAACCCCCTGTTGCTCCCCTCTGCGGGAGTGTTTGAACAAATGTGTGATCTGGACATCTGTTTTTTTACTTAACTCGAAACGTCCAGCTCAATTTAAGATTACCAAGAAAGAGAGGGACTTGTTGGATGTCTTATGTTCTTCACCAGTGAGACTCGTGCAAGCTGTCAAGGGGGGCGGCTTGGTTGCCATGGACTTGGATGAGTATAATGATAGAATGTTAGCCATATTATCCTCTGATACATATCGTGAAGTATCAAAGAATGAATTGAATATCAGTATGAGCCGGGTACGATCTTACTTTGAGGATATGTTTATCAATGGGGTGATTGACTTGGACGTGTTCAACTTTATTTCAGTTTCAACCCCTCGAATTCCAGTGTTTGGGAATCCGAAGATCCATAAGAGCATTGTGGACCCACCCATGCGCCAATTAGTGAGTGCCAAAGGTAGCATTACTTATGCGGCGGCTAAGGTGGTGGCTAGTGAACCACATATCTCAAAGGATTCTTGGTCATTTTTGGAGAAGGTTGGATCAACTCCCTTCAGTGGGGATAGTCATTTTTTAACCATCAATGTTATTGATTTATATTCTTCTATTCTCCATTGTGTGGCAGTTGAATGGATCCAATTAAAAATGACCTCCAAACAAGCTACAGTGGAAGAGATCTCGATGGTCAGCGAGCTGCTGGATATCATTCTGACGTGTAATTTCTTCACATTCAACAATTGATGGTTCCATCAGCTGATTGTAGTCCCGATGTGGTCGCCTTGTGGGGCCAGTGTGGCCAATCTGGTGATAGCTCATTGGGAGAAGGATTTTGTTTTTCCCAATATCATCGTCCAGGAGAAAGTGTTATTATATACACGGTTCTTGACAATATTTTTATCATCCTTAAGGGCACCCAAGAGGAGGCATTTTGTCTGGTTGACAGTTTCAACAGGTCAACTGATTTTTTAAAATTTACTTCAACATTCGAATCAGAAAGGATAGCCTACTTGGATGTGGAACTTGTTAAGGATAGAGGTAAGAGTTGTTTTTTAGGCAAAATTCATCGGAAGCCTACATTTTCCAACTCTTATTTACATTTTGACAGTGACCATCCCGCCCACCAGAAGAGAGCCATAGTGAAGGGCCAACTGGTTAGGGCGACCAGAATGGTATCTGAAGAAAGGGATTTCCTTGATGAGTGTAGGTTCATTTCGAACCTTTTCTTGTGCAGAGGGTATCCGGAGGAGCTCATTGCTGATCTTTGTCTGGAGGTTAAATGTAAGAGGGCCAATGGTTATTTTAAACCCATTTTGGGTTGTTCTGAGCCAGAGTCGATAGTTCATTCCCGGCCTGACCACAGTAGTGACAGGTTTCATTGTAATTTCATCATCTCTTTTAATTTGGACGCCAAGGAGATAGATTCGATTATCAAGAAGAATTGGTGTTTGTTATCAGTTAATGGGGATGCCTGGGTTGAACCCCTATCCTACAGTCACTTTCAGGAGAGGTCCCAATATTAAGAACATTTTGAAGACGAAATTTAAGATTATACCTTCATGATTGGGTATGTACAAATGCAACTTGGTGAAGTATATACAAGACGATCCTGGACATGAGTTCACCTTCTCAGTGATAGATCAAATTATGTACTGAGAATAGGGGGGGTCTGGATTCCTTGAGACTGGAGTTTAGGGAACTAACGTGGCAGCTAAAATTGGAGGCTTATCATTTCTCCGGCCTCAACAGTTTATCTATTAGCTGTTTTCTAAAATTGAGAAGCTTAGAGAGATAAGGCTTATCAGTCGAGGATTGGACATCAACTTCTATGGTAGTTCTAGTTCTTCTTTGTTTCTGCTTATTTTCTTCTAGTATTGGCAGTTAATATACTACTTTTTTGTGGTACTCTTATTGTCTTATTGAATTTTCATATTAATTTATAGATAGGACAGATGATGTGGTCTTAAATGTGAGTTAATTGTATTGTTAACACATATATATATTTTAATTATTATTTATTCATTGTTTATTATCATTATTCAAGATTATTTTATTTCAGATTGAATGCAGTTATTGATTAAGTGATGTTTTTTGTTCTTGGCACCTTTAAATTTAGTGGAATGAAGGGGGGTGTGTTGATCACGTTTTTGAGTGATTTTATTTTAAGGGAATTATTGCAGTGGCACGAGTTTTTAAATTCTGAGGAAGTTGGTGCAGAGCGCCAACGAAAAGCTAAACTGAGTTGTTTGGCTTAATTAAAATATTTCAATTTCGTTTATTGGCGTTCAGCGTGATTTGTATGCTTACTCGATTTGGATTATTGAGTCCGAAGATATCACTGGTTTGGTCGTGTGAGCGGTGGCAAGCTTTTTGAGTTTGTCTTTTTGTTTTTCTGGTACTTCATGACTTTTAACCAAGTTTGCACAAAATGGACTGGTAACCGTATGTCTAAAGGAATGGCTTTACCAGTTTTTCCTCAAGTCTACCAGAATCATTTCCTCATCCCTCTTCCAGTCCAGTGCAGACATTAGCTAACAGGTCTCTGTTTTCTTTTGAATATTCCATTTATTGAATGACACATTCTACTTGCCAAAGCTAGACAGATGCTCACAAGATGGAAGTCTTTAATTATCAACCGTCTTTACTTTGTTGGAGCAAACTGAACTGTACATGTTTGTCTAAGCCACTAATCAAAACCTTAGCTCCTGCCCTTTGCAGCTAGGGCCTGAGTTGTCGTACTGGATGTCTTATCTTTCATTAAAATTTAAGTTTTTCAGTTCTTTACCCCCATCATACAGAGGATGCCTTTTCTGAGATGTATAGGATAAAATTATGCAGCCATAGATAATTAGTTTGTCTCTTTGAAACAGACTGGAGTGGTTTTCTTTTGTCCCACTATCCTAAATGTCTCCATTACTGCTTTTAACTGTTCCAGCTCCGTCTGAGCCAAGTTGGTATTTTCTTCTGTAAAACCAGTTGTCATAAATTGCTCTCTGACCATTTTAACTGTTCTATTTAAGCCAGGTGAGTATGTAGTTGTGCCACATGTTCTAGTTATCACAGCTCTGTTTGCCCCAGGTTGTTTATTTCTGTTTTATTAGCTGTGCTGACAGGCTTGCATGATCTCTCCTGGGGATTACAGCTCTGTTTGAACTAGACCGGTATGGTTTTTCTTTGTTACTCCAGTTGTCTGAAATGGCTCCATGACAATTTAACTAGTACAACTCCGGCTGAACCGGGTGACTGTGAATGTTCATCATATTGATCACTGCTGCAGTAGCTTTAACTATACGTTTTATTTTCTGCCAAGGATATAATGGCCGGCCAGCTTCCAAAGCTTCAGGCCACCTTCCCCATGCACAAACTCTCAGGCATCTTGAGTGGAACTGACTGAAAGACAAGTTTGGCCACTAAGCCCTCCAAATCTTTACTGCCGCCGAAGTGTGTGCTTCTCTGGGGCTTTCAAGGATCGACTGTTAGCTTGTCTTGTTCCTTTGCTCGGCAGAAGAGTTCCCTTTGGGGGAAAAAACTCCCATTTAATAATTTTGCTTATTATTTATACTTTCCTCTTCGGGAACTTTATTTTAAAGCCAAGAGTTTGTGTTTTAACTGACTCTCATGCTCTCATGAGACTGTACTTTTAAACAGAAGCATTTTTTGCCTGTCAGTTTAAAAGTTGTTTAAAGTAACTAGATAATTTCTCCACAGGAAAACATGATTTTCATTTTACTTTGTGGGGCTTGGCATAATGTTTTAAAGTGCTTTTTGCTATGTTTGGGAAGAAAGTGACTAAAAGACTTATTTTTACCTGCATTTGCTGCTCGTTTTCCCTGGGAAAGGGGTACCATTTTGTCTTGACCATGAAACAGTCAGTGCCGTGGTCTGTATTCCTTCCTTCCAGCCACAAAAGAAAACAGTTAAGCAAACTGCCTTTGCCACCACAGCAGACTTGCAATTTACCTCTGCTGCAGACGGGGGGTGACTGCTGTGGCCATTTGTTATACTTCAGACCGCTAATCTTTTACCCTGAATCCCTCTAGTATAACACCTACAGCCACTCTGGACCTCAGGCCAACTAAGTCCTTTGGCTTTTGTGGTCCCCTCAGTGGACAAGGGAGAGCCACTGTTGGTGGTCCTGGGAGAAGGAACAGGGAAAGCTTTCTTGTTTTGTCAGAATATTGTGCCTATCCCTATGGAAGCTGCTGCTGCAACTAGTAATACTGTTTGCCCCATTTTCCAGTCAAAAACAACAGAAACCTAAGCATTTATCTACTTGTCAAGTTTCCTTAGACAAGAATAATGTACTGGGTATGGCTCAGCTTCATGTAAGGTAGTTTATGGTAAAAGAAAGCAGAATACTTTTTTTCCTGAAGAGATTCAAGATTCTGAGTCTGAACAGAAGGATGAAGGGACAGATGCAGGGTTTTCTCCTCAGATCTATGATTCAGACTCTGAGGACAGCTCAGTTTCTGATTCCCCCTGGTCTCTCTCTCTCTCAGACTATTTCTTGAATGTGCCAATGTTTTCATTGTGAAAAGACTGATGTTGCTCAGTCCTTAAGTACTATGAGCTGTTATAGAAGGAATTTCCAGAACCTGCACCCATCCCTCTAATTTTTGTCTGGCTTGGATGATGTGTTACAGCCTGCAATTTTCTTGACAGCCAGCTGTTCCTAAAAAGGCAGGCAGATAGGATGTGTAAAGTACCTCAATTTTTAAATTTTTAAAGACTCTTCCTAAACCTACCGCATCAGCTTTAGCTTTAGTTAAGCCTACTGCTGCTAAACATTTACATTTTTCAAATCCTACTCTCTCTGATAAGGATGGGGAGATTAAGGATGGGAAAAAAGTTTTTCAGAAAATTGAAGAGTCAGGTTCATATGTTAAGGTTTGTCCTGACTAACTGTGAAAGTATGAAGGATATTTTGTCTGCAGTTTCTTCTTGTCTGGAAAAATCTGCTTTAAATTTATTTTATTCAGGTCACTACTCCTTGTATATACAATGTGTGTATGGTTCTGATACTTCCAGGGCTATGGCCACTGGTACCATTTTGAGGAGGTTTGCATGGCTGCTTTCCTACAGCTTCATAGATGTCAAAATAAGATTTTAAATTCTCCTTTGGGTGGAGAGTTAGTTTTTGGTCTCTGTGCTTCAGAGATGATCAAAAAGTGTGATGAAAGGAAAAACCTGATAAAGGCAATCTCTAAAATTTTACAGCCCTCCTTTTTCAAATTGTCCAAAGGGTTCTCTAACGTTTCATCGGTTTTGATAAGAAACAAAGTCTCAGCAAAATGCTGGTAAACAGATGTTTAAGAAGAAATGGCAAAGGGACTCCAAGAAGAATTGTGGAAACTCCCCAAACCAAAGCCAGTCCAATAAGTCAGAATGACTTGACTATTTAAGAGAACCCCCCCCCCCCACCAACGCACACACTCTGGAACCTTGTTTTGTCTTCCAGAAAGTCTTAGTATCCACGTTTCTCTTTGGCAATATATAGTTTCAGACAAATGGGCTCTGAAAATCATTCGTCAAGGTTACATATGGCAATGAGGAAATTTCTGTTTTCCTGGGGGTAATTCCTCATCCTTCAGATTTTGATTTCCACCTGTCCCTCATCACGTGCTGCCACAGAGAGCGCAAGAACCAGTTTACCCCTTCTTAGGTGAGAAAAGTTTTACTCAAGGATGTTTTAGTGCCAAAGAAGGAAAGTGCTTGGAAACCATTGCTGGCTCTTCAACCTGTTTGTGATTGTGCCTAAATTCAAAATTGTCCCTTCGTAACCTATTTGTGATGGTGCCTAAATTCAAAATTGTCCCTTCACAACCAGTTTGTGATTGTGCCTAAATTCAAAATTGTCCCTTCACAACCTGTTTGTGATAGTGCCTAAATTCAAAATTGTCCCTTCACAACCTGTTTGTGATAGTGCCTAAATTCAAAATTGTCCCTTCACAACCTGTTGCTTCTTTTTCCTTATTTGATTTTCCTAGTAGGACCAGATTTGAAAGATGTCTATCACAACCCTATTCATCCAGATTTCATGTATTTCTTAAGGTTGTGCGTGTGGATTACATTTATCAGTTCTCTGCCTCACCGTTCAGACTATCCACTGCACCAGGAATGCTCTCAATGTCTAGCTCCAGTTGTAGCTCATTGCAGGCTACAGGGTATCCACATTTTTCCATATTTATACTTGCTTATTTTTGCAGAGTCTGTTTCAAAGTGATAGGAATCCATCTGTCTGTCAGGAGAGATCTCTTACATAAACTGAGATTCCAAGAGAACATACAAAAGTTTTTATTCGTTCCTCCTCACAGAATTGTTTCTGAGATGTCAACCAGACACCACAGTTCAAATAGCTTTTATTCCACAGGAAAAAAGGTCTATATCTAGATCTCTTTTTAGGGTTTGTCACTCACTTTGGTAATTGCAAGGCAATATCTCAGGATTTTTTGTCTCGTGGCTTCTATGATTCTCTCGATATGCTTGGCAAGAATCCACCCTTAATTCCTGTAGGCACCTCTTTACTAAGGATAGGGAGAAGGGTACCAATGAAGGCAAGAAAACCTGATACTAAAAAAAATCCTATATTAGCAAATGGAAAAGCTTTTGTATTTGGTACCACCAACATAACCAGCAGCCATGTATGGCTAATTGTTTTCTGGTTTTACAATATTTGTGTGAGTTATCACCTTATCGTCTTTTTTACTCTTCTTTCAAGGTTTACATATTGGCCATTTTAGCATGTCTGCCCATGGATCCTCCTCTTTCAATGCAGTCTCATGTCAAAATGTTTTTGAAAGAGTTTTTCATAAGAGGCCTCCAAGAAAACCAGTAGGCCCCTTCTTGGGATCTTAATTTTGTGTTAGAGAAGCTAACATTTGTTCCATTTAAACCATCTAACCTGGATGACTTGAGGTACTTAACATGGCTGTTTTATGGATTGCTCTGACCTCTGCAAGAAGAGTATCTCTTTTGCAAGCACTTATAATGAGTCAACCCAAAATCATTTTCTGCAGAGACAGGGTTTCTTTGAGAGCTAAAACTGCTTTTATACCTAAAGTGGTATCTGAGTTTACTTTAAGCCAAACTATCCATCTCCACGTTTTCTTTCCTGCACTCAAAAATGAGGAAGAATAGTACACACCTTGGATGGCCATGCTAACAGAGCTAAATCATTTAAATCTTTGGATCAATTGTTCATTTCTTGTGAAGGTAAGAAGAGACAACCTGTGTCAAAACAAATGATTATCTAAGGCTGTTTTTTTTTTTTGTTAAACTCTCCACAGTAAAACTGTTCCAGGAAAGGTCAGGCTTTAGTCTACCAGGGCCTTGGCTTTATCTTTAGATTTTTGGAACGGGTTTGATTCTAGAAGTATTCTAGTGGCACCACCTAGGGCCTTTGTACATACTTTTACAAAGCACTGTTTGTTTGATCTAGACCTAAAGGAGGGATCGAGCATTGCAAGAACCATTCTCCAGTGGCTCCTGGGCTCTTCTCCTTCCACCTCCGAAATGTAGTAAGCTAGAATAATGTACCAATATAGCTAAGGCTACTACAGCAGTGGTCTATATGATGAACATATTAAATTTTTGTAAGCTTTCCAATACAGTAGATGTTTGATCACTGCTGCTATAACTGCTCCCTGCCTCCATCTACCTTGTTTTTTGGTATGTTTATGATTATTTTTTGCTCCTAGCATTGTCCTTTCAGGGCTCAGCCTCCCTTTTTCTGTGGGCAGGAGGGTTCTGAAGGGATTTGCACCTAAACTGTTCTTTGTCAGCTCCACTTGAATTGCATGACAGTTTGGGCTTATGGAAAGTGCCCTGACACTTTGGAAGCTGGCCGAATGTTATATCCTTGTCAGGATATAACTCGTATAGCTAAGGCTACTACAGCAGTGACCGTTCAAACATCTACTGTTATTGTAAGATTACTTAACTGTACATTTGTGCCATTAGCTGTCCAGAATGGCTCTATGACTGCTTCTAACTCTAGAACCTTTGTGAAGAACTAAGGCAAGTGTGTCAGTTTGTCTTATGAAGCCTGTAAAACTGATTTCATGGCTTTTGAACAGATGGCTTGTGCTAGGCTTGACGCACGTAAAACTGGATATCACTTTGGAGAATATCTTTGTAACACTAAATCATAACATTTGAGATTTTAACCACCTATCTGTCTTCATTCTCAGACAGAAATTTCACTAGTTATGCTTCAGTCCCTGTGAAGACCATTGCTACTGTCCCTCCTGTATTACTTTGAATATTGGTATTACCATATAAAGTCCGCATTGCTATGAATTTTTCCCTAATTATCATTGCTTTAAGTGCTTCACATCCCACATGGATTTCTGAGTAATTTCATCTGAGCAGTGATACACACATGCGCTGACCATTTATATTTTTCAGAGATCTTCATTCATTGTACTGAGGTTTTATGTGGTTTTAGGTTCTAATCCTTTTTTAACCACAAAAAATAGTGTTTTATCTTAAGTGTAGTCCTGGGAGACTGAAAATATTCAAAATAAAAAGGATAAGTTGGGGAAATTGACCATTAAAAGCAGCTGCTAAAACACCTAAAGAAACAAAAGTCGACGTGTTCCATTAAAACTGAGGAAGATACTACCTTTCAAATGACTTTCAAAAACAGGTATATAAAGTCACTGAACAAAGCTCTCCTCATGCTGTCACTGCTCCCATAAACTATAACTTAGTAATATCTTTGCCTTTACTTTGGTGTCTGGTCTAATCAGGTTGGATTAAGAGGTTATGATGGATAAGTCTAGCATGTATCTTTTCTCAATGCTAGGCCCTCTGTAACACGACTTAATTTGGCTTCTGTCTTTCTTCAGCCTTCCTTCAGTCCTAAATTGATTGTTAATGAGCCTTTGAATTTGTCAGAGAAATAAGTATTAAAACAACAAGAACACATGTCTATACTTCTGTTGTCCTGATGTCTAGCCTGAACACTGCTATGTGAACCTTTAAAGGTACCCACAAAGGCAAAAATATATATATATATATATATATATATATATATATATATATACACACACACATATATATATATATATATATATATATATATATATATATATATATATATATATATGAATAATGCCAAAGCCAACCGGAGGATTAGCGTACCTGCACAAACAAAAATAATGAAGTAACCAACCGGAGGATTAGCGTACCTACACAAACAAAAATAATGAAGTAAAAACAGCCGTATCTCATGCAGGTACGAAAATGGCTCTGTCTGATGTAAAGTCTCACAAATAAGAGTTGTCAGCCAATAATATCCACCAAGATATAGGACAGTCTCCTGCAAAACTTCCAGCACCAAATTTCAGACAGAAACTTCCACGTATACTTCAAGATAAGAGTAGAATTTATTTGTAAAAAGGACAAGTAAGCGCTTTCACCCAAAGGCTTTTTCAAACTTTAACAAACAGTTAGACCAACACTCAAAGTTTAAATATCATGTGGCTACACCTGATAGGTTAATTAATCCAATCAATGCACTTCTATCATTATTTAAAGGAAAACTCCCATGCATTGTATAGAACAAAATCATATACAATTATTCCAGTACATACAAGTAGTTAATCAGTACTGTCAGACTGTGTATGCACGTACATATTTTTCACTATGAAGTATTATTACTATACTTCAAGAAAATCTATAGAATCAGATATAGTCTATAAACTTAATTGACATAAAAATAAATATACATAAAAACAAGAACATAAAAGCTCTATGATACACTTTCCTTATAACTATTAATATCTCAATAATACATTTAAAATCTAATAAAAAATATAAATATATGTAATATATTAACCAAAAAACATATTCATCTAGTTGATCTAGCAGGAATGGAACTTCTGGGTTTCATCAACCTCCTCTTACGTAACAGTGGTTGTAGTTGTACCTTATCATTTAGCCCAGGATGTCTATCGGCTCTAAGCCGTATAATCCACCGTGTTTCACATTCCTGAAGAAAGTTATCCACATCCCCCCCTCTAAAACCAAGCTCAATCTTCTGTAGTACACTGAAACCAAAGAAATGTGTATCTCCCATGCTTTTAACATGTTTAGCAAGGGCATAATTTAGAGACCCTAAACGTATATGGTACAAATGATCTCTTATACGCTCTCTCAGTTGTCTTGAGATCTTACCTACATAAAACGCAGGGCACTGGACACATCTAGCCATGTAAACAACATGGGTACTTCTACAGTTTGTTTTAGTTTTAAAATTATATTCAATGTGAGAAACCGGGTGTGTATACTTCATTTCTCTATCTATATACCTACACTGATTACATCTCTCTTATACCTTAGTTCATCTACCATTGTGATCACATTGTGATCACATTTTGAAAATGTGATGAAGGGACAACTCATGAGGGCCTCAAGGCTGAATCCTACACGCCTAGGATACACACAGGAAGTTTTGGATTTAAAGAAAAGGCTCATGGATAGACAATATAGAGATAGAGATATAGATAGAACAATCACAATGGTAGATGAACTAAGGTATAATAGGGCACGTCCCTATTTTTCTGAATGGAACGATTCAGATTTTGAGCCACTAGTTAAAAATGGTGATGAGTTTAAAGAATTGAAAGTCTCTTTGTATTTTACCAGGGACGTAAAGGAAATTGAAAATATTGTAGAGAAGCATTGGGAAGTGTTAACATTAGATGAAGAAATAAATAAGCTAGTGGGAAGGAGCCCCAAATTTATTTATAAAAATAAACCCAACTTAAAGCGTAAGTTGTTATAAACCATATCTAGAGCATGCTATCTCTAATTCAGATACATTTAATACACGTCCCTGTGAGAGACTGGCCCTCAGCACTCCTCAATGGTCCTATTCTAGGGACCAGAGAAGTGGGAGACTATGGTTAAATAATCACAAGGGCCTTTTCAAGACTTGCGCAGCAAAGACTTCCCCTTGGGCAGAGGTGTAAGTAAAAATGGAAGGCACCATCCTAGAGATGGAGGTGGCCCACAGAACCAGGGGTCCAGAGATTCCTTCTTTGGTAACTCCTATCAACACTCCTGAATGGAGGCCCGCTTGCCTTCCTGTGGAGGCAGTCCAGGATGATTATCCCAGCACCGATCTGCCTGGCAGCAAATAACATTGGATAAATGGGTGCGGGAATCCTTTCCAGATGTTACAATATTCCACTTTCCTCAAGTCCAAAAACCCAAAAAAGTCTCCCAGATGTTTCACTCAGTTACAGGGAGGGAGCAGTAGTAGAAATTCATAAACTCCTCAAAAAAGAGTCATCCAAGAAGTCCCCACCAGACCGAATAGGATCTGGGTTCTAATCAAGATTCTTTTTAGTGTCCAAAAAAAACAGGAGACTGGAGACCCATTTTGGATCTCAGCTAGTTTAACATCCAAATTCCGGATGGTCTCGGTACAGTCAGTACTTCCATTCTTAGAAAAAGACGATTCGATGTGCTCTATATATCTTCTGGATGCATATTACTACATAAAAATGGACAAATGCTCCAGGGGATTCCTGCACTTCGGGCTGGGAGCCAGTCATCCAGTTTTGTGCATTGCCCTTTGGCCTCACCACAGCCCCCCGGGTGTTTACCAAATGCATGGCAGTGGTAGCAGCTTATCTCAGACTGAAAAGATTTTGGGTTTTTCCGTACTTCTACAACTGGCTCTTTACCAGTACCACCAGGTGTCATCTAGAAAGAGCAAGGGATTACACTTTACATCTTTACTCTTCTCTAGGCATTAACAATAAATTACGAAAAGTCAAATCTGCGACCAGCACAGCCACTAGAATTCATCGGAGCACTGTTAGACACTGTTGCAGTTCTTCCTTCACTCCTATTGGAAAGTCTGTGAAGAAGCAGGTCACAAGTCAGCAAGATTACCCAGAACAAAAGTGTTCCAGCCAGATTAGTCCTACAAGCATTAGGTTCAATGGCAGCCTCAATCATTCTATTTCTCTTAGCCAGATATCCCATGTGAATCCTACAATGGCTGCTAGCCTCCTAGTGGTTTCTGATAGATCACCCTATGTCGCACAACATCTTAATTACCAATCGCTGCAAACAGGAACTGTCATGGTGCCTCCACTCCAACAAAATTCTCTCAGGCAAGTCCATTCATTCTTCCACAGCCCCAAGCCATAGTGACCGTGGATGCTTCCTAGATAGGGTGGGGGGGGGCATTATCTGGGAAGGACAGTCCAACGCACTTGGTCGCAACTGGAGGCCAGCCTGCACATCAGTGTTCTAGAGAGCATTTCAAAATGCCTTTCCCCTAGGAACAGTGGCTGTTCAGACAGATATGTCAGTAGTCTGGTACATCAACAACCAAGGAGGAATCAAATCTTATCCACTTTGTCAAGAAGCCCAAAGAGTTTGGCAATGGGTGATTTCTTCCAACTGCTTTCTCACGACAACGCATATTCCAGGGAGCCCCAATGCAATAGTGGACAAGCTGAGGAGGACTATTTTGATGCCTCACGAGTGCTCTCTTAATCCCATGGTGACTGAAAAGATCTTCCATCTCTGGGGCCAACCTTTCTGCAATCTATTTGTATCCCCTCTGAACAAGTGTAGCAATTACTTTTCCCTGATTCCCCCCTCAGGGGGAGTCGCCGAGGGACCTCTTCTCCACGATTGGCCCCCAGGTCTCCTCTATGCCTTTCCACAAACTTACCTGATATCTCAATTTCTAAACAAAGCCAAGAGGTCAAAGAAAACAATAATCCTCATTGCCCCATTCTGACCTTGACAGGTTTAGTTTCCCTTCCTTTGGCTTCATCTACTTCAGAAACCTTGCATTCTGGATTCTGAACCCAGTTACGCATCTGTTATCTCAACCAGAGGGAATGGTTCATCTGAATTTCCAACATCTCAAGCTCACTGCGTGGCTTCTCCAATTGCTAGGCATTACCTCTCCTCTCCCATCTTTCAAATCATTGTGGCCCATCATAAACCACCTACTCAGAAACTATACCAGTGTAAATGGGAAAAATTTCCTAAATGAGCTTGACTCTTATACAATCCTTGTGTATAATGTTTTGGACTTTTTGGCTGACCTCTATCAAGCTGGTTCTTCAGCCTTGACTATCAAAAGTCCATCTTGCTGCAATATCTAATTTCCATACTGGTTTTGAAGGCTCTTATCTCATGTCTTATAAACTTTGTAAAGCCTTTTTAAGAGATTCCTGATGTTAAAGACCTCCTTTTAAAGAGCCCATTGCTCCATGAAATCTAGCACTGGTTCTACAGTCCTTTACTCACCTTTTGAACCATCAGCTACATGTAACTTAAAATTTCTGACTTGGTAAACGTTGTTCTTAGTGGCTATAACTTCGGCCAGAAGAGTTTTTGAAATTCAAGACATGTCCTGCAAAGCTCCCTACATAGTATTTCACAAAGACAGGGTCTCCCTCTGGACTAATCTTTCCTTCTTACCAAAGTTAGTCTTGGAATCCAATATCAGTCAAAAACTGCAACTACCGGTTGTCTTCCCTAATTTTCCCAATAAACGGGAATATTCTCAACATTTATTAGACATTCACAGACCCCTATGATTTTAACTCCACAGACCTAAGGATTTCAGAAAATCTGACCAATTTGTTGCCTTTTCCTCTCTTTCCTTGGGTAACCCACTTACTAAAGTGACCTTGGCTAAATGGCTAAAAAGAGTGCATCACTTTTATCTGTCATTCAAAAGGACTTCACCTGTTAAAGCCAACTCAACTACAGCTGTAGCATCTTCTGCAGTTTATTTATGCCAGAGCTTCTTTGGATGACATTTGTGCAGCAGCCACATGGTCTTCTCATACCTTTATCACTCATTACAAATTGGATCAGGTCTCTAGGGGTCGAGCATCATTCTGTTCGATGCTGCTTAGGAATATTTTTCAATGACACCTCCCAAGATTTAGGGAGCTGGGGACTCTGCCCCACAGTCAAGGATTGAGTGAAGACTGACAGCATCAGATAAAGAAGTTATGTCTTGCCAATAACGTTCCATCTGTGTTGTCAGTCTTCACTAATCCTTGATATCCCCTCCCTCCTTCCCCCAGCGTGAGACTCTTAGTGGATCGAATTCTCCTGGGACTGGCTTCATAATAGGGACATGTATCTGGTCTCTTCTTCTATTTACTATTTGTCTGACACTAATTTAGACAAACTTGATCTGAGATAACTTCGAGAGGAGCATTATGGATAGAGCCTAGCTTGAGAGTTTGGAAAGCGTGAGCTAAAGTAAATGGCCTAGTCTGTTCCGAGGCTTGGAACCGAGCCCACAGTCAAGGATTATTGAAGATCAACACCACAGATGGAACATTATGGTAAGATATAACAACTTTTTTCCATTGCTGGGGTCATCCTTGCTGTGCTTTCTCTGCATCTTACCTAAACAATTGCAGCAATTACTTTACCCTGATCCCTCCAGAGGCACGGTCACCAAGGGATGCTCTAGCTCACAATTGGCCCCCCAGATCTCTATGCATTCCCCCATTGCATTTGAACAAATTCATGCAGAAAACAAAAATGTGCAAGGCCAGTGTGATCCTCATTGCCCCCTTCTGGCATTGAAAAACATGGTTTCCCTTCTTGTGGTCTCTACAGGTACATCCCCGATGGATGTTGGGTCCGTATCCAAACCTATTAACACATCTGTCCGGATTACCTCTTCTGGACCAGAAATCCATGGTTAACCACATGGTTCCTTCAGTTCTAAGCTTAGCCAGAGATGTCAGGCTCCCCACTTTGGTTGTCCAGGTCATATTAGTGTCTCAAACATAGTCCACTAAGATGATCTAGCATAGTAAATAGAAGAGGTTTTCCATATGGGCTATGTCATGAGGTTTATATCTTTTCTCGGCTTATATTTCCAACATTTTGGAATACTTATCTGAGCTTTTCCTCAGCAGCTCTCACTATTCCACTATCAAAAGTGCATATGGCCACCATCTCAGGCTTCCACACAGGGTAGAATGATGACTTGAGTCTCAAAGGCATTTTTTAAGGGAACTTTACTTCTACAGCTGCCTCATACTAACATGCTTCAGGCATTGACTCAGCCACCATTTGAGCTAGCATCAGTTGATTTGAAGTTTCTTTCTTGGAAGACAATTTTTTTTCTGGTGGCTATTACATTAGCCAGGTGGATTTCTGAGATGCAAGCACTTTCCTGTAAGCCTCCCCGTCTATTTTTTCGTAAAGAGACTTATTGAGAATGAATGCACTTTTCCTTCCTAAGATGGCATCTGAGGCTAACTTAAACCAGTCAAATCTACCAGTCTTCTTTCCCAAATTCTTAAATGTGGATAAATTTACATTTGCTGGATGTTTGTCAGCTTGGATACATCTTCATAGGACCAAGCAATTCAGAAATTCTGGTTAATTGTTGCTTTCTCAAAGCCTAAATTAGGTAAACCAAGTTGCTAAGGTTACTCTTTCCAGATGCTTATCAGACTGCATTCCTTTTGTTTATGATAAAAAGGGCTTGTGTCTACAATCTAAACCTAAGGATCATTCCACAAGGGCAGTGGCCACATCAATAGCATTTTCTAGTAGACTGGCCATTGATATTTGTGCTGCAGCAATTTGATCAACAGTTCACACCTTTGTGCATCACTACAAGCTGGATGTACAGTCCAGCTCACACTGCTGTTTTGGTTCCACCATTCTCAGGAATGTCCTCCTTTGATGCCACCCAGGTATAACTGCTTGGGGATCTGTCCCACGGTTTAATATGACAAAAATAGAAATTGTATATGAAAGTTATGTACTTAATAGATCAGTGTACTATCATAATCTTGAAATGGATTTGGTTGAATCCACTGTGAACAAAGTCTGAAGGTCGAACGGTGACAATGTCTAACTGATATTGTCGACATACAAATCTCACCCCTATCTCGACCCATGTTAATGCACATCCCACAATCGCATTCAGTTTGTAATTCGACATTAGAGTTCGACACTCAGTTTTCGCGAACGTGGGTCGATGATATAATTATTCAAGCAAGTCCGCTTCAAGATTATGATAGTAAACCTAATAGATCTATATTGCCTGATTTTTATACAGTTCAACCTCCCTCCTGACCCCTTCCAAATTGTCAGAAATGGTCTTCAATGGTCTTCTGGTGTCTGGATAGTTTTTCTTGCACATCCTGTCTGTGAGAAGTCCTTACTGTCTTCTGATCTTACCAATTTTTTCCTGTATACTAAATTTAGTATTTAACATGATTGCTACATATTATCTTACTTGGCAAACTCAAAATGAAATACTGAGGGGAGTGGAGGGAATTATGGATAGTGAAAGGAGTCAGAACCCTGGAACCGAGAAGCTTGAGTCAGTGCCGAGGTCAAATCTGACAGTCCATGGTTGAACCAGATGGAAATGAGACAACATGGATTTATCATTACGGTAATCACATAACTTTTATTTCTCTCTTGACCAATTTGGCTTCCAGATAAATTTTGCAAAATTTTCCATGACTCTACCAGGATTCTGTGTCTGGGCTGCCTAATAAATCGTTCTCTTCAAAGGCCTTTTTTAACACGTGACAACTTGGATTCTTATCTGGAATTTTTCCTGAACTTCTACAGTCAGTCTCAGGCTTCTAGCGTTTATGGGTTCTATGATTTTAATGATGCGTCTTGCCAGATTACACATGAGAAAAATGGACCCAGCATTTGCATTCTCTAGAGTATCAAGTTCCACTCTTGGGCTTTATAAAAAGGGAACTGCACTGGTAGGGATGACAAATTCAACTGAACCCAGGCCTCCCCTTCTCCCCTCAGATACCAAAACAATCTAACAGTTTTCAGAGGGGTAGAAGTGCAAGGCCTTTAGATTCCATCAGACAAACCAAATTACATCAACTTAAGAGATGTTGGCTGTGATCCATGCCTTGAAGTGTCTGCATCACCTTTGGTCCCCTGGACCTCCAGTGATTGCAGACAGTACCATAGTCATACATCAACAAGCAGGTAGTACAACACTGCATCCCCCATATATAGGCTGACAATGACAACTTGAGAGTTTCTACCTTTTCCACTAATATCAGGGGAAATGCTGAAGTTTCAAAAGGATACCCCATAAAATTGTAATGACCCCTCTGTTGGCCGAGGCAACATTGGCTCTTCCATCTGATAGTTCCCCAAGGAGAGTTACCACAAGCTTCCTCACAGACTGGATCTGATCACACAAGACAGGGAGTTTGAGACACCCCAGTATCAATCAGCTTCAACTGACTGCCTGGATGATTTAGTTTTAGTTCACTTTGTGCAGTTATTTTATGGTAATGTGCAGCAGGTTCTAAAGGAAGCAAGAAAGTCTGCTACTAGAAAATCTTGTGTTAGTAAGTGGAAACAATTTTCTAGTTTGTCCCTAACCAAAAAATAAGGGCCCGTCAGGAATTTTGTACCACTGATACTCAAATAGTACGAGTTACTTTACTCTGGCATCACTTATTCCTCTATAAAGTTTCATCTTGCAGCCATTTCAGCATATCTGCCCATGGATACTTGTCTTTCTTCTGTGTTTCTTATGAAACTGTTTCTGAAAGGAGTTTTAAATCTGAGATGACCTTATAAACAGGTTGCTCCTCCTCGGAATATGAACCCTATGTGCTGTAGAGAGAGAGAGAAAGAAAGACTGTCCCTTTTTGAACCTGCCCATCAAACTGATTTAAGGTTCATGACATTGGAAACTGTATTCATCATTGCTCTTAAATTGGCAATAAAAGTGCAGGTTTCAAGCTGTCACAGCGGGTTAACCCTGTCTGATTTTCCATAGGGGTTGTCTCTCAGAACAAACCTCTGATTTATGCCAAAAGTGGGTTTCAGGGTTTACTTTGAATCAAGCTGTCAAATTCAGTTTTCTACCAAGAACCCAAAACTCAAGGAGAAAAGATTCTGCATCCTCTGGGCATGTGTAGCAGCTTTGGTATAATCTTGACACAACTAAACTCTTTAGAAAAGATTGTGTGTATTATTAAGGGGCAAAAAGGCATTCCTTATGTATAAGGAGACAAGCTTCCAGGTGGTTGTCCTAAGCTATTGTTTTTATTCCCACAATGGCAAAACCATTCCAGGCTGCATCAATGCACATTCCACTAGATCCTTGTCTTTTTCAGTAGCATTACTGGAAAGGGGTGGACTCGAAGCATTCTAGAGGCAGCTACATGGGCTTTTCTGCACTCTGTACTTTTCATCAGCAGTATTTTGATCCAAGACTGTACTGTGAGTTACAGTGAGGATGAAAATAGGAGGAGAGGCAATAGGTATGAGGGCAGAGGTTGATGGACTTGTGATGCATGGGCACAACCAGTTATTTAGTAGGTGTGTTTTAAGTTTGTTTTTAAAGAGAGTTATGGAGGAAGCAGAGGTCAGAGTAGAGGGCAGGTTGTTCTAGGTTTTAGCTATGATGTGGGAGAACAGGGCTTTACCTGCAGAGTTATTTGCCTTTAAGACACTGAGGAGGAATTTGTCGGAAGAGTTTAGAGGACGATTAGTGTTATAGCGGGTAAGAAGTTGGTCTAGAACTGGTGTTTTATCAGGATGTTTTGTTACATTATATGCAATGACTAGTTGATGGTAGTTTAGGAGTTGAGGAAAGTCAAGCCATTATAGTTTCTGCAATGCCTGACAGTGGTGGATTCTAAAGGAAGAGTTATTGGCGAACTTAGCGACTTTGGTATAAGAGGATTCAAGTTTATCCAGGTCAAGTTTTCTGAGGTGGGTAAGAATGGGTGAAGCGTACATTAGAGTGGATAAAAGGTAAGTTTGGGCTAGGGTAACCCATGCTTGTTGAGAGAGGGATTTTTTCTGCCTATACAGGGTTCCCATTTTTTATGTACTGTTTTGATTGTTTAAGAGAGATGGACAGCAAAGACTAGATTTTTGTCAATTTCCACTCCTAGGAGATGAGTGCTGTGTCGAACTTAACAAGAGGGTTCCCCCCCAAAAAACATACCCCCCCTTCCAACCATTGGCTATACTGCAGCTTGATCTCATCATTCCTCAAAAAAGGGTGGGCGCAGAAATTGGTCCCCGAATCCGATCCATCATTCTGAATACATTTATTAAGGTCGCCAAGTTCATGGTGACCCTGGACATAAAGGATGCATATCACCATATCCCCATTGTTCATCACTTCAGGAGATTTCTAAGTGCAAACTAGACACAACAGCTCTATCAGTTCTGTGCATTGCTCTTTGGGATGTACCTCAAGTGTTTACCAGAAGCCTTACTCCTTACTTGGATGACTTGCTGATGTGTAGAGTCTGCATCCAGGTGTTTGGAGTTGCTGGAGAAGGGGTCGGGCTCACTCTGCCAGCTAGGGTACAATTTGAACCTTTGCAAGTTGTACCCAAAACCCTCACAAAGATTCTTTTTCCTCAACACCAAAAATAGAATGGCCTTTCTCCCCAGAGACAAGGTCCTGTCCTATCAGATGATTCAGGAATTCTCCAGGAGGAACGTCTCCCCAGCAAGAGATTTCCAAAACATTCTAGGACTGATTGCATCCATGACTCTGATGATATTTGCCAGTCTCCACCTGAGAAAAATTCAGTGATATGTACGAAACTTTGAATTCCAGTTGCCAATGGTGCCCTTCAGGCAAGAATTGCAGTGGTGGAGACCACAGTTAAATATCAGTCCAGAGCTTACCTTCTTCCCACCTGTTCCAGTGCAATCTGTTCAGATTCATGCACCTTTGCTTGAGGTGTTTTGTCTATGGTAGTGCAAGTCATTTGGAGGCCCAAGGATGCACACACACATCAGTGTTGAGGAAATGTTGGAGGTGATCCATATTTTAAGTCCTTCACCACCTATGAGCTCCAGGTACTTCAATTGGGGTTATGGACAGCACCACAGTGATGTAGTACTTTGACTAACAAGTGGTACAATGTTATGCCCTTTGTGTTGGTTAGCACTGATGGCCTGGGAGCTGGGTGACAGCATTTTCTGACTCTTCAGGCATCATGCATCCTGTCAGAGCAAAGTTTGGCAGAAAGACTAAGCAAATCCTGGGCAGACCTGCACAAGTGTCAGCCCAAGGTAGTGGTGCTTCAGGATCTAATCCTGATGTGAATACCTCAAATAGATCTGTTTGCCTCCGTTCAAAGCAGACCGCTGGAGAATTTTTGATCTAGGCATCCTTTAAGTCATGCTTGGAGGACAGATTCATTCTCATTCCCTTGGGCAGGACAGGTGCATTCTCATTCCCTTAGACAGGACAGGTGCATTCTCATTCCCTTAGACAGGACAGGTGCATTCTCATTCCCTTAGACAGGGCAGGTGCATTCTCATTCCCTTGGACAGGACAGGTGCATTCTCATTCCCTTGGGCAGGAATGTTCCTATGTACATTTCCACCCTTTACAATGATTCACAAGGTAATTCTAAAGTTTCAGAAAGAAATGCTAAAGATCATTGTGGTAACCCCCTATGGGCCCAGGCAATCTTGGTTCTCCATTCTAATGGTATTGGAGAAGGGCAATTACCATATACTTCCTCACACTCTAGATTTGCTTATGCAGTCTCGGGTGACTGGTGCACCTCAGTTTGAAATGACTACAACTGGCAGACTAGACAATTCTATTATGACTCTATTTAGGTACTTTTTAGGTACTTGTTTCATGAGGATGTGCAGCAGGTATTGGAGGAGGATAGAAAACCTGCTACTAAAAATTCTTATGTTTACAAATAGATGAGGTTTTCGAAGTGGTGTCTAAACGGGAACAGAGGGTCCCTTGAGGATAACATCTTTCTGTGGGTTTGTAAGGCAGTCCCTGTACTTGCCTGATTGGTCTATCACACCCACAGGCAGGCATACTGTTGTCATGTTTTTGTTTAGAAGTTAAAAATAAAACTAAAACCTTTTAACTAAGAATGAGGTTTCACAGGCTGGTGGTAAACCCTCACTGATCTTTCAGGAATATTTAAATAAGGGACTCTATGCTTTGGTATTGGTTCCTTGTTTTCCATCTCCCAGGTTTTTCTCCAATTAGCTGCCATGGACCTTTCCACCATCGTCTGTAACGGCCTTTAAATAACTGACCTTTTGAATGTAATGTATTCGAACAAGAATACTTGTCCATCTACCTGCTTAACTGAATAAACTACTGGTCACTTCAGCAAGGTGTCTTTATTCCTCCTGCATGAAGGTTATCAGAGATAGTCTCCTAGAGCTGCTAGCTTAAGTGGTTTTATCCCAACTAATCCTTTATACTCTTACATAAATGAGTATTACTGAACCAATTCATGTGACTACATAGTTTACAGCTATTGGCTTTGTTTTATCTTCTTTAATTTTGTGTCCAGAAAAGACTTGAAACTGTCTCAGAATGTTTCACAACACTGAAATGTCTTTCTGGTTTTATCCAGTACAAAATATCACTTGCAAATAAAGCCAACTACTCTTGATTACCATGCCAATTATATCCTTGAGTTTGAGTCCCTTATTTTCTTTCCCAATTGTTCTAAATATAATGTAAATACAAAGGGAAAAGAGGACATCACTGCCTGGTCCCAGAGAGAGAAACCCCTTCAGTTTAATTTTTGTATCTGAATTCTCCTATATCCTCCTAATCAACCTTATTTTGTCAGAGAATGCAAATGCTTCCATTACCTTACTCAAAATCCCAGCTTGCTCTCATATGCTTTCTGTGCATCAAGACCCAACGACGACTGATATTTTCTTACATTCTGCTTCCCACTATTAATGTTATCGAATGTTTGCCTGCCCTCCAGAAAACCACATTGATCCATACCTATCAATTTTGGCATCACTTTTGCCAGTTTTTTAGCCATTATAGACATAAACACTTTATAATCATGGTTTAGAATTGAAATGTCTGATTTGACGCCAGATCGGATGGGTCTTTAACATCTTTAGTATTACAACCACCACAACTTTCTTCCAGGATGTTGGTGCTTCTCCTTTTAAAATAATGTTAAAACCTTCCAGATCTTTATCACTTTCTTGCCTCCCAGCTTCCAAACTTGCACAAGAATACCATCTATTCCTGGTGACTTTTCTATAAATTGGTTATGCGTCACCGTATTTATCTCTTCGCCTCCTATCTTAACTGTTGATATTTGAGCCTCATCTATCTCTTGCGTTGGTATATTTAATTCTTCCATAAACAATTCAATTTGTACGTTTTCTTGATTTCCACATTTCTCTGCTTTATACAGTTTTTCATTAAATTTCCAAAATATTTCTAATATCTCTACAAGATCTATTTTCCTTGTTACAAGCTCCATAAGCTTGTCAGCAGCCCTTTATATTTTTTGTTGTCTGAGCCATTGTACTAAAAGCTTTTGTGCTCTGGAGTTATCATAAGCAGTTGCTTAACAGCAATCTTTTTAAATTCATGGATATTATTGAAGTAGTCCCTTATTTTTTGTTTAACATTCTCTAATTGCTCCTCTTTTTCTGCGAGGTTCCCCCATATTTAGCAATACTTTAACCTTTGGTCAGTCCCCTTAAATGATTTTTGTTATTTCTTAACCCTATTGTTTTCTTTTATATTTGCTCTATTTTTAAACAACTTTCATTTTGTCCCTCTCCCTAGCCATATTTTCTGAATAAACTTCTATCTTCTCTAATAATTCCCAAATAATTTTAAATGCCCCTTCCTTTAATTCCTTTCCATTTAATAGCTAGGTGGGGAGGTGCTAGTGTCTCATTTTTATTTCGTTACCCTGCATTTGTATTTTCATTATTACTGGCACATGATCTGAAGTAATCATTGGGTGTACATCAAAGCTTTCAATTAAATGCACATGTTCTGTAAAATTTCTGTTTAGCCTAGCCCAGTTTTTGTACCTTGGGGAATAATATGTAAATTCTGTCCGAGTTCCTACTACTGAATTCACATCTTCCGTACCAAATATTTTCATAAATTTCTTCAAAAATCTACCCCTTTTGTTATATTTCCCTTATAGACCCCCCAGTTACATCCTTATTATTTCAAATCAAATTTCAGACTCCACCTATGTAATATTCCCTGCTGAAAGCTGATTTCTCCCATAATTTTCTTAAGCTCCATTATAGCAGTTTTAGATGGAGCGCAAATAACATGCCAGCATAATCCTCTTCCCTTGCCAGTAGCCCCTTAGTCCTACAAGTGTACTGTTATCTTTTTTCCTCTTCTATCACTTTTGGAGCACCTATAGCAATTAACATATGTACTCCCCTTTTCCTTAGTCCCAGGTATTCTGCTGAATGATCATTCTGAAATCCTTTATCAAATTCACTTGCTCAATTCTTTCCAAATGCATCTCATGTAGCGTAGCTATTTGCCCTCTGCATTTTTAATATACTTCACTACTTTCTTTTTTGTATATACCTGTGAAACCATTCACATTAAAAGATAATATGGAAAGTGTTGCCATTATGATAAGTTATTACCACCTGTAATTGTAGAACAGCTGTTTTAAATGTCTAGTTTCAGCTTTTGTGTTGCATGTATGTAAACTGTTTAGCAGGTTGATCTTTTATACAGTTGTTTCTTGTCATACCATTTGAATCTCGCATCTTAAGAATTTTGTTTTAATGAAAACCCTCAAAAAAACACCCCCAGAACACCTCCATAATCTATTAACTTGATGCAAAAACAATATTATGCACATCATCTAATAATGAAGTTAAACCTTTCTAATAGGAACAGTTATCCCAGATTGATAGCTATGCTCACAGGCTTGAATTGACCTATAATGAAGTTATCAATGCTAAGATGCATGACACAGCCTGTGCTTATACTTGCACACTAAGTGCTGTCTGTTTTTGACTTATTCCTCTCCCAGATATAGAAAACAACTTGAATGCTTTCATAAAACAGTATCTTTTAGCCACTGAAGTTTTCTGTTTTTCTTGGACTTATCAGCTTGTCTCCATATAAACAGGAGAATCCGATACACAGTTGCCTTAAGCTACAAGCTTTTCATGTTGCATTGTTTACATTTATTTGCTAAAGGAAAACTTTTCCTTACATTCAATGTTCTTTTATTACTTTAAAACTTGTTAAATCAAGCCAAGGACCTTAATCCAGTCATTCCCCTATGCAAAAGTAAGAAAAAGCATATACATTGTATTTAAGTCATGCTCTTTTATCTAGGCTTTTGTCTCTTTTTACACTGCAGTGCCTACATTTTTTGAAACTGAACAAGAAGGAAAAATATACCTGTTTTCATTAGTATCCTTCACACACAAAAAACTGAAAAATCTTTATCAAACATGCATTCTATGACATGTTTTATAAAAATACTGTTGAGAGCAAAAACTGTTTTACTTTATTTCCCGCTCCTTAATTTTCTTCCAGACATTAATGACATGAAATTAGGCATATGATTTGGAGTCCTCTACCAGTTTAATAAGTCCAATATTTCCAGATTTTCTTGTTCCACCATATTTCACAAGTGTGATTGCTGCTTTTTAATCCCACATTTATTCATTAATTTCCAAATTGCTGATTTTCTTCCTGTTCTCCATCTGTCAGCTGCAGTCTCTGGTTCATTTCCAACATACTCCTGGTTATTCTAGTCAACTCTCTCTTGCTTTTTTTTCTCTCTCTCTCAATCATTTTCCTTTGGAACACTGGAAAAGATTTTAGTGGCGTAGTCTCTCTGAGCTTTATTATCAGAAATATAAGAAGCAGAATCCCCTTCTTTGTGTTGGACAAACTTATTTCCTCCTTAGCGTGTTCTGCATAAAAAATGAAAGACCCTCCAGGAAAAAATATTCTGAAGATAGCTGGATGCAGCTGCTTGAATATCACACCTCTTTCTCTACATTCCCCAATTGCTGGAATAAATTTACTCCTTTTCTGTATGATGTACAGTGAGTAATCATTTTCCACAAATACCATACTGTCTAACTTTTAGTGTTTTGCCTTCTGCAACAGTTTTATCAGAATTAACTCTTTCTACTGGTAGGCTTGCATTTTTATTTTAGAGGTCATGGCCAGGTTTGGAGCATGCATACAATGTGTCCTTCCAATTAACTCCTGTTGTGGAATACCAGTCCAGTTGCATATTTGTACTTTCATAAAATTAATGCAGTCTGTTCCTTCCATTTTCTCTGGCACAGCAGAAAATCTCAGGTTTTCCCTATACATCTCTTTTTGGGCAGTCTCGTACTCAGCCAGCCTTTTCTTCATTTTGACCTTGATTTTTGCAGTTTTATCAGCTCAGCTGAAAATTTGTTTAAAGTGTCTTCCATTTTTTTCCAGCCTTTTGTTTGAGTTGATATACTCCTTCTGTGTTTCATTTATTTCAATCAGCCCTGAGCACATTTGACCTATTTTTTCCTCTAGATTACTGGAATCCATGTCTTGAACCAAAGCTGGAGCTTCAACTGCATTTTGTTGAACAGCTGAAGGATTCTTCCCAGCCAGTGTTTGCTCCTCACCTTTTGTAGTTGATTTTCTTTCAGGTTCTCTAAATTTCTTCTTTGCTGGCATCCAGGCAGTGCACTTACTAGCTAGTAACTGAAATTTACCCAAAAAGACAAATTCATAGTCTCTTTTCCGAGTTTCTTTTTTTTTTTTACACACAGTGTGCAGCCATCTAGGAAGTCCATATAATATGTACTTTGAGTTTGTACAACAGTGGGGAAAAGGAGAAACTTCCCTAAACTGCCAATCTTGCACTAATTCATTGCATTACTATTGATTATAACTGTCAATGAAATGGGAAAATGGGATTCCTGCTTCAATGATCTAACTTCTCAACAATGCCAATTGTAGCCATGCACATATATATGCAAGTGTGCATATATATGTAACACGTGAATATATATCTGTATGTATATACATACATGTATATATTCACATTAAATACATACATGCACATTCACATGGACACTGATGTAATATGGAAGTATGCAAATGAATTGATACTGCACAATATCACAGCTCATTTAACTTCAAAACTAAAATCAACTGCATCAAAATGTGCATGCTCCAAGTCACAAACACAGAGCAAGGGCATCCCCACATGGGGGGCTGTTCTTACCACATCCCCTGCTACTTAAATATACCAACTCTGAGATTGCACAATAAATAGGAAAGGGCATATTCCTCAACCTTGGTATTAAGTATCTTGTACCACTGTAAATTATATGACTTGTCAATCAAACAGTATATGCAGGTAAGCTGCTAACCAAAGACATTGTCGATTTACATTACCAGACTCATACACACACATGCTTATGGAAAGAGAGGGGCAAAACGTCATCTTAGTGTTTGGGTTCTTAACTACTGTTTTCTTTTCATCGTTGCAGGAGCAGGTCAGGTTACTCCACTCTGTTATTTCCTTTGTGATTTAATGATTCTTGTGTGGTTCATCTTATTGGAAGTGACTCTCGACTGTCATCCTAGTATTTATTAGGCACCTTATTTAATTAATTGTAATGTGCATTGGGTGGACACTCATCTGGATGGTGCAGCCCTCTAGGTGGGACAGAGTTGAGGTAGATGATAGGCTTGCTTTGCTTGTCTTGTCTTTTTGGACTCAAGATGTATGATGATTGTGAATTAATTATGTTGACTGAGCTGCAAACATATCTTCAGCATTTATATGCTGTTTAGATGACTGGAAGTCAATAGACCATTTGTGGATCTAGGGTAGATCTCCAAATGCGTTGATCTTTTGTGATTTGATTCATGTTATGGCTTTAGAGCCGCAACTCTCATACACTGAGGTAGTAGTTGAGGCCAGTGGCTGCTCTCCTAAAAGTAGTCATTTTGCCCTTCACTCTTTTTTTTTTGTGGTTTAACATGAGTACGTCTGTGTTCTGGTTCAGAAAGATAAGCAGATACTCCACTGACCTTTTCTTTGGAAAAATAGTACATGTTTATATTTAATGTAATGAGGATGTAGAATATGATCTATGGGTTTATATAGGACTCTTGGCAGAGGGAGGTTGTGATTCCGAGACCCTGGACTTGATATTTCCTCTGCTGAGGGAAGAAACCTGATAGATTAAGGATTGATCATTTTCATAAGGTAGTGCTGCCTGCCTGTTGGTGAGATAGAGTTGGGTTAAATTTAGGGTAACAGTTTTAAATTCCAAGACTCATAAGTGCAAATCCTGGAATAGCAAGAATTAATGTGTGAAAATGGAGATTACATCTCTTCAGTCTTGATATTGCTTTGTTTAGGAATATTCCTTTTTTTCCCCAATGTATGCTGATCTTTAGTATGTGGAAGCAGAGTATATACAAGAATCAGGAATGTGGGGAGTGCAGGGGAATCTTGCCCTAAGAAAAGCAACTTTAAAAGGAGAAGCACTATTCAGAATTCTTCTGCGCTTTACTTGATTTTCACGTAAATTCAATGACACATAATTACAGGTCTTAGAATTACAGTAGGTAGCCATAATGCTGCTATTTTATTGTAAAGCACAGATTTATATCCTAAGGGTGCTGGGTCTTGCTGACACCAATAAAAGAGAAACTTGTCCTTTTCTTTATAAGAATTTTTTTATGTATAAAGTTTAGTTTTGTATTTGCTGTTTGTGTACTTTAAGGTGGAGAGAAAGTCTAAAGTTCATGGCGGGGGTAGGCTTTGAGGAGTGTTGGAGTGATGGACTGCTCTGTTAACACTTTCTGTCAAGGTTGCTTTTGGAAATTTAGTAACGTGATAACCCTAGGTTAAGAGTGTGAATTGTTGTATCTAACCCCTTAGAAGTTAAATGACTGCTAATATGGCTATAAGTTCATGCTGAGTTGTCCAGCATAAAGTATGGTCCCTGGTTTGATAATGAATTGACTGAATAATATAAGTGGTATGGGCAACATCTTGGGTGATGTCATTACAATTCACTGTTGCAGTATTCTTTACCAAAGAGATTCCATGGTGAGGGTAGTACAGTGTCTGGCCAGTATACCAAGCCTTATGATTTTATTAGAAGTATGTCCAATTTATGCCATACGACTTGAGAAGAGAGCATACATGGTGACGAATGACATCTATAAAATCATAAGGCTTTGGTATACTGACTGAATGTTGGGCTATCCTAGGAAGGGAATCCTTTTGGTAACGAATACTGCAACAGTGAAGAGAAGGGCATCTACTGCTATGGAACTGTACTTTTCAGGAGATACCTGACCCTCCAGGACCACCAGAAGATGCCATCTCAAGGCTTTGCCTCATCCCCTTTTTGAGCTTGCCATGATATTGATGCCCATTGGAATGGATTTTCATACTTTGGCAACAGACTAACCTTATGCATTAATACATATAAAGCTTAGGAAGGGATGCCAGAGGAATCGGATTTTACAACTGAGTATGATGATAAATATTTAATAGGTAGACACTGAGTGTCTGCTTGGAAACTCCGTGCACCCTACTATAACTGATGGGATTGACCATCCTTAACCTGGAATGGTATTTTATGCCTGTGCAATGCAGAATAGTTTGTACTGGGGGAGCCCTTTCTGTGAAAAAGCAAGACACTGGTGGTTGAGCATGTTTAAGGAGTCCCTTTGATGTTTTGGGTCTGGCTTAGGAGGATAGGATAAATAACTTTCCTCCTCCCACCTAGTTTGCTATGCAGGAACTGGAGTTTGAGTCCTGTTAGGTACTCTGTATGAACAGTGAAATGTCACTGGATGTATTTGATAGGGCTACTTTTCATAGCTTTTCAGTCCTTGCCCATAAACAATGGCAGTGTATTCCCTGGGACCTAGTTAAACTCACTGTCTACTCAGATTTCAGACATTAAGCAGTGCCTACAAAAACAGTATTAATGCAACTGTCTTTTGACTACAGAGCATGCCAAATAACTTGGAACCTGCTGCAGTGCAGGCAACTACTAATATACCCCCTCTCACCCTCTTTCTAATTGCTCACACATTCCGAACTATGTGCATACCTAGCTGGGTGGAGAATACTAAAAACTCCAAAAGAATCTAATCCTCTCACAATCAACTGGGTTCATATTACCTGCAGATTATATCCTAACTGAAATAACTTACTCTACATCATTAGTCATACTCTTTCACTTTCATCCTCACCCCCCCCCCTATTTATTTATTTATTTTTTATCTCTTACCTTCATCTCTCTCTCTCCTCCAATTTGGCTGTTTATTCTATTCTTTTATGTAAATATGTATATAATTACTGTTTTTGAATATTCAGTGATTGTGTATCAAGTATATTAACTTCTGTGCGAATTTATACTGTTCTTTTGTTATGCATATAACCCATGATGGCCTGCAATTGGTTATTTTTGCAGATTTCTGCGTGTGTTTTTTAATGGATCGACCAGAAGAGGTTTGATGATAGTGGAGGAACACCAACTGTTGAGAAATGCTAGATAGCACTTGTTTGCATACAAAGGCTTTTGCCAGTTATGTTCAAGGCATTTTTGAATTAGCCCTGGGGCCAAATGGTGACCAGTTGGGAAAACTGGGCTGTTTTGAGATGACGGTCACTAAAAAAAAGAGCCCTTTGTTGTGATGACTCTAGGATGGCCAATTGCATCATATCTTCAGAAATATTTTGGATAGTTTTCTACATTATTATGAATATGTTCCATCTTGTCAATCTATAATATTATCAAAGACCGATTTCTGGTTGTGCCATGAAGTGCATGCATTTGGAGGTTGCACACTATTGCAACACAGATGCATAGTTATTTTGAGTACATAACTTCAGTTTATTTGTTGGGCCATTTGCATAGAAGAGGCTGAGCAAAGTCACAAGCTAATTTGCTTTGTGCTATCCTCCTCGTACTGAAAATAGCTGTTATCAGGAAATTGAAAAGCCAAGACCCTGCAATGGAGATGGATTTGCATCAAGTTTTCAGAGGGATGTGCAAGGCTGAGCTATTTACATTTGAATGGAAAGAATGGGAGGTATCTAGTTGTCATCTCTGGCACTAGCTTCACCCATTTTCTTTATATTTCTTTATCTCTTGGCTTGCTTCTTATAGATTTTAAGCCATTTGTTTGTCCCAAAAAAGGGACTTTGCAACACATATCTCACAAAGCCAGTGTGCCGAACAGTCACAGCCCTTAAGACTAAACAACACACCTGATACACTTGTAATAGGTGACTATCATGAGGCACACTGACGTCCCGCTCACCAGGCTGAACAGGGAGAGGGTCACGGTGAGCAGCCTGTCTGGCGCTAGGATCCGCCACATAACACAAGCACTTGGGTCACTCCAAGGCAAGTACAAATATAACTCAGTCATTGTCCATGCTGGTGTGAATGACCCAAGACGTACCTCCCTGGACTACATGAAAAGAGACATAAAGGAGCTCTCTGAGCATGTAGCCCAGGCCGGTATGACCCTGACCTTGAGTAGTATCTTACCCTCACCAAGAATTATGCTACAATATGAAGACAAGATGATCAATTTCAACAATTGGCTTAAGTACTGGTGTCATTCAAAGGGGATCCAATGCCTGTCAGCTTGGGATGATATGCTCGACAAGCCACGATGCTTCGCTAGGGACGGCTTGCACCTGTCACCCCTGGGCTTTCGGATATTGGCAAAGGCTCTTGCTACCCCTATAGTGCCTTTTTTAGGCAAGGCTCAAAAGACAAACCCACCTCCATAGGTATCACAAGGGATAAGAAACTGAGTAATGCTACCCAACGCCAAAAGTCTAAACCTCAAGATGCACGCACTCAAAACTCTCCTTAGCATGGAGAACATCGATATCTGTGCAGTAACAGAAACCTGGTTCAGGGCTCCCGAGAGCACCCCAGCACTACCAGGTTATACCTCATACCATGCTTTTCGGCCCCAAAACTTGGACCGAACCACAAAAGGAGGGGGGAGTATCGATATTCATAAAAGATACCCACACCTCCAGGTTGGTGGCAAAGCACGAAGCATCAGAGACTATCCATGTGCAACAAACAGTGGGTAAAACTGCCTTCCAGTTTATAGCCTGCGACAGACCACCCTCCCAAACCCAGGAACCCCACTCGGCCTTCCTGAGAACACTGGAAAATATGAAGGTTTCTCCAAACACCATTATATTAGCGAAACATAGACTGCGAGCATTACTCTAGCTCCAACACCCTAGCTCAAAGGTTCCTAGAATTTATAAACTCAAATGCTATGGAACAACTTGTTACCACTCCCACAATAAGGGAAAACATACTGGACCTGATCATCACCAACATGGGGACTCTATGCTCTAGACCAGAAGTGTATCCCTCACTGGTAAGATCAGACCATAAACTAATCTCACTGGATATTCACATCCCGACCCCACCCCCTGCCCAGAAAACCACAGTGAAAAACTTCTCTAAAGCAAATTTCACACTCCTCAAAACCGAGGTGGAATCATTCAAAGCCCCCGGGCCTGTGGAAAATACGGCCCAGACCGCAGAATCCTTTATAAACGCATTCTATGAACACCTTCAGGAATGCATGGATCATGCGATCCCGAATAAAACCAAGATCCAATCCTCCAAAGGCAGACGTCCTGTCTGGTGGACCCCAGCCATAAACAAACTATACAATAGAAGGAGGAAGCTACTAAATGATAGAGCAAAATCCCAAAAAGGGAAGGCATCACTGATCAGTATTAGCAAAAAACTATGGGCACTCATAAAATTGTCTAAGGCCAGCTTTGAGAGAAAAATTGCACAGAACACTAAGGATAATCACAAGGCTTTCTTTAGTTATGTTTGGAACCTGGGTGGTAATTCCCAGATATGCTCAGAATTAGTCCAAAATGACAAAAAATACACTGAACCCACAGACATTGCCAACATCCTAGCTGACAGGTTCAGCGCAAACCCCCCCCCCACCAAAAGGGCAAATATCTATCCCAGCAGAGTGCTGCCCCCATGACATCTCAGATGCTCAGGTAAGAACCGCCCTCTCCAACACAAAAAACTCAGCATCAATGGGACCAGACGGTGTCCCGGGCTGCGTCCTACATGAACTCCAAGAAGAGCTAAACCCAAACATAAAACTACTGTTCAATCTCAGCCTTACTACAGGATATGTGCCCAAAGAGTGGCATACAGCAACAGTGGTCCCTCTCCATAAAGGTGGTGCCTCAACGGATCCTGGAAACTATCGCCCCATAAGCCTGACTAGCTTAGTCTGCAAAGCTATGGAAAGGATCATCATGGACCTCATAAATAAAGATATTGGGGACCTACAGACACTGGATCCTACCCAGTTCGGCTTTGTTAAGGGCAGATCCTGCCTTTTAAACCTGGTTGATTTCTTTGAAACAGTCACCAAGGCGATTGACGAGGGGAAGGTGGTCCACACAGCCTACCTGGACCTCGCTAAAGCCTTCGATACAATACCCCACTCGGGCATTATAGATAAGCTCACCAGCTTAAATATAAACCCCTATGTCACTAGATGGATTGCAAACTGGCTCAAGGACAGAACCCACATGGTTAGAATTGCTGGAGCCATGTCAGACTCCAAACTAGTTACAAGTGGTGTCCCACAAGGCTCAGTCCTGGGACCTCTCTTGTTCGGTATATATTTCTCGGAGGTACAGGCTAACACGGAAGGACTGTGGCTGACCAAGTTCGCAGATGACTGCAAACTGGGCCATAATCGACTCTCCAGCCGACACAAGCATCCTCCAAAAGGGCCTCATAGAAACAGACAACTGGTGCCAGAGCCATGGCCTCAAGCTAAATGCCAAAAAGTGTATAGTCATCCCCTTTGGCAAAAACAAAGTGCCCACAAATTACCACATAGGTGGTAATCCATTAAGTACAGAAGAAGTAATTAGGGACCTGGGGACCCAAGTTGATAGCAATCTCTCATTTGACAACCACGTGGCCAAAGTGGTTAAAAACATTTTATATAGCCCACCTAATCATGAAGGGATTCACATCTAGATCAGGGAGGTCATTGTGCCTCTTTACTCATCCCTCATCAGACCCATAATTGAGTACAATGCCCTTTTGGGATGTACCTTACCAGACACCTGCAGCAACTGGAAAGACCACAAAAGTACCTCACCAAGAGGATCAAAGGGCTCAAACAGATGCCATATGCTGCCCGGTTAAAGAAACTCCAGCTCGACTCAGTGGCATACCGCCTGTTCAGAGGCGATCTGTGCCTGGCGTATAAAGCCATGTCCAACCCGGAATTAATGGACATGCTGCACCTCAGAAAATCCAAATCCCATCGAGCTACGCTCGAGACTTGAACCTCAGCACTGAAATAAATAGGACATGCTGGAGGGACAGATTCATAACCCAGAGGCTCCCTTCACTCTGGAATAAAATCCCAGTCCAGGTTAGGCAGAGTCCCTCATTGACTCTCTTCAAGAGGAATCTTGATGAGTGGATGAGAGATCATAGGTTTACCCCGGGTATCACTTCTGTGTCACTGTTAGACAGAGGCACAGTATACTAACCTCGAAAAAGGGCATAGCAAAATAAATTTAAAATGGGTGGCGAAAGCCAAACACATTCTGGCTAGGCTTATAAATGACCTAGGGCAGATAGCCTAGTATGAACCAATGAACTTATATAAGAAGCCATCATCTAGGCAGGCAATGAAGGTCTTGTGTGCCCCACTCTGTTCCCTTCCATCCAGTTGCTCTGGGGCCAAAGTATGTTTTGGCTTAGTAGTCTACTGGTCTGGCTTAACCCTTCTCTTAATCCAAGGCAGTCTAATTTTTAACAAGATAGTAACTGGTCTCAGGCCAGGGATCTCTACAACAGCCTAATATGCTTTAGCTGCATCCTTTATGATAGGCTATGAGATACACTTCTTACATTCTAATTGTCCCCCCACCCCCAATTCCTGGAAGCATAACTGAGTACTTACATTACTGCTATGTGCCGTCCATCCATGCACAAACCCTTTTTCCCATATTAACACATGGGGTTGGGGTGTGAAATCTACAGCGACAATCATCTAGAAACAAAGTTCACTCCATTGAATGCTGATTTCCATCTTTCTTTTAAATGTTTTTCCTTTTTGAGGGTAGATTGTTATTTGTAATATGAAAGTACCTAATCAGTGCAGGTGCTGTGGGCATTATTTGCAAGTTTCATTATTTCTAACTTTGAAAAAGCATTGTTGAATTGAATATTATTGTGAAGTACAACTTTGTGAATGCAAAGAACACTAATGCATTGTTAATAGTTTTATTTTCAAGTAAGCAACATAATATAACTGCTCTTGTCACGAAAATTCTTTAACATATATATTTTTCTATCTTTCAGAAATCAAACATGAATTCCCCAGGTATGTTTCATTTTATTATTTGATTTTGGAGGTGTTGAGTACAAGGTGACGGAATATGCACAAGTAATATAGTGCTATTAATTGCCACCATTTTCTCACATAATAATGTTCATGGATAAATGGTATCCAGGTCTTAGTCCTAAGAGTATAAAGTACGGCTGAACTACTTGATGTGATGGTCAGTAATGTATGAGGACTTGGTCAGTAATGTATGAGGACTTGAAAGTGTGGAGTTTCTGTTTTCCCCAGCAGTGAGAGAGTTTTTTCAAGAGCTGCCACCACCTCATTTTGTTCCCTGAGTAATAAAGGTTGTTTACTTAAGTGTCAACTGATCCTTATAGAAAATAGTCTGTGTGTGGTACTTATTGCCCCCTTAGGATGTTGTAGCAATGGGTGTAGTTCCTTTAAAGAGTGTAGTTAGCCTCATTCACTTAAGGTTAAGTAGTAGTACTGAGTGTAGTTGGTCCTCATCCCCTAATGGTGTAGAAACATTTGCTTTGTTCCTTATTCCTTTATTGTGTAGTTTCCTCCACTTACTTATTGTTGAGTAGCACTAATTGTAATTGGCCCTCATCCCCTTAAGGTATAGTAGTACCGGATGTAGTTGGTACTTGCTCCTTTGTCCTCGGTGTGGTGCAGTATTTTGTATTTGGCCCTAGTCCCCTCATTGTGATGCAGTATTTTGTATTTGGCCCTAGTCCCCTCATTGTGATGCAGTATTTTGTGTTTGGCCCTAGTCCCCTCAGGGTGGAGCAGTATTTTGTGTTTGGCCCTAGTCCCCTCAGGGTGGGAGTAGTACTGGGTATAATTGGCTTCTTTCATCTTAAGAGGAAGACATGCTGGGTGCATTCAGACTGTAGAAATGGTATAACTACGGACAGAGAATATTTGCTGGTATTTAAGGGCTTACACTCTGCTTTTAATGTGTTAAGCCCTTTTTCCTCTCTCTGTTACAGAAAAAGATTTCCCTCACAGTCTGACAATGATATCCAGTCAGATGTGCAGACAGATGTGGTACTGATTCTTCAGTTAATTCTTCTCAAGCTGAGTATTATAATCCTGAGGAAAGTGTTGGTCTCAGAAAAAGATGATTTTTTTTCTTGAGGAAAATCTAATAACAAAATGAGTGAATTATTTCAATGGGAGCAGAAATAAATCATTACGTTCCAGCATATATTTCCTGGTTGTACTTAAATTGGGTAATAGGCAAACTCAGCTTCACATGGATGGGAAGCCTGTTCCATGAGAGGGACAGTCGCTGGGACACATATCTCTCTCCAGCCACATTCTGTTAAGTCACAGACAAAACTCTGGTCCCTAGACCTTGTATTTCTGGTACTGTTTGACGTACGAATATGCAGGGGATTCATAAGTGTGCAGTTTGCAGATGGCTTGTAAGCCAGGCAGAGATTACCCCTCAGCAATTTGTAGGAGAATTTATTTTTTATTTTATTTTGTATTTATTTATCATTTGTTGACCGGGAAAGTCCGACTAGGTTCCACAGAGCCTGTTTTCAGCAGAGGCCCGGGGAGAAATGCTCCAGATGCATGTCTTTGGAATGTGGGAGGAAATCGGAGGAAACCCACGCAAAAACACAGGGAGAACATGCAAACTCCACACAGAAGGCACCCCAGCCAAGAATCGAACCGGAGAACCTCTTGCCGTGAGGTGACAACGTTAACCACTGTGCCACCCATGAAATGAGTTAAGGGAAAGGACTTTAAGTCACTGTATAAGGCAAGTTTGTTGCACCTTGTATCCTTTTTGTAAGTGACCTCTCAGGTCTCTGTAGTTGCTGCATATGCCTGGTTAAATACATACCAAAGGGAGCAATATACTGTGATTGGTCTGATAAGGGCAGAGTACAGTGGGATAATGATTTCTTCGGACCTAGATGTCATGGTGTTATAAGTTGCGCAACATAAAAGGTTTTCTTTACCATTGTGGCCACATGGTGGTCGAAGGTAAGGCTGCTGTCTGTGTATGTACCCAGATCCCTGACCACTGGGTCGACTCTTAGGGGCATATTATCAACTTTATAACTGGCCAGGATAGTTGACTTCCTAAATGGTACAGTTATATATTTCTTAGCGTTAAGTTGACACCATTTGCTAGTCAGAAATCTACTGTCTGCGGGTCGATAACCCCCAGCATACAATCATCTGCAAACTGTGTCAGCCAGAAACATTCAGTATTTGCTTCCATTTTAGAAAAGTAGATGCCAAAAAGAAGTAGGCCCAATACCAAGCCATGGGGGGACTTCAGTCATGACTGGCTACTTGCTGGAGGTGCCCTCACCTATTTTGACCTCCTGGGTTCTATCAGTGAGCCAGCTGGCTATCCAGCTTGTGATAAAAGGGTTTAAACATAATTTAAAGAACTTGTTTATAATGCTTGAGAGGGGTATTGTATCAAAAGCTTTGGCTAGGTCAAGGTAAGGTATGTGCACATCTTTTCTTAAAGAAAATTGAGTTATCCTTTGAAGTTCATTATACTGATTAATTTTCATTGCAGTGTACCACTTGTATGTTCTGCAGTTCTTTACATGTTTATAAGCCCTTGCCATATTTCTTCCACATTGCAAAGAGGTCAATTGGAAATCCTTTAAATTGCCTTTGTGGGTGACTGCCTGGGTGGGTGGGGTGGTTCCTGAGCTTTTTTGATGGGTTGGCAACCCATTCAGTATTAAACGTCTGTGCCTTGCACCCATTGACTGCTGTGAAAGATGCCTTGTTGGATTACTCTTATAGCATGAGAATGAATAACGACCTTTAATATATAGGAGCTAAGTCATTTGATTTGTTGGGAGAGAGATGGCTTTTTGTAGTGTTATGGTTGTAAGAACTAAATTCTCACCCCATCCCTACAAGACCCTGTTTGATGGTTCCCCTAACTTTAACAAATCATTTAATTTCTTGCACTGGGTGGAGACAGGAATTTCCAGGTAAGGAGAGAGACCTATGTCCCATTTGTGCCAGCCCAGCTTAATCAGTCTCTTCAGTTCCCTGTAGTGAGAGCTGTGTAGTAGGGGTGGGCCAGTTTGCAGTCTGCCCATCCCTTTGGGAGCTCCCCCTTCATTATGGTGGTTCTCTGAGCTCAACAACATGTTACTTCTCTGCAAGCCAATTCTCTAGCTTTTACACTTGCATAGTGACAGTATAGTCTTGACAGTTTTGAACTCTGTGAGTGTAACACTTAGTTTTTCCTCTAGGTGTTACCAAAGCAACAAACCAGAGCCACCTTCTTCCACACTCACCTCTTCCAGCACCCCAACTGCTAATCTAACTCTTTTATGGGTTTCAGTAAGTACTTCATCCCTGTACACCACAGTGCCAGCAAATGGTTTGAAGACTGATTTTAAGTAGTAGGATTATTTCTCAGTTGGCTTCATGAGTGGTGATAGGTTTTTAGAATCCGGTATGATCAAGTGTCTGAATGTACTAACTGTGATGTCGGAGTGGTTTCATAATCTTTAGGCATGCACTTGCCATGGACATTATCCTTTAAAGATTGTGTGTAAATGTGTTTTTGTGCCGTCTCCTTTAGCAGTAATTATGCTCTTGTCATCTTGTCATCTAAAGTGGACTTTCTGATTATAAAATATGCAGTTTTTATATTTGTGTTTCCTGTATGCTAAGCAGCTGTCCAACTACTTCCTGATTCATGAATTTTGATTTATGCAGTAACAGCTTGTAGTAGATTGGCATGTTTTCTGTAGTTTGCAGTAGATTTCAACTCAGTGATACAAACTGTAGCAGTCAGTCACTTTACTACACTCCTTAGGTTATTTTAAAACTAACAGTTTTCTGATGCATGAAAACTGACCACTGCTCCTAAAAAAGTTGGAAAGATGTATGTCAAGTTAGGATTTATGCAACTTAAACTGCTACTGTTTATCTACTTCTAACCAGGGAGGAAAAGCTGGCAGTTTTGCATCTTTACCCTTTAGTTAAGGCATCAAGGGTACTAGATAAATATTTGGAGGGGGTGGAGTACAAATCTAGTGCTTTGGTCGTTTACTGCACTGAACAATTTAGTTGTAAGGGTTCCATATCAGGGTTCCATTTTAAATTGGATTCTGGAAAATTTGCAACTTATTCCTCCATCTCCATCCTTACTTGATAGAGAAAAACATTGTGCTAAAGATATTTTGACTAATACACTTCTTTGCCTCCTCCCCTTCCTCAAATCTGGTTTTACATTGGCCAGGGTGCTTTCTGTGAGAAGTCTGCATGTCCTCCCTGCAGTCATGTGGGTTTCCTCAGGGTGCGCTTGTTTCCTCCCATGTTTCAAAGACAATGCAGTAGGTGGATTGGACACACTAAATTGGCCATAGGTGCGAGTGAGTGGTACAGATGAACTACCGTGGCAGGGCTAGCCACCCGGCGTGTAAACCTTGGCTAGAGATGATTGTCGCTGTTGAAAGTGACACCCTGACCCCATGCAAAAATGGGAAAAAGGGGTTGATGGATGGATTTAATACCCATACTTTTTTCTGCACCCCCCTTTTCTCACTTGAAAATCTCTCCATCTCAATACTGGAACTATAACATGCTAAGAGGAGAAGAGTCAGGGGTTTAGTTTTTAATGCAAATAAATTCCTACTTTTTGCCGTGCTTATTATTATTTCAGTTATTCTTTGCACTAGAGTTCATTTCTATTTATTAGTTATTCTTTGCACTATAGTTTATTTCTATTTATTAGTTATTCTTTGCACTATAGTTTATTTCTATTTATTAGTTATTCTTTGCACTATAGTTTATTTCTATTTATTAGTTATTCTTTGCACTATAGGTTCCATTATGAGGTTTTCCCCTCTTGCACTGCACTCTGTACAGCTCAGCACTATGTGCTTCTGTATGTTCGCTTGTGATGTCTTATGCATATTATATCAAATTTGAACGCAACAGCAATGCACTTCACAAAATTGACTCACTTCAATTTTTATCCATATACTACCTTTTTTGGGGTGGGCTGTATATGTCTAGTGTACCTTCTTTAGTTAAACTGCTGTGTAATGTATTTAATTTTCTTTTTAATGCCTGTTTGGTCAAATGTATTGTTTAATCTGTTTGCATCTTATTGTAAAATGTTTCATTTGTATTTATATTGTCATTCCTGACTTGGCCAGAACTGTGGCTGAAAAAGAGTCCTTGCACCAGTTCATTCAACCCGTAAACAAACATGAAATAAGTGTAAGAAGACAAAAGGAGGATAAGGGCCTTAGCTAGGATATGCTTGAACTGTGTAACTTCAGTTCTTACATTGCCAGACACCCCATGAAATTCAAAGCTGCTTACAGACTGTATGGTTAGCAGACATGCTAGGCTGTGGACTCAGCTCTTTCCAGAGCATGTAAAAGCAGTAATCGTAGATGCTGTCCTGGATAAGGAAATACAGTTTGAACTCAGAGCAGGTGTTTAAGAAGCCAGAGAAGAAGAAAACTGAAGGCCATCCAGGACCTTTTTCGTTCCCTACCATCTAGATATGACAAACTATCCAAAAAAAGGCTACTGTCTATAATTTCAGAGGAAATAAAATCCATGGCCATTTCTCCTGCTCCAAAAGATGATCACTATGTGATGCTCCTACAGTTAGAAGATTTTGACACTGTGAGCATTAAAAAGGGTACTAGAAAAAAGAAAAAAAAAAAAGAGCAGGGTTCTACTCGAGGCTTTTCCTACTCCAAAGGAAAGAATGGGCTTGGAGACCCATTCTGGATCTTTAACAACCTTTATTGAGTTATCATTCAAGACATAGGCAAACCATAATAGCATTTTTCCATTTACATACTTTATACATCATATATATTTTCTTTCCTTGTAGTAGCTATCATTAGCCCAGCATTACATAAATTACTGAATTCCTGCCTTCCCTTAAACCTCAATCCCTCCTCCTCCTGAAGATTATTCTGTTTTTATTGTTCCCAGAGTTTCCATTTATTTCTATGTAATTGTGCTCCTTCATTTTCTAAAGAAAACACTTCACTTTTTATCTCTTATAACATTCAGTACTTCAGATACAATTGATTTATATTTGATTTCCATTTTCTAGTAATTGCTTTTTTGGCAGCCAGCATAATAAAAGTTAATAAGGTCTTAGTATATCTAGGCAATTCAGATCCTGTAGCAAAGAGGACACCCCTGCCTGGGTCCTCTGTTCAAACAGAACTTACTGGAGAAGGAACCCTGCGACTTTAATTCTTGCCTCTGATACTTCATATATATCCTTCTAATTAACTTTACTGTTGTCTCAGGGAATACAAATGCTTCCATTGCTCTACTCACAGCTTACTCTGTAGAATGCTTTTTCTGCATCAGCACTCGGTGACCATAGTATTTTCCTGCATTCTGCTTCACTCTTGGATAATCATTGTTCTATTAATGTTATCAAATGTTTGCCTTCCCTCCACAAAATCACAATGATCTGTATCTATCAATTTTGGCAACACTGTTGCCACTCTTTTAGCTAGACTCAAATGCTTTATAACCATAGTTTAAAATTTAAATGGGTCTGTATGAAGCCTGATCTAATGGGTCTTTACTGTCTTTAGGTAATACAGCCACCACAACTGCTTTTCCGGGAGAAGTTTCTGAAGAATATCTGTTTTTTTTTTTTTTTTTTTTTTTTATCTCATGTCCTCCTATCTTTGTTAGTTGTAGATAGAGCCTCATCTATCTCTAACCTTGGCATAATTGAAACTTCATAAATATTTCCATTTGTGCTCTTTATTTTCGCATTTCTCTGATTTTATAAATTTCTACAAAATTTCTGAAATGTGTAATACAGCTAAAGGATCTCTGGTTATTTTTCTTGTTATATGCTTAAGTTTCGCAATAACCCTTTCAACTTTCTGTTGCTTTAATCATTGTGCTAAAAGTTGTTTGCTCTGGACTTAACAAAATAGTTGCTCAACTCCAATCCTAAGCATTTGCATATTATCTAGATACTCCATTCTTTTCTTTTTAGCACTCTGCATTTTTGTCTCTTGTTCTGTGAGATTCCCCTTATTCTGCAGTACTTGAACCTTGGTTAGTCCCTCTAAGCAAGTCCCATTACTTCTTAACCTCTCTTATTTCTACCCTATTTTAAACTGCATTTTTATTTTATCCCACTCAGTAGCTAGAACTTACTGAGATTGTTCTACCTTCTATAACAACTCTTGAAAAATTTCCACTACCTATTCCTTAAATTTCCCTCTTAACAGGTGGAAAAGTGTCGTCTCATTTTTACTTCATTAATCTGCATTAACACCTACAATAACATTGCCAGATTTGCCACTGCCTCCCCATATAAAACACATCACTGCAGAAATCTCCACTTCCTAGGATGGCTAGAGCTACCCCACCTGATTCAATACTTCCTTACCATTCTTGATCATCATGCCCCCATGCGCTCTATACGCATGAAATTCAGGACAGCACAATGGCTTACAAGTAACACTAAACAACTTATAATAAGTAGGAACAAAGCCTGGCTAAATGGCGAACTACTAAAGACTCACTTGACCACCTTAATTTCAAACAAAAAAGAAACACGACTAAACTAGCTATCATACAAGATAAAAAAACTTTTACACCCAGTTACAGATTTCCTCCCAACAACAACCACACAAATTCTGGAATTCTATTAACACACTACTATCCCCCGGCAAAGTTGAAACTCCCAGCCCACTAGGCTCCCACCCTGACTCTCCCTTACATACTGCAAATGCTTTCAATAACTTCTTTACTTCTACAATACTTAATCTAGCCAACCAACAAAGCCCTGACCCTGCTCTACCCTAACTGCACCCCACCACCATTTCATCTTAAACCCATACCTACCTCCTATATTCTTAACCTACTTCAAAAACTTAAACCTTCTACACCCTCAGCCGACAAAATCCCAGCAGAATATCTCCAGCTAGGAGCTAAAGCTATTGCCTACCCAATCTCTATACTAATTAACAGAACCATAAAAGAAAGTACTATACCTTCACTCTGGAAAATCTCCCACATCATCCCACTCTTTAAAGGGGGTGATTCTTTTGACTACTCTAACTACCGCCCTATTGCGCTGCTATCTCCTATAGCAAAAATAATGGAGAAATGCATCCACAAACAGCTACTTAATCACCTCTTATACAATAATCTCCTAGCAAACTGCCAACATGGATTTCGTCCCTACCATAGCACCACCACAGCCTTACTATCCTTTATTGACTCCATTAATAATAACCGAAACAACAATCTTCTTTTATCGGCCTTCTTTGTAGATCTGTCAAAAGCTTTTGACATGGTGAATCACCAACTACTCCTACATCGCTTAAAATCTCTTTCTCTTGATAGCACTGCTCTAAACTGGTTTACTTCCTATCTTCAAAATAGGAAACAAGCAGTGTTATGGAACAACAATCTTTCGGAGCTTCTACCTACCTCTCTAGGTGTCCCTCAGGGCTCCATCCTAGGTCCTCTTTTATTTTCCATCTTTATTAACGACCTACACCTTGTCGCACCTCTAACTACTTGTATTCAATACGCTGATGATACCACCATCATTTGTTCTGCCTCCAACCAAAATGACTTATACGACCTTACCCAAAAAACTTGTACTACCATAGAGCAATGGTTCTCTAATCACTGTCTTCTTCTAAACCCTTAGAAAACTAAACTTCTCCTCTTCTTACCTACACACCAATCCCCCTCTATTAACTTCTCTCTTACTTCTAACAATGGCACCCTTATCTCCCCTGACCAAACAACCAAACTCTTAGGCATAACTATTGACAACCAACTTAAATTTGACTTTCATATTAACTCAATCATAAAAGCAACTAATAGAAAATTAGGTTCTCTTTACAGAATCAAATCATTCTTAACTCCAGAAGCTAGAACTACCATAGCCAGAACACATCTTATCTCTACACTACTATATGCTTCCCGTATATATACTAACCTTTCTAAATATAACATCAATAAGCTTACATCAACCCACAATAACATTGCCAGATTTGCCACTGCCTCCCCATATAAAACACATCACTGCAGAAATCTCCACTTCCTAGGATGGCTAGAGCTACCCCACCTGATTCAATACTATCAGCTCTCTATAGCCCAGAAAGCCCTTCACCACCCTGATAATACACCTATGCTCTCCACCCTTATTAAGCCTTACAACAACCTAAAAAACCTTCGCTCGTCTAGTAAAATACTGATTCAAACCTCTCTATCTAAGAACACTGCAGGTGACTCTATATTTTCCAACTCAGTTGGTAAAATATGGAATCAACTTCCTCCCAACCTGACAACCCAAACCTCCTTCTCACTGTTTAAAACTAAACTAAAACACTACCTTACCAACCACTGGCTATGCTCCTGCAACTACCCAAGCTGATCTTTCTGCTCCTCACTACTCTTGCATACATCTTACTTTCTCCCAGCTCTAAGCTATTAGTGTTCTCAATTCTACTAAGAAATGCTCTCTCTAATCTTGTAACTATACCCTTCTCTATATTCTACTGCTTACTTTTAAACATCCTAGTGTATCCTGTCTTATTCTACCCATTCCAAAACTCAAGTAAAAGCTTTACCTCCTATTACCTTTATGTACTTTCCTCATATTGTCATTAAAATACCCAAAGTATTTCTGTGCTTGAAAATTCTTTATACTGTGTACATATTCTTCATGCTTTTTATTTTGAATTGTGTATTTACTTTTCTTTTCATGCGTGTAATGCCTTATGTATTGTGTAAATACTGTTTATTATCATGTTGTTAGATAGCGGAGCTTTTCTCCTCGGGCCTCCACTGAAAATGGACATGTATCCTGTTGGACTAGCCCGGTTAACAAATGTAAAATAAATAAAATAAAATAGTCTCCCATTTATTCATTAATTTGTGTTGCTGGTTGTCTTCCTGTTCATCTCCCAAAACCAGACTCTGGTTTAAGTCCAAGGTACTGCTAATTCTCCTATTTAACTCCTGTGCTTTTTTTCTATCTCTCAAGCATTTTCCTTTGGAACATTTAAAAAAGTTTCACTGGTAAAGTCCATCTATAAGCTTTGTCAGACTAATTAAGAAGTAGAGTCCCCTTCTGTTTGCTGGCTCACTTTTTATTGGGTAAATATTTCCTCCCGTCTGTTTTGCATCTGCCTTCTAACTCTACCATTTTTTTTGACAATGCTCCTCTTGAGAAGTCTCATACCTGACCCAGTGTTTTCTTCATTTCAACGTCTGATTTTTGCAGTTTTATCAGTTCATTTCAATAGCTAGTTAAAGTTTCTATTTTTTCTAGCTTTAAGTGAGTTGATGTACTCCTTCAGTGTTTCATTTATTTTATATTCACCTCTAAGAACATTTGATTTTTTTTCTTCTGAATTACTGGAAGCCATCACTTGTACCAAAGCTGAAGCTTGAAACAGCTGCAGGATTCTTCTCATCCATTGCTTTCTCTTCACCTTTTCTGTCTGATTTTCTTTTAGGTCTTCTAATTTTTTCATTGCTGGCACGCAGGCAATGTACGTTCTGGGCAGTAAATGCATTTTATTCAAGTTGACAACATCACTGGCGCTCGTGTTTCTTTTTTCACATTGGGAGAAATCTAATCAAGCTGTTGATCAGTACACAGTCATCTTGGAAGTCCTGAACACTGAGCATGTTTCTGGTGGTTCCAAAATTCAAGATGCTGTCTCTATTGAATGTCTTGCCACACTAATACCTCCACAAGCCTTTACGGTGCTATTAGATCTTAAGGATGCCTGTGCATCCCTATAGCAAATGGGGGCAGGCAGTTCCTAAAGCTGGAGGCAGTGGTCTCACACTGCCATTTGACTTTCCTGTGCTTTGTATTGTCTTGTTTACTGTATCCAGGGTATTTACTAAGTGCCTAGCCCTAGTCCATTGCTTTTTGTAGGAAAAGAGACCTTCACATCTATCTACATCTGGATGCTTGCCTCATCCATGCTTCCTTGAGGGGGGGGGGGCTGTAAAGGGCACTGTGACTGATTTTCATGATATATAACTGTCCTAGAACCTCCAAGAACTTAGTTACAGCCAGCAACCTTCTTGGAAGTATTTATAGACAAGGACAGGCACAAGATCCTCATTTTAACACAATCAACTTTGCTTGTTTCAGCAGTCTTACTGCTAGAGAATTTCTTGTTGTACATGGCCTAAATTTCCCTGGCAAGTTTGCACATATGTAGACTGCAATGGTGTCACCATACGTATTTCTTAGAGCATTCCATTTCTGCCTTATATCAAGAAGGAACTTTCTTGGTGAGGGAGAACCATTCATGCTACCCCAATATGTGGACCTTCTAGCCTAGAACAGGGGGTTGGTCATTCACCCACATTTGCGGACTCTAAGGCCATCAGTTTGGATGATTTATCACTTATCCTTTCCAGCCACGAGTTTTCTAAGGACATAAACATCTTATGGGAAGCCCAGCATGAGGCAGTCTTGTATAGCAACTTGTAAGAGGTTGCTGATGAGAGAGGGCAGGACCCACTATCAGCCAAGATGTCCCTGGGCCTTGTCTCCAGACCTATTTAAAGCAGTTACCATGTTCATCTGTCAGGATACAAGCTTCAGCCATATGTGCTTGTCTGCTAAAAGAATACCCACTTTTCTGCCATTTGCCTATGAAATAGTTTCTAAAAGGAGTTCTGCATCTGTGACCCCACCCATTTTTTTTTCAACCTAGAAAACATAACTTTTCTAAAACACAAAACTAACACTCCCTCCTTTTGAGACGGCTGCTTTCACTCCTGTCAGGTTTTTATCTTGAAAGACTGCTGTTTTGGCAACCTTGATAAACCTTAGAAATGCAAGTTTTCTCGTGTAGTGAATATATTCTGGTGTTCCACAAAGGATGGGGGTCTTCCTGCATTCCATGCTTTTCTTCATGCCAGCATTGATTATAGAACTGCCACTAAATCAATCAATTAATTTGCCAATGTTTTTCACCAAAAAACAAGTGGAGAAAAGAATTCATTCCCTAGTTGTGCAAATGCAGTTGAATTCTTCTTTGACAGGACAAAGCAATTTAGAAAGTCTGACTGACTCTATAACATTTGCAAAAGGAAGAAAAAGACTGATCAGCAAACTATCTCAAAGTGGATTGCCCACGGTGTTCCATTTTTTTGTAGTCAATATGGAAAGCATTTCTAACAGTGAGAGCTTTCTTCAGCAGGTCCATTGCTACTGCCGCAACCTTTCTTAGAGGTGTAGCAACGCAGACCATAATGGAAGCAGCTAGCTGGTCATCTGTCTATACTTATGCCAAATATTACAATTTAGGCAGCATCTTCAGAGCTCCAGCAAGTTTTGCCATGGCCATATTGTAGGGCCTTGAGTCTACTGACCATCTACAGGTCAGCCACCACCTTTTCCATAAGCTTTGGGAGTTATCACCTTAATCAGTTTTGCGACAGTGAATTACATAGAAAATAGTACAGCTTTTTACGAACTTTCCGTAAATGCAGATGTTGAAGTATATTCATTGTAGTCCCCTCATCCCCAATGTTGCTTCTCTTTAGGTTGGGATAGTACCCAAGTTACGCTTCTTTTCCCCTCTCCCATGGATTGGATAACTCCCCTTCAAGAGGTAAGCTGACTCTGCAAGTGCAGACTTTTGGGGGACATAATTGTGGGTCATCCATTTGTGGATCATGCTGGGGCTCCCCAGAAGCTATTCCTGGAAATGCTAAAGGCGAGAATGACCTGAAGATTGCAAAAGCCTTCATATCTGTCTCCTTGATCATACCACGAGTACTTGCTTATCAATACTTCAGTTAATTTACTGATTGCAGTTTAACTGATCTAGTGGGTAATTCATAAGCACCCATTTCAGCCACTGCTTGAGGTACACAGTCATATGCTTGGTTACAATAAATAATCATCGGTTACACTGGACAAACATGTTGATGTGTTCACTTTTTTCTAAAGCAGGTGAGTTTGCAGGCATTAGCTTATTTCCAGATTATACATTGCACTGCATTAGTACAAAATGCAAGTAGACTGAGGTTCTTCAGAACATGGTTTAGTTATGAGTGCAATTATCCATGTTTTTTAGTAACTTTTTAGATCATTCTGTACAGAATTTTCATATTAGTGTCTGTTTTCTCTTTCTAGCATCCAGTCCTGTTGTTGGTAATTCTACTCGAACCAGCAGCTTTACTTTAGTTGGCTCTCATAAAATCACTATGGATTCTTTGGGCAAGAATAAATTTCCTCTGGACAAGGTAAAACTCCTTTTAAGTAAAAATCAAAATGTCAAATACAAGTTTTAGAAGGAATTTTTTTGCAACTGCCCTATTTGAAAGAGGTGAAAATGTTTACCTTATACCCCGTGAACTTGCTTTGTGCCCTAGCCACTTGATGTGTCTCTGTGCACTGCCGTTTCAGACATTTGTGTTTCAGACCAGCATGACAATATATGTTAAAGCAACAGTAAAATGCATATATACACACACACCACATCTGTTAGGATTTGCTTTAAGCAGTCTCTGTCTGTCAACAGGCAGCATTCACAAACGCAACAAACAATTCAAAGTGGCCCTCATTAGAAGGCCTATACTGTAACAGCCCCATCACATTACATTTTACCAAGGAGTATTACTTGTCTCTCTCTACTGCAAAAATCCAAGGCTGTACAGCTAGCCAGCCTGATGGCAGAGGAGCAGGGTACATGCTTGCAATGTTAGCACGACAGGAAACTGTTGGGCTGGCTTGGGAAGGCTTGAGCAGCCATTGTCTGTCTCGCCTACCTTTGGGGGGGAGGACATGGATTTCTGCAGGACGATGCCACTCTCTAGTGTTGGCTGGGGAAGAGCATTAGTGTATTGCAAAAGCATGCATTTGCATAGAGAAGAGAATGGACAGTGACAAGTTATGGTGCGGAGTGACAATCGATGCCTGCCCCTCCTCTCTGGAAGTATAGGGCAGATTAAAAATTCCTGCACTTAGGTGCTGATAATGCAGGGTTGGAATCCCTCACTGTCCTCCTCTGCCCACTGAAGATGGCTGAATGCACTGCCAGCTGTGCTCCTTAGTTGGTTGGCCTTCAAAAACGGGGTCTGGGGAGGGACAGAGAGGCAGTGACTCCTCATTTATTATTTTATTAACCGGGAAGGTAGGCTGTCCCAGAGACACTTTTCTGCCATGACCCAAGCCAGTCACATAAAAGCAGTGTAAAAAAACACAAACTGAATGTAAAATAGAATGCAGAAAGTGATTCTGAAGTGTAAGCTTTGTAGGTTACACACAGTATATGAAATCTGCAAAATAATAGAAACTGAAATGCTTAGTCAAACTCTGTATTTGCAATGGGATAGTTTTCCAGTATTCTTCCACAGACATATGCAGTAGGTGGATTGGGCACTCTAAATTTAGCCATAGGAGGGAGTGAACATGTGAGTGTGTGGTGTGGAAGAACTGCTGTGGCAGGGCTAGTCACCCGGTGGTGTAAACCTTGCCTCTAGATTGTCACTGTTGAAGTGACATCTCCATCCCCATGTGCAAAAATGTGGAGAAAAGAGCTTGTAGATGGATTAATTTGTTTTGAATGCTTCTTGCATGTCAAAATGTCACTTGGGTCAGACTGCGGAGATGTGATGGCCTGGAAGTGTAAAAGCAGACTACTAGCTTCACACTCATGGATAAGAAAGGCAGTTCCAGCAAGAGTCCTTGTAGGATTGATACTTTTGGTAGAATTCCCTCTAAATACCCAGATAGAACAGTCTTGTGTCATGATTTCCTTATTCAGCCCACTCATTTTCTCCAAGGAAGTACCTTTACTGACCTTTTGTTGTTAATGTAAAAAAAAAAAGATGATTCCAGTACTACATAATGTGCAAGTGGGCTGCCTATTGAGATGTTGGCACTTATAATGCTGAATGCCACACACAAAAAAAACAAAAAAGAAAAACTATAAATGCAGGAGAAGAGCGAATATGGATTATCACTCTTTTCCTTCAAACATTTTTTTCTTTCTTTCAGAGGGACAAGCTCCTATGCATGCACCATTTCCCAAACTTGTATAGATGCACCATCTAAGATTGCTAAACCTCTGATAAAAAGGAATATTCCAGGAAATGGCAATCTCAGACTTAGTATGTCCGAGTCCTGGTTTTTGACCATTCAGCTTCCATATTATGGGACTTGACCATCCAGACGGTTACCATGTAGTAGGCTAACAAATAGCAAAATCTTGTTAGTAGCCATGCATTCATTTTTATTGATTCTTTACATGGATAACTCTTAAAGTAGTCCGTACACGTTGGATTCCTGTTTCAGGCAGTGATGCTAGCTTTACTGGAATATCAGCACATTCCCAGAGTAAAGATGCCATCTGGCTGTGCTATCTTTAGTTCTTCCGTACCACAAGATTATCATACCATTCCATGTTCGCATTTGTCAGTGCAGTGGCTCTCCTTGTACTGTTGTACTCCAGAGCTGGCAGATAAATACACTTTTGAGGACCTTTCTCTGGTTATTTTCTATAGCTTGGTTGCCGTTTTGGGATAGGGTCAGTATTTGCTATATTTAGCATGATGTTCTTTGTGTTTCACTGTTGCAGTCATCACACTTGGGTTATCCTGCTAGGGGTAGCCCTCAGTCGGCCCGAATGTCAGAGGTTTCGTATTTCTGCGTCTGTTGATGTTACTTCAGGACTGATGTCATGTTGTCAGTGGTATAAAAACAGGCAGCTGACACCATTACATCAGTCTTATTTGTTGAGGAGCCTGAAGCAGAAGCAGTTTGCACGATTGCCGGTAGGCCACTACCTGAGTTTTCATTTCCGAAATTGAAGTTGAAGTCTTCTAAAGCCAAGTACCCCATTGGAGATCCTTTTTTCTTGCTCTAACCAATGTCAGAAAAAGTTAACAATTGTCTTGCTTGAGGAACGCAAATACCACACCGAGATTTCCATTCTTACTGCGTCACCTGTTTAGGCCCAGCCCACGACGTACCTCGCTGCTGGTTTTATGCTTTGTTCAATGCCCAAACTATTTGTTGTCGGGCCCTTATTGTAGCTACATACTTTTGTTCTCAATCTCCGTATTCCGAAATTGCATCAGTAAGCCATCTGACTACCGATCTTCTGAAAAAATGTAAGGGTAAAGACAGAGACAGACCGCACAGGTCCAAAACTGCTGCTGCGTTTCCGTTAAGCTAGTCGCCAGTTTGGTACTCAGTGAGGTGCTTTCGCAGCCCCTGATGCTCACTTCGATGGATTTACTGAGACCCGTTCAGAGTCCGATATGCCATGAGACTGTTAGACTACGGAACCTGCGGATGTTTCTACTTTGGATGGGTCCGTAGCCGCTGTGCAGGCACCGGCATCTGAGGAAGTTCTTTGCACTACCGATATTCAACATAAACTGACTTCTTTTGCATCTTCAGTTCTTTCTAAAACTACCGAGTTTCTAACACCAATGACCCTAACTCAAGCGACTGCTTCTTTGCCACAATCACAGATGCTTAAAATGGCGAAAGACCTTATCATGCTGATTAGGGGAAGCCAGCCTTCCCCTGCTAAAAGGAAGAGAGACTTGTCCCCAGCAGCTTTATCTAACCAAGAGTCAGACGGCTTTGAGGTTTCTGATTATGAAGACATGCCCTTATCTGCCTATGAGGATTCAGATGCAGAGGAATCCATTCCTTCTGCCTCCCCTCCAGAGGATTTTTCTTTTGGTGAAGCCCTACATACTTTGAGGGAGCATTTCCATTGGGAATGCCAGGATTATCATCAGTCCACAAAGAGACTCTGGGAATTTTTAGATTTACCACAGCACAGACCCTTGGCTATCCCTCCTGTTCTGGATGCTGTGGATGATGTCTTTATGGAATCCAGTCTAACTCCTGATACTTTACCCCCTGCTCCCAGGAAACCTGACAGGTACTACAGAGTCCCTGACACACTCAAATTTATTTTGAAAACTCCTACTGCTGACCCAGAGGTCATCTCCCAAGGAGCTAAAGGAATAAAGGCAACTACAGCTAAGAATCCCACCCCCTCGGACAGGGATTCCCGAGCTTTAGACAGATGGGTTAAAAAAGTATACACCTCTGCAACTCTTGCCATTAGAGCATTAAATTTTCAGTTTCACATGCTGAAATACTAGCAACATACTATGGAACTTATTTAGCAAAAATTATCTACCTTCCCTGACTGTGCAGAAAATAAAGAATTACAGGAGCTTATGCATTCTGCAAGCCAAGTCAGCAAACATACCCTGCAATGTGAGTTTGACGCCCTAGAAGCATCTTGCAGGGCAGCAGTCACAGGTTCTGTACTTAGAAGGCATGCCTGGCTTAAGGAGAAGACCTTGCCTAGCTATGTCAAATCAAAATTATTGGACACACCTCTGAACAAGGACACCAAAGCAGAAGAGGTTTTAAAAAAGATGGAAGAAAAAGCTAAGTCTATGCAGACAGTCAAAAATTTTTTGCAAGTGCAGCCTCCAAGATTCAGTAGGCATTGCCCCTCAAAACATTGGTCCTTTCCAGCCCCCTCAAGGCCACCTCAAACTAGACCTAGGGGAAACAGACCCATCCAGACTACAGTCTCAGGGTATGCAGAGGTCTAAGCAATGGAGTACCTCCACTTCTAAAACAGTTAGTGCTAAGCCACCCCCTTATGGAAAGAATTCACAATGACTTCTCAACTCCTCCTCTCACTTCTGCCCAATTGCTCGTGACCCTAGGAGGAAAACTTGCCCACCATGCAAAAAACTGGCCCTCCATCACCAACGATCGATGGGTCCTCAACATAGTATCCCAGGGCTACAAATTTATTTCCACATGCTGCCAACCCCAAAAGGGTTCCCAGACCTTCCTCCAAACTAGTGGGCAGAGGCACAAAACCAAGTTCAGTCCCTGCTCTCCATAAGGGCAATTCAGCCTTTTCCTGCAGAACAGATAGACCAAGGTTTTTATTCCAGACTTTTCATGGTACCCAATAAAGAGGGCACCTGGCGCCCATTCTTAGATCTATCCATTCTAAACACCTTTCTGGTGGTACCAAAATTCAGAATGCTCACCCTACAGCAGCTTCTCCCTATGCTGTCCAAAGATGCCTGGTTAGTCACCCTAGACCTAAAGGAGGCCTATCTGCACATCTTAATCAGGGACTCCTGCAGGAAATATCTACGTTTCAGGGCAGGATCTATGCACTATCAGTTCCCTGCAATTCCCTTTGGCTTATCCACTGCTCCCAGAGTTTTTGCAAAATGCCTGGCTCCAGCCATTGCCTATTGCAGACAGAGAAATATTCAGATTTGCCCCTACTTGGATTCAGGCAGACAGGAAAAGCTGTTGCAGCACCTTACATTTGTAAAGGACCTTCTAACCTCCATGGGTACACTATCCACGAAAAGAAATCCAAACTAGTCCCCAGTCAAAAAAATTGTATTCCTGAGAGCAAGCTTGGACACAGCATCCCAGATGGTATTCCTTACTCCAGAAAAACAAGCTTATCTGACAGGCTACTTTTCTCAAATGGCCACCAGAACCCAGTTATCCACAAGGAAAATCCTGCAAGCTCTAGGGTTCATGACCTCCTGCATTCTACTAATTCCATATGCCAGACTGCATATGAGGAAACTGCAATGGTACTTAAGTCTTTGGTGTCAACATTCTCAGGTCCTGGAAACTATCATACCTTGTCTAAGGAAAGAGTTCCTTTGGTGGGCAGCACCATGCAACCATAACAGGCTTCCCTTTACACAACCCACCGCCACCCAGACCCTAACCACAGATGCTTCAGACTATGCCTGGGGTGCACATCTAGACGGCAAGTGCATTCAGGGCCACTGGAGCCCAAATCAAATTAATCTGCACATCAACCAAAAAGAGATGCTAGCTGTTTAGCATGTTCTGACAGCTTTCCGATCCCTACTCTCTCTCCGGGGTCTTTACTAAACAAAACCAACACCACCACAGTGATGTGGTACATCAACAAAGCAGGGAGGAACCCACTCTTACCCACTCTGCAGGCTAGCCATGACCCTTTGGAACACGGCCTTATCCATGCATATTCACATGCAAGCTCAGTTTCCTGCCAGGCAACCAAAACTCTCTGGCAGCCAACTTGAGCAGAAATCCAACCACAACACCTTCAGTCTTGTGACCCAGAAATGGGGTACCCCGAAAGTGGACCTATTTGCCTCCCCATACAACCACCAGCTCAGCAAATTTTGCACCAGGGAACCTCACAGCAAGGCCTGGATAGTGGATGCCCTATCCTTCCAGTGGGCAAACCTCTCAATCTATGCCTTTCCCCTATACCTCTTACAAGAGTATTACTCAAGATTAGTGAGGAAAGACCAAGGGCAATCCGGATTGCCCCAGACTGGCCACACCAACACTGATACCCACTTCTGTGCAGTCTGTCACTGGTGCCTCAATGGCACCTCCACCAGATCCCAACTCTCCTGACTCAGCAGGTGGGACAGTTCTTGCATCCACAATTGCAGACCCTGAACCTTGCAGCCTGGCTTATTCCTTGACTTCTCCTCCAGTGGCCAGCCTAAGCAAGCAGGTACTGGATGTCATACTTGAAGCCAGATGACCCAGTACTAGAAAATCCTATGCTAACAAGTGGAAAAGGTATTGTTCCTGGATCCAGACTAAAGGAGCGGATCCAGCACAGCCCTCCTTACCTCTCATCCTGGATTACCTAGCAGACCTACTCCACAGGGGCCTATCCTTCTCTTCCATTAAGATTCATGCCTGTGCCATCTCTGCTCTTTACAGCACTGAGCCACTTCTCTTCTCACACCCTCTCATCAGGCAGTTCCTGAGAGGGGCTAACAACTTAAAGCAACCAAGAAGAGCCCCTACCCCTGCTTGGGACCTTAACTTTGTGTTGGAAAAGCTCATGCTACCCCCCCTTTGAGCCTGCAGCGTCAGCAGAGTTAAAATTCCTCTCTTGGAAAACAGCCTTGCTTCTGAAGGCCATCACTTCAGCTAGAAGAGTGTCTGAGCTACAAACACTTATGGCTGTGGAACCCTTCATCATTTTTCATGCTGACAGGGTCTCCCTCAGGACTAACCCAACTTTCATGCCTAAAGTGGTGTCCACTGTGGCTCTCAACCAATCTGTCCATTTGCCCACCTTTTTTTCTTAATCCACAAAATAAGAGGGAAAGGATCCTGCATTCTTTAGATGTGCACAAACTGCTCAGATTGTACCTTGATTAGGACTAAGCCCTTTAGGAAATTTGACTAGTTACTAGTCAGCTTTGCACCAGGGGCAGAGGGCAAGGCCATATCAAAACAAACCATCTACAAATGGATAGCACACTATCCATTTCTGTTACAAACACCATGGGAAACCCACCCCCTGAGGGGGTCAGAACACATTCCAGTAGGGCAACTTCAACCTCTACAGCCTTTTTCAGAGGAGTCCCTACCAGGGACATTCTGGAAGCTGCAACTTGGAGTTCTGTTCATACCTTCACCAAGCATTACCACCTGCCTCTCTTTTTCCAAATCCAGGGTGGGCTTTGCAGCCTCAGTCCTGCAGGACATACTAGCCAGCCCGAACTCTTCTTGACTGCCTCCACCCATTTTTCAGCTTTGGGAATCAACCCAAGTGTGATGACTGCAGCAAAGAAACACAATAAGAACATAGTACAGTTGTGTACACTTACCATAAATGTAGATGTTCGAGTGTATTCACTGTTGCAGTCCTGGTTTCCCACCCTCCAGCCCCCTTCTCTCTCTCTCTCCCTCACTCTTTGCAGGGATATTGGTATTTACTTTTTACTGGTGGTGTTTTTCCACCATAACTTAGCTCCCTATTTGGGGGCTCCTGACATTTGGGGCAAGAAAAACTGATGTAAAGGCGTTGGCTGCCTGTTTTAATACCACTGATGACCTGACGTCAGTCCTGAAGTGACAGCTACCGACGCAGAATTACTAAGCATGTGGTATTTGGGCCGACTGAGGTCTACCCCTGGCAGGATAACCCAAGTGTGATGACTGCAACAGTGAATACACTCAAACATCTACATTTATGCTAAGTGTACACAGCTGTACTTTATGTCCACCCTAGAAAATGTCACGAAGTGTGCAGGTAAAAAGCAAATTCCACACATACTTATAAATCCAACGAGTCTTCTTTTTGGGATCTTCTCAGCATGTTGCCTCCTGTAACATTTTTGCCAATTTTATTACTAAGACACAGCAGTGAGGGAAGTCGACCAACCAGGCTTATCTAAACAAGAAAAGGCTGGATGCCATTCCCCAGCAGCCCCCCATGTCGAACAGCTCACAGGTGTCACTCATTTTGGACGTCCCTGTGAAAAAGAGGAGGCTCTTAGGAGAAGCAGTATCACAAGAAGGAAAGCAAGACGACTGCAGAAATCATAATTATCCTGTTGGTCTGGTTGGCTTCAAGGACATCAGATCAGGCCATATGCTTTTGTACCCCACTCCATCACATCTGCAGGTATCAAGGTCTCTGGTAATGTGTCTCAAGAGTTTTACTATGCCTTCACTTTGTGGCATGTCTGACTGTGCTAAAGACTGTACTTCCCAGAGACAAGGTTCCCATGATCATTTACCACTGGAGAGGGAGGTGCTTGCGTGGTACTTTGTGCATGAAAAGATCTGCAGCCATGAAGTGGAGCTTCAGGATTCATGCTCATGTCTCCTGGCTTCCAGGTGACCTCCCACTCCGAATCAAGGATCCAGATATCCAAATTGCAGACGTCTGCCATTCCAGTTCCATTGCTGCCATCTACTAGTCCAGCCTCTGGTGATTCTCCCCACTCCCAGTCTTTCCTCCAAAGACCGTTTTGAGCTAGCCAAGAACTTGCTTTCCTTTATGCAGGGACTGCAGGCCAGAATTGACCAGCTGTCTGTGCCTGGGCTCCTCATCTCCCCAGAAGAGAAAGAGGGAACTGTCCCCCACCACTGTATCAGGCTCATTTGATTCAGAGGCAGAAAACCTGGACTACAGATTTTAGATGTTTTCACCTCTGGGATGCACCACTAATGATGAGTACAACATGTCCTGTGGCACTTCTGAGAGTAAGAGGAGAAAGAAGAAACTCTCCCTTGCCACTGAGGCAGACTCCTCTCTTTCCAAAAAGAAAGATCTGGCATGTATATCCTAGATATCTTTCCTTCTAGGGTGTAACACTGCTTAGGAGGGCACCCTGTCCTCTGTCTCTTTTCAAGGGTAACTCATTTGGAGCTAGTTTACCTCTTATGAAGGACCATCTCATATAGCAAGGTAGAGGGAGCTCTGTGACATGCCAAAGAGATATTTAGACCTTGTGCATCTGGATTCCCCTAAATCACTGGCTGTCCCACCAGTATGAGGTACTTGCAATATCCCTGGAACTTTACTCTTACTCCTGCTTCTAGGAAGTCTGACAGTTTTTACAGAGTGAAAGTTTCTTACAAATTCATTTGCAAAAACCTATAGCAGATGCATCAGTGGGTGTCCCTGGATTCTTCCAAAAGAGTGTAAGCTGACTGCAGACCTCAACACACTTGCAGTGTCTCAAGAGAATAGAATCTTGGACCAGTTTGGGAAGAAGGTATGTGCAGCAGTAAATGGAGACTATTTGTGCCCAACTAAAAACCTCTCTTATTTAAACAACTTAAGTTATCCCATCAGCTTAAAACCCCTCTTCTGTGTTCCATCTCATACAGACTCTTGAGAGGTTACCTATTCTTAGCATTTTGCTCATTGAAAAAACTTGTGCTTTTTGTCCTTCTCCAACATCATGGAACTTAATATTCTACCAAACATGGTAACAAAACATGGAATCAAACTTGGAAACACAGCAGAAGAAGCCGAGAAGCAAAATCCTCCACACTTTATTATAAACAAATTGAGCACTTTTGTCCAGGTATACCGGACTTTTTCAGAATCTTCTAGCAAATGTGGCCAAAAGACTTGAACCTCCATCATAATAATATTGCAAATCTTTCCAGAGGAATCTAGTCTATCTTTATGTGGGTTAACTTCTCAACTGCTCTTCAACTGTAGTCTTGGTGTAAACATTTGAGCAGTCAAACCTGCATGCTGAGTATGAGGAGGAGAGCTCCTAGATTAGTTGAAGGAGAAGCCTGGGGAGTTTACTTACAATTCTCTGTAAGACAAACTTTTGGAGCTAAACCAGTGTTTTTGAAGTGAGCAAACATGCCAGTTACAGTTCAGTGGTACTGTGAATGTAGATTCAATGGCTGCTTCCACTGGGTCAGTTATCAGGATATGCCTTGCTGAGAATACAGCCCCTGCCAGATGATGTGAAAAGGAACAGCTCCTTAATGCTACCCTAGACAAAGATCTGCTCTTTAGATACTCCCCCCCCCCCCCCAGCAGAATGTTTTCTAAGCAGCTGGAGGAAAAAGGATAAAACAGGTGGTCTCCGTTTAAAAAAAAAAAAAAATGTCTACCTTTTCTCAGACCTATTAGGAATTATTTTTTTTTTATGTTGGCCCTATTACCAGTACCAGGATAAAGTCCAACATGCAAAAGGAAGAAGGATTTCTAAAAGGGAAAATGTCAAGATGACCAGAAAGGGAATCCTTGTGGCCCTCGTGGTCAAGGCTCCGACAGGAAGCAGCCTTAATTTCTCTGCACCCCCTCCTTCCCCAGCCAGAAAAAGAGGGACCACCTAGCCTTATTTGCTGAAAACTGAAGGATGATGACAATAGACTGATGGGTCCTGCAGGATGTCTCCCAAGTGTATAAGCTGCAGTCCATGTCAAGGTGAAAACTTTAAGGAATCCCATCACTACCAAAGCAGTAGAAGCATCTAGTAATAGTCCCTGTAGGAAGAATTTCTTCAGTAAGAAGCTGCAGGGAGAGTTTCATGGTGAGCGGAAGGCACAGGATTTTTATCAAGTTCTGTTTTCAAGGAAGAACAGGTCCTGGAGACGCATCCTGGACTTGTCAAGGTTAAATGAGTAGCTAAATGTTCCATTATTTAAAATGATGATTCTGCAAGTGCTTCTACCCTTAAGTATCCTTAAGCTCTGATGGCCGCCTTAGTTCTGAAGGAGGTCTGCCTATATATTCACATTCACAGGAGCAACATTTCCTTCCTTGGATTTGCAGTAGGGGTCCCATTGCTCATCTCCTTTACAGTTTTGGTTAGTCATGCTACCAGGGTGTTTACTGCTTTCCTAGTTCCAATCATTTTCACAGTGCAGAGCCAAGGGTATTCATATTTCACCTCCCCAATCCCCTTTTAGACAACTACCTGATTCAAGTAGTCACTGGAGGAGGAGGCAGGGTGCTTGCTTACACAGGGACTTGTTTCCAAAACCTAGATCTGTTTCAACCTACCCAGTTTGCCTCTCAATCTGCAGGACAGTAGCATTTCTTGAAAGTATTGCTAGACTCCAGCATCAGGGGTCTTTTCTGACCCAAGACTTAATGTCCTCTCACGCATTTCTTTCAAGTATGTTCCCTAAAGGGTAGTGTCTGTGGAAGGGGGGGATATACAGCATCAATCATCCTTTGGTCCTTCTGGTGATCCTTCACATGAGTAAACTACAGTGGTATCCCTTGTGTATTTAAAGTCAGCATGAGCAGTCACTGGAGGGCATATCTCTCCTCCTGTGATAAGAACAGCTGTTCTGGGTGGGTTCAACAAGTGCACAACAGTACAGGTGTCTTATTTAGACCTAACATTTACAGATCCTTTGTGTGATCTCCCCAGGCAGAGTCCAGATGGTCTTGAAGTCCAGGCTACCTGGGAAAGCAAATGGTGCAAGAGACATAACATAGAAGCGATAATGATTCTGATCCTGGCAGTTAGAGCTTACAAGCCAGTATTGAAACCAGGAGTCATATACTTGGTAAATCACAACACCACAGTAATGTGGTACATAATGGCAGAACTGTTTCCTTGACAGGTTTGGCCATACAAGCTTGGAAAGCAGCCTTGGAATCAAGTACACCTCTCAGGACCTGCTGAATCCCATTTCAACAGAGTTCGCTGTTTGATCATTTGAGGTCTGTACAAGTATATGTTGGAAAAGGATGTATTTATACTGCTGATTCTCAAGTGCAATCTACCAAAAATGGTCCTTTTTGTTTCTCTGGGCAACAGATGACTGCAGAAATACTGCTCCAGAGTGTCAGGAATGAAGGTTTGAGCAGTAGATGCAGCCTTCAGTTGGGGAGGGGTGTATGTGTATATGTATGCATGCTTTTCTCTCTGATTCCGTCTCCCCTAGGGTAATCCAGAATGCAAGGAAGCTGAGGTCAAAAGTTACTGTTAGCATCATTGTGGATGATGCAGCAGTAATCCTCTTCTGATGGAGATGAAGGAGAACATTTACATTCTACCTCAGTATGTAAACCTCCAGACCCACCTCAAGTGCCTTTTTGTATTCCAACCCTAGAAACTCTCACATTGACAGCTTAGATGATTTGACCTTATTGCCCTTTAAGCACTTTGTAAGACTGAGGGAAGAATAAGAGGTCTACTGCTAGGAAATCCTTGCCTTGGGGGAAATTTGTCTGTCTGGCACTAAAGGAAGAATAAAGACCTCAATTAAGCAGAATTGTCAACAGTTCTACAGTACCTATTTGAGTTGTTTGAGAGGGTTGGCCTATACCTTGATGAGTGTTTAACTTGTCCATTATCTCAGCCTGTGTGAGTGTAAACTCACTTCGTATGGTAAGCAGTTGCTAAAAGGAGGTATTAAATATGAGACCACTTTAGGTAATGAACCCACCATTGGACTTGAATCGCCTTTGAAAACTTAACTTCTGCTGGCAGTCAGATAATTAATTATGCAAGACATTCCTGACTGCCAGCTGGCTGGTATTTGCCTCTGGCTGAGAGTCACCCAGAATATTAAATATGAGAAAATCTCCAGCTGAATAAGAATGCATTTTTGCATTTGTTGTTTAGCTGAAGTGATTTTCCTACTTTTGATGTGCTTAGCTGTGGCACTTAATACTGCCGATTCAGTACTGTCAGTAAACTACAATTAAACAAAAACCTTGTGCATGGTCCGCCTTTCAAGCACCATCAGACTGAATAGGACATGACGAGCTCACACAGCTAGCTCTATAGGAATGATTTAACACCACAGTGTAGTCAGTGTTGGCATTAAGTGAATCTAAGCTCTCTCTGTACTGGCTGTTATGGCTCCTCTTTAGTTCCTCACCTGAAAGACAGCCATGTTGTTGACAGTCACTTCAAGGAGGACAAAGTCAGCCTGAGAGCAAATTCCTCTTTTATGCATAAGGTGCTCACAGAAGTTACTCAAAGTAGTTGCGAGTTTTTTTTCCCTAATCCTCAAAATGGTGAAAATTATTCATAAGACAGCTGAGACTGATATATACTATAGACAGAGCAAAGGATGCAAAGAAAATGAACAGTCTTTTACCTGTTTTGCAACCAGAAATGAATGGAAAGGAGTCTAAACAATCTGTCATAAAATGGTTTTATTATTCTTTTCAAGGTAAACTTCTGAAAAGGCAAGATAGGCCATATTCTACAAGTATGACAGCAAAAACAATAGCTTCCATCAAAGGTCAAGTACCCAAGCCATTCTGGATGCAGCTGCTTGGTCTTCTGTACACACTTTCTCCAAACATTGCAGGTCATATAGTGCCTCCAGGAACAAGACAGTTTTTACTGCAGCTATCTTGCAGGAACTCCTATGGACTGCACCTGGATGTTAATTCCACATTTATAAAATGCCTGTGAGAATGTTCAGAGGTATAAGGACTATTGCAGCAGTTATCCATATGGAGAGCATATTATAGCTGTGTGAGAAACTTAACATAATGGTTCATTTTCAAGTAAGATCACTCTTACAATATATTTCCCTTACTCCATCTTGTGTAGTCTTTTTTGGGCATCTTAGGGCTGTTGTGGTACCAAGTCACATTTCTTTATGAACTCCAACCCCTGCTTTATCTGTGAGATTTCTGGCTTTAGTTGGTCATGGTATCACTGGAAAGCCAAACTTTTGTAGGGTTCTTTGGACAAATGCTTCTGGTTCATATCATGGGAAGGCCCCTTTGACACTCCAGGAAGTTGGCCAGGGAGGGGGCTATCTGGAGCACCCATCCTGTAGCTTCTTGTGTAAAGAAAGAACTAAGTATTGCATAGGCGGATTCCACCTTTATTCTGAGAATTTGTAGACCTGTCTTGGAAGCTGGTATCTGTCCAGCCATGGAGATGGTTCAAAAGCTTCTGAGGTGTGTCCAAGAATTAGCCATTCCTGCAGGAGACGTCCCAGGTATAAGGACTACTGCAACAGTGATTCTACTTGAGCTCCAACTATTAGTCAACTTACTGTTATGGTACTTTCCCTATACAGATGCCCTTTGTACCAGTCAAACAGCATATTGATCAACTCCAGCACAGCTATGTACATAGGTTATAAACAATGACACTGGCTGGATTAAGTCATTGTGGCCTTAATCTTTAAACTCCTTTATGAAACAATATAATTTTGTAAGTGTATTGGCCATACAATTTAGATCCATGCCATATACCAGACTTTTGTTCTTTTATATCATGTACACATATTGGAGGGATGTTCACTTTGATGAGATAGCACTGCCAATGGGGAACTGGCGAATGTTTTGCCTCCCATAGAAAGAGTATGGATTTTGCTGAGTATTTAAGTCTAAAATCGCCACCATCTCTCTAGTATTCCATGCATTTCAGGTTGCCTTAGGAAATGCATTCCTGGAGCCAGAGTTTTGGCTTCCTGCACCCAAACTGTTTTTACAAAGTGGAATAGAAGATTAAATATTTCCACAAAGTCATCTTGCTGGCCACAAGAAGTGGTTTAAGACTGGCACCCACCCACATCACACTGCCATACAGAGAAGACAGAATTGTAGGCTGTTTTGTAAATGTTCTGTATGGTTGCAGATCCGGTTATTAAAGTTGTTAATTGCTAGATCCATCTTTGAAGTACAAAGAGAATATTAAGTAGATAGGCTCCACTGCTAAGCTGAAGATATAGAAACTTATTTAGACAACCCAGAAAGTGGGCAGGCATGCTATAAAATGTCTGTATGATGCCACAGATATATTTGTCAAGGCTGTTGCAATGGGGACAGTATTATGGTGGCATTCTTGGTTCATGATTCTATCTGTCCCTGAAAACATTAGGGGCTAAGTTCTAGGTGTTAACCCTTGAAAATTGTCTCCTCAACCCTCCTGCTTTTTCTGAGTGTGTTTTTTAAAATAAAGCAAGATCATAGGTTCATAGGACGATAGTAAGCTATTGGCCTGGAGGCCCTTATAAGCCTCACCGACAATTTCACCCATGTTCCCACAAAGTCAGCACCTGTTTTCCCAGGGGTATATTTTGTGTTTCCCATCCAGTCATCCAGGTTCCTCTTAGAGAGCTAGTAAGGTACTCTGCTTGACATGGAGAGGAAGTCTATTCCACAGATGGGGGAGCCACTGGGACATGAATCTATCCCGCCAACAAGTTCTGTTAATGTCACAGACCAGGTTGAGGCCTTGTGTGTGGGTTGCATGAGTGGAGTTTGACTTGCAGATATGCAGCAACTCCATCAAGGCTGTGTCTGAGACAGCCTTGTATGCCAGACACAGGTCACCTGTGAGCAGTCTGTATGAGACTGATTAGAGGGACAGTGCTTTTAGTGTATCTGTATAGGATAGATGTTTGAGACACTGGATTTTCCTAGTCAGGAACTGCTGTGGTACATGCTGAAGGGGGCATTGAACTCGATAATGGGTCTGATAAGGGAGGAGTACAGGGATGTTATGACCTCCTTGTCCCTGGATGAAATACCCTTACTTATGAGGTGGGCCATGTAGAAAGCCTTCTATACAACATAGGCAACATGGTGGTCAAAAGTCAGGTTACTATCAACCTGGGTGCCCAAGACCCTCACGACTGACTGTGCGCTTAGTGCATTGTTGTTAATGTGATAATTAGTGGGGACAACATTTTCCCCAAAGGGGATAATGATGCATTTCTTGGCATTCGGTTTGAGGCCATGCTTCTGGCACCAGTCATTAGTTTGGTTAAGGCCCTCTTGGAGGATGTTCACATCACTAGGGGGATTTGACAGTGCCCAGCTTGCAGTCATCTGCAAGCGTGGTCAGCCACAGATCACTGGTTTTGACTTGCACCTCAGAAAAGTATATCCCAAACAGTAGAAGCCTCAAGACCGATCCTTGGGGTATGCCGCTTGTTACGGGTCTACTACTACAATTAACTACCCATCTAGTAGCATATGAGTTAATGTCTTGCTGAGAGAGTTTATCTATTATGCCCAAGTGGAGCACAGTGTCTAAGGCTTTGGCAACCAAGTTTAACAGGGGTGATCTGCCTTTGACAAAACCAAACTGTGTGGTAAGAAAGGTGTTTGGAAGTTGCCAATGTCCTTGTTTATAAGGTCCATGATAATCTATTCCATGTCCTTGCAGATAAGGCTAGTTAGGCTCATGGGCCTATAATTGTGTGGATTGGTGGACGCTCCACCTTTATGCAGAGGGATGACATTGGCTGTCCTCCATTCTGCTGGGATGAAGCCAATGCACAGGCTTTGGTTGAATAGGGTGCTTAGTGGTGCTAAGATCTCTTTCCTGAGTTCATGTAGGGCACAGCCAGGGATGTTGTCGGGTTCCATGGAGGCTGCATTTTTTGCCTTTGAGAATCCATTAAAACCTGCTCCCTGGTGATGAGGGGAGGGAGGCAGGTGCTGGGGATGTCCTGGTTAACTGATGGGGACAGGGGGGTGAAGTTTTCACTGAACTTGTCTGCCCGCAGGTTGGTTATATCTATGGCATTTGTGTATGTGGTATTCTTGACCACCAATTCAGAGCAGATTTGGGCATTACCTTTGAGACTGCAGACATATGCGAAGAAGGCCTTGTGATTGTCCTTGGTGGATGTGGCCAACTGGGACTCGAATTTAGCCTTAGAGGATTTCACCAGTGACCTTATTTGCTTGTTCAGACAAAGGAGAGATTGCTTCCAACTTGGCACTTGCTCCTCCTTGGTCCTGGACAGCAATTTGTTTCCTTTTATTATAGAGTCTGTTTATTGCTGCTGTCCACCAGACAGGTTTACTCTTCCTTGAGGAAGATGATTTGGTCCTGTCCGGTATTGCTGAGTCCATGCAGCTGTATAGGTGCTCATATAGTTTTTTGGTGTAGGCTTGGACATTAGTGCTTGATCCAACTGAAGGGATGGTGGCTATGAGACTGCTTATACCTGCTCTCAGGAGGTTGTAGTCAGCTTTGGAAAAGTTTTTTGTTCGACCTTGGTGTGGGCCTAGGGGAGATGGTGACTTCAAAAGTGATTGCTTTATGGTTGGATCTTACCAAGGAGGATGACACGGTCCTACAGTGGCTACTCATGTTGGTTAGTACCAGGTCCAGGATATTTTCATCTCTTGTGGTGGTGTCTGCTAGCTGATCCAATGCATTGGCAAAGTCAAGGAATCTCTGGGCATTCTTGTTTGAGCTAGAATAGGTCTTCCACTCTATGGTTGGGTAGTTAGTCATCCAGGATCAGGGTAGAGGGTTGAATCTTGATGGATTCAAGAAAGTGCAGATAGGTGGAATGGTCCTCCTGAGTGTCATGACTGGTGTTCTGTAGCCAACTATGATTTGAATAGGTGTTTTGTCAGTAGTTAACTGCACCTGGAGTGTCTCTTGTGTGTCATACTGTTTGACCAGCCTGGAGGTGTGTATGTCTTTGATAAATATTGAAACTTCACCTCCTTTGGCTTTGTAGCCCTATGGGATCTGAAAGTATGGTAGGACAAGTAACCCACTATGGCTGGGGTGCTCTCCGCAGCTTTGAACCAGGTTTCAGTCACTGAACAAATGTCAGCATCTTCCAGGGCGAGGAATGCTTGCAATGATTTGTGATTTTGTCTTCATGACTTTGCCTAAAAAAGACATTACTGGGGAGGCAAGAGCCTTTGCCTGAAGCCCAGGGAAGACAGATGAAGGCCATCTCTGGCAGAGCATCGTGGTCTGTCAGTCATGTCCTTCATGGCTGTCAGGTACTGGATCCGCTTGGAATGACACAGAAACTAAGCCAATTGTTAGTCAATCATTTTCTGTTTGTACTGAGGCATCATTCTGGGTGATGGTAGGATGCTGCTTAAGGCTAGGGGCATACCTGCCTGGGACACGCTTTCAGCGAGCTCAATCTTGTGTCTCTTCATATAGTCCAGAGAGGTACGTGTCAAGTCATTCACACCAGCATGGACTATGACACAGTCATAACAGTACTTGTTGCTGAGTGACCTGAGTGCCTGAATGATATGGCGTATTCTAGCACCTAACAAGCAACTTGCCATGACTTTCCCTTTGTCTAGCCTGGTGAGGGGCACATCTGTCTCTCTCACAATAGTCTCTCCTATGACTAGTATGTTGGGTTTGTGACTGGGCTTTAGGGGCTGAGACACAGGCATGTTTACTATGTGTGGTGCTTGGTGCATTGTGATGTGTGTGTGCTTTTGCCTCAGAGGTCTCTCTTGTTTAGGTATGTTTTTGTTGAGAACCTCCACATATATAAGAATGTACTGCACAGGTGTGGGTGCTGGGTAGAGGTGTGGTGTGTGCAGACAGCCTTCTCAGTGCCAGATGTGCTGGCTTGCGATTGAGACAGCAAGGATTCTAGGTTCTTAATGTAATTGCATCTCTCATATATTGTGTTCCTAGGTGGTAGAAGAGGAGGGTTGTCCTTGTACATGAGGCAGTTACTACACTGTCTCAGGATGCCCACATCAACAAGACTAGCAGGAGAAACCACAGGAAATTGTCCATCCATGGTTGTCAGAATCTGTGGAAGAGAGGTAAGGATGGTACAGTGGGTACTATCAGAATAGAGTACCTGTAGGTGTGAGTAGGGCTGGATAAAATCACACTAGTTGCAAAGGTGGGTGTCAGTTGCACAGGAGTGCTGATAAGGGAAAAATGCAACGGAGATGCCTAGCAATGTGTTAAAACAGTGCAGTGGCAGCACAGAACAAGCACAACACCCTGCAAACACAGGGTATAAATACCAGAAAAGATGGAAGAATCTAGAAGCTCGAATTACTACCCAGTCCTGCTAGCCCCTGCTGTTTCAACCAAGTCACTCGTGCAAGAGGTCAGTCAACCCTGTTACTCTCACTAACAGCAAAGACAAGACACTACCAGCAGAAGATGGCTACCAGAAACATAGGAAACTCGACAAGCAAAACAACCAGGCATAGATAACAGCAGGTCACTATCCAGATTATGCTACTTGACTAGAACACAGAAACCTCACAATAAATGTACAGAAATGCACAGATAGTGCATTCACAAACAGAAAATACAACTCTCAGTATGAAAAAGCAGTTTACATTTAAGTAATTCAATAAAAATGCAATTACATAATGAAACACTAGCAATGAAAATACAGTTAAAACAGTATAAAACAGTACATAAACGTAGTGAAACAGTAAAAAAAAAAAAAGCTTTATGACGGTGCAAAATGTAGTAGATTAGCTGTATAGCACAACTATAAGTATTAAGAAGTGCAATTCAGTGAAATAAATGTAAGAAAAAACTTATTCTGCTCTTGGACCCTTCGGGAATTTCTGCTTTGTCTCAGCATGATAAAAACATGCCAGTATTGATGCCACCTTTTTCATTTATCCGCACCCAAATGTAATACAAAGCATCCCCATAAATTCTGGACTTTATACAGGAAGCAAACCATGACTGATCGAGCTAAACTTAAGAAATTATTTGAAAAAGTCAGGATAGACAGCACTGAAGATGAAGGGAAAATGGACCTCTCAGAAATTTAACGATTCCCCATTCATTATTCACAGTTCTGTCTGAAGGTGGATTTGGAGGTTTTCCTGAACCAGTCAACAATCAGCAGTCTTGGTAAGGTGAAGACCCATTGCACCCTGGATACGCATAGTCCATGCAGACAGAACCTGAATAAATTTATAAGAGCTCATTGCTTTGCTTTGCTTCAGTGTTTGCAGTTGCCTTCGACCTTTTCTAGGTGGGTTTCCAGTTGCATTAGCGTTTGCTTTCAGTAAGCCAACTGGCTTTTAGCATATGCTTTGGCAAATTCCACTGCACCAAAGGGTGACTGCTGTCAGTGCTTGCTTCAGGATTGTCTCTATTGCAGATATTTATTTTTTATTTTTATTTTATTTTACATTTCTTGACTGGGCTAGTCTAACTGGATATATCAAGCACAGAAAGTATAGAGTGCACCATGAGCTGTGTCACAATACAAAACGAGTCCCATAAAGTTCTTCAATGGATAGATGAGTTCCAAAGTATTGAATAAAAATCCACTTTATTAAAAACGAAAACTGCAGAGGATAGTGTGAGCGCTTTCGCGTTGACTCGCAACGCTTCATCAGACATAAAAACATACTGCAAAGTAAGTCATTAAATACACATAAATTGCATGATGTCACAATCACTTAAAAGGGCAATAAAACAATGCATTGTTCAAAGACTACATATTAATGCTTAAGGGATCTGGCAGCTAAGAATGGCTTAATAGTAAACCTGTCATTAAGCCCAAATCTATGGGCTTGAAGCTTCAAGATCCATTTACTTTCTCTTTCCTCCACTCTGTTTTGTAAGTTACCTAATCTTCCATCTATATGGACTAGTTCTAAAACCAAAAACTTAAATATGTGTGTATTACCAAGCTCAATAGTGTGTTTCGCCAGTGCGTTTAGAGCATTGCCCTTGGTAATAGCATAAACATGCTCCCTTATTCGTTCACGCAACGATCTGGTGGTCATCCCTACATAAAATTTATGACAGGCCTGGCAATCAGCTAGATAAACTAAGTTGGTAGACCTACAAGTTGCGTAATGGTTGAATGTGTATGATCTGTGTGTAATGGGATGTATATATGTATGTGTACAAGAACCGGCAATGTGTCTGCATTGATTGCAGGATTGACAGGCAAAAGTGCCGGCCTTATGGGTGTTGTATTGTGTGTGATGATTTCTATCATAACATAGAAGTCTGTTCAGGGAAAGCATGTTCTTATAAGCTACTCTGGGTTGAGTGTCTATAAGGGATTTGATGCCTTCATCTATCATCAGTAAATGCCAATGTTTGTTGAAAATTTTGAGGACATGATCATTTCTGTTGGTATAGGGTATGACAATTATGTTATAAGATGCGTGTTCCAACCTCTGATGACTCATTTGAGCATTCGGTCTAGTGATGAGTGGGGCGCCCTCATTGATCCTTTTGGAATCCCCTTCGGAGATGGCCTTATCCACTAGCTTCTTATTGTAACCTCTGGATATAAAGTTCCTAGCTAAACAAGTTTTATGCTGTTGGTAAGCTGTTTCTGTTGATGTCAGCTTAGAAACCCTTGTGGTTTGGTTCCTGACTATATTTTTATAAATATGTTGAGGGTGCATACTCCCTCGATGTAAAAGGTTGTTTTTCCAACAGCTCTTTCTAAAGAGCTCAGTGTCAAAACCATGTTTACCCATAATAACCTTGATGTCTAGAAAATCTATGTCAACTGTGGAATGATTACAATCAAAGCCAAGAAAATCTGTGGACGTGTTTAAATATTCAACAAAATCCAAAAGTTGAGGAAGCGTTCCTGCCCATATGAGGAACACATCATCCACAAATCTGTTGTAAAACTTCAAATGGCTAGAAAAATTGGGATCATCAATGAACACAAAATTGTATTCCCATTGTGCCAACACCAAATTGGCATAGGCATTGGCACATGGGGTGCCCATTGCTACACCCTTGGTTTGTAAAAAGTATTCATTGTGATAACATAATACATTATTTTCTAGAACAATCTCAAGAAGCGACAAGTACCTGTTCACAATGTGAGAAGTCAACTGATTGCGTGTCAATAAAGCTCTAACATACTCCAAACCTTTATCGTTTGGAATAGAGGTAAACAAAGATCTGACATCCAATGTAACCAATATAAAATTGTCAAAAGATGGAAATGTGTTGTTAAAAATTGCTAGGTTATTGAGAAAATTGCTAGTATCCTTTAAGATATATCTGACCTCTGAAACAATGGGTTTCAACATCTTATCGAGGTAAATCGATAAGGGTTCTGTTAGCCAGCCCCGGCTGGACACAATAGGACGCAAAGGCGGATCAAGGGTATTCTTATGTATTTTTGGGAGCCCCCTAAATGATGGTATCAAGGGCTTTTCTACCAAAAAGTAAGAATATAAGTCATTGTCAATGACGTCAGATAGTAGCAAATCATAAAGCATGGCATGTACGTCCCTAATTAAAGTATTCAACTTATAACTGGGGATAGGTAAATATGTATCACTGTCAGCAAGCATAAGATGCATTTTTTCCTCATATTTGGAGCTGTCCATTATAACGACAGCTCCCCCTTTGTCCGCTTGCCTAATAACAATAGTGCTATTGTGTCTCAAACTATTAAGGGCCTGTCTCTCATTGGGTGTCAAATTATAAAACTGTGGTTTGACACTCAGATCATTATATAGGTCAAACAAATCCTTCTCAACTGCCTGTTCAAACGCTTCTAATAATGGATGCTGTTGAGGTATAAACAAAGACGGTTTTCTAAAAGGTCTAAAACTATTAGCAGGTTGCTCATCACATTCACCATATAGCAACTTCAAAGCTATATTTCTAGTAAACAACTTTACATCAACAACAATATCGGTCACGTCATTACAACTCGAGGGAATAAAGCCAAGTCCCTTATTGAGAACTGAAGTCTCAAAAGCATTCAAACAATAGTTAGAGGTATTAACAACTAAATGTTCAGTGGTAGCTTCATTAATAAAATCAATGGGGTCATTCAAGTTTTTGTCCGCCATACCTTCTTTGTGGATGGCGTGATGTCTTCTGTGTTCTTCCTTTTGTTTGCCCTTGTTTGTGGCGACCAAGTCCTCCTCTCCTGAGGTTTGTAGGGCAAGGGAAAAGAAGGCAAACCTTCACCTAAGCCAAATAACTCGTTCTCTGATTGTATGACGAACGAGTCGATAGAAAGTTGTTTAATGCATGTGTCTTGTTTCCTAGTAGTAACCGGACTAACTTTGTCCGGATGAAAAACATGCTCTGAATCGAAGTTGTTATGTATCTGTGCCTCTACCACAATGGTTTTAGGACGTTGATCCAACAAATGTTCATGTGTCGCCGACGCTGTAGTTGTAACTGGTTTCACAATGGTAACCTCCTCCGATGACGTCAACGAGGTGGGAGTAACCAAACGACGCGGTTGCTCAGTATGCGTAGAAGAACTAGGTGGATTATCCAATCGTGTAGTAGGTTTCTCAAACCTCAATTGTGTATGGTCTTTGGGCCAAGAAAAAACCTGGGATTTGCTGAAATCAACAAAATCCCTCTGTAATTTACGTTTCTTGTCCCTTAAACATTTAATGTCTAAAGACGAAACCATATGTTTGAGGTCATTGAACAAAGTATCAAGATGTTCAATGCTTAATAACTCAGTTAACTCATTATGTATTGTTGCGATTTCTTTCTTCAGCTCGCTAATGAGGGAATCATAATGTTCAATGAGAATGTGTATATATAAGAAACTAGTCTCTATATTGGATTTTTGCCACTTTGCTAATAATTCAGGATGAGAGTTACCGAAGGTTGGCATTTTCAAAATTCTCAAACCCCTCGGAACTAACCTGAATTTAAGGCAGGCTTCCATATGTAGTTTCTGCCATTGTGTGTTCCGAAGCTTATGAAGCTTATTTTCAAGATTCCTTGTAGCCATTGTAATTTGCATATTATTCCTGAAGTTGTGCGCTGTATCTCCTGCAGCACTAAAGTCAGTTGCGGTTAATTTGAGTAAAGGGTTGACCTCAAAGTCAACGAGTCCATCCAGATTAAACAGTCCATTGTTTTTAGAGCTCAACGCTGATTCAATGGGTACAGCAGCCATGTCCTGGCAGAGGCGCGGATAAAAACGACAATAAATCAAAAAGAAAAAACCACACTGCCAGGTGAAGCACTCTCCTTAAATAAACGAAATCAAGCACAGAAAGTATAGAGTGCACCATGAGCTGTGTCACAATACAAAACGAGTCCCATAAAGTTCTTCAATGGATAGATGAGTTCCAAAGTATTGAATAAAAATCCACTTTATTAAAAACGAAAACTGCAGAGGATAGTGTGAGCGCTTTCGCGTTGACTCGCAACGCTTCATCAGACATAAAAACATACTGCAAAGTAAGTCATTAAATACACATAAATTGCATGATGTCACAATCACTTAAAAGGGCAGTAAAACAAAGCATTGTTCAAAGACTACATATTAATGCTTAAGGGATCTGGCAGCTAAGAATGGCTTAATAGTAAACCTGTCATTAAGCCCAAATCTATGGGCTTGAAGCTTCAAGATCCATTTGCTTTCTCTTTCCTCCACTCTGTTTTACAAAGTTACCTAATCTTCCATCTGTATGGACTAGTTCTAAAACCAAAAACTTAAAAATGTGTGTATTACCAAGCTCAATAGTGTGTTTCGCCAGTGCGTTTAGAGCATTGCCCTTGGTAATAGCATAAACATGCTCCCTTATTCGTTCACGCAACGATCTGGTGGTCATCCCTACATAGAATTTGTGACAGGCCTGGCAATCGGCTAGATATACTAAATTGGTAGACCTACAAGTTGCGTAATGGTTGAATGTGTATGATCTGTGTGTAATAGGATGTATATATGTATGTGTACAAGAACCGGCAATGTGTCTGCATTGATTGCAGGATTGACAGGCAAAAGTGCCGGCCTTATGGGTGTTGTATTGTGTGTGATGATTTCTATCATAACATAGAAGTCTGTTCAGGGAAAGCATGTTCTTATAAGCTACTCTGGGTTGAGTGTCTATAAGGGATTTGATGCCTTCATCTATCATCAGTAAATGCCAATGTTTGTTGAAAATTTTGAGGACATGATCATTTCTGTTGGTATAGGGTATGACAATTATGTTATAAGATGCGTGTTCCAACCTCTGATGACTCATTTGAGCATTCGGTCTAGTGATGAGTGGGGCGCCCTCATTGATCCTTTTGTAATCCCCTTCAGAGATGGCCTTATCCACTAGCTTCTTATTGTAACCTCTGGATATAAAGTTCCTAGCTAAACAAGTTTTATGCTGTTGGTAAGCTGTTTCTGTTGACGTCAGCTTAGAAACCCTTGTGGTTTGGTTCCTGTCTATATTTTTATAAATATGTTGAGGGTGCATACTCCCTCGATGTAAAAGGTTGTTTTTCCAACAGCTCTTTCTAAAGAGCTCAGTGTCAAAACCATGTTTACCCATAATAACCTTGATGTCTAGAAAATCTATGTCAACTGTGGAATGATTACAATCAAAGCCAAGAAAATCTGTGGACGTGTTTAAATATTCAACAAAATCCAAAAGTTGAGGAAGCGTTCCTGCCCATATGAGGAACACATCATCCACAAATCTGTTGTAAAACTTCAAATGGCTGGAAAAATTGGAATCATCAATGAACACAAAATTGTGTTCCCATTGTGCCAACACCAAATTGGCATAGGCGTTGGCACATGGGGTGCCCATTGCTACACCCTTGGTTTGTAAAAAGTATTCATTGTGATAACATAATACATTATTTTCTAGAACAATCTCAAGAAGCGACAAGTACCTGTTCACAATGTGAGAAGTCAACTGATTGCGTGTCAATAAAGCTCTAACATACTCCAAACCTTTGTCGTTCGGAATAGAGGTAAACAAAGATCTGACATCCAATGTAACCAATATAAAATTGTCAAAAGATGGAAATGTGTTGTTAAAAATTGCAGACTTCTATGTTATGATAGAAATCATCACACACAATACAACACCCATAAGGCCGGCACTTTTGCCTTTCAATCCTGCAATCAATGCAGACACATTGCCGGTTCTTGTACACATACATATATACATCCTATTACACACAGATCATACACATTCAACCATTACGCAACTTGTAGGTCTACCAATTTAGTATATCTAGCCGATTGCCAGGCCTGTCACAAATTCTATGTAGGGATGACCACCAGATCGTACGTGAACGAATAAGGGAGCATGTTTATGCTATTACCAAGGGCAATGCTCTAAACGCACTGGCAAAACACACTATTGAGCTTGGTAATACACACATTTTTAAGTTTTTGGTTTTAGAACTAGTCCATACAGATGGAATATTAGGTAACTTACAAAACAGAGTGGAGGAAAGAGAAAGCAAATGGATCTTGAAGCTTCAAGCCCATAGATTTGGGCTTAATGACAGGTTTACTATTAAGCCATTCTTAGCTGCCAGATCCCTTAAGCATTAATATGTAGTTTTTAAACAATGCTTTGTTTTATTGCCCTTTTAAGTGATTGTGACATCATGCAATTTATGTGTATTTAATGACTTACTTTGCAGTATGTTTTTATGTCTGATGAAGCGTTGCGAGTCAACGCGAAAGCGCTCACACTATCCTCTGCAGTTTTCGTTTTTAATAAAGTGGATTTTTATTCAATACTTTGGAACTCATCTATCCATTGAAGAACTTTATGGGACTCGTTTTGTATTGTGACACAGCTCATGGTGCACTCTATACTTTCTGTGCTTGATTTCGTTTATTTAAGGAGAGTGCTTCACCTGGCAGTGTGGTTTTTTTCTTTTTGACTAACTGGATATATGTTCTTTTTCAGTAGAGGCCTGGGGAGAAAAGCTCCAAGACAGCAGAGATATTTTTTTTTTGTTACAAAAAAAAAAAACTAGACATAGATGCTATTTCTACACATTTCATAGAGCTATTTACAGAAAGTTAGAGCAAGATATTTATTTGTGCTAGTAACTAAAACGTATCCCATTTCTGGTTAAATGTTTTCATATTGCACTACAGGGCCTAAGTTTAGTGGGGCGAGTAGAGTTAGAAAATATATTAGTAGCAGTAATGATAGGTTAGTCAGGGTTACAACAAGGGCAAAGCCAGTGTGTATTAAGGAAAATTTTGAGTTTGAAGAGTGATAAGGTGGGAAGGGAAGTAAGTTCACTAGGTAGAAGGTTCCAGTTTTTCCCAGTTGTGTCAGAGAACAGTGAGTCCCCTGCCATGTTGTTAGACTTGTTAATGTTAACTAGAAGTTTGTTGGATGAACATAAGGCATTAAGATTTTTATAAGGAGTTATGAGGTCTAATAGTATTGGAGTATTGTTAGGCTGGTAAAAGATCTTATGGGCAATAGTAAGTTGGTTGAATTGAAGCTGAATGTGTAGTTCAAACCATCCGAGTTGTTTGAGGTTATGACAATGGTGGGTTCTGAAGGGTTTACCAGTAGCAAATCTGGCAATGTTATAGGAGGTAGCTAGTTTGAGGAGATTGTTTTGATAGGTTGGTATATATTGGTGAGGCATAGAGAAGAGTAGAGATTAGATGGGAGTGGACAATGGTAGTTCTTGCCATTGGTGTAAGGAATGGTTTAACTCTATACAGGGAGACCATTTTTCTGTTAACTGATTTTATAGTGTTGTTAATGTGGGTATCAAAGTTAAGGTCGTTGTATATTGTGATCCCTAGGAGATGTTCTTCATCTCACATTGCTGCAGTCCTTACACTTGGGTAGTCCGCTGTCATCGGTCGGCCCGAATATCAAAGTATAAGGCTGATGTCGGTCAAGGCGCATTAGACTGACATCAGGACGTCAGGGTACAAATGCGCATGACCGACGTCATATCCTCAGTCTTTTTTGCCGCATGGTCCGATGCAGAAGCAGCGTTGCAAGTGCCGTTCGGCGTTCTGAAATTTTTCGAGTTCGGAGTTTCAGACCGAGTCAAAGTTGGCTAAGTACCCCGTTGGGGAATATTTTACTTTTTTCTTGCCTCAGTGGTTTACCGGATGTCAGAAAAAGTGAATAACTGTATTTCTTGTGGGAAACAGATACCGCATAGAGATTATCATACCTTGTGTATTCCTTGTTTAGGGCCTGAGCACGACGTTGTTGGGTGTCGCTTTGTGCTAGGTTCAATAAGCGCACTATTAAGAGAGGTTAGATTGTGCCAGGTTAGTCTTTGGGAAGCGGTGCAATTACACTATGCCGTCGGATGCTCCGGCCCGCTTCTTCAAAGAAGCGCAAGGATAAAGCAGCTAAGCCCAGGGTAGACGAGTCGTCCGTGCGGACGCCGGTTCTTTAGAGGTATCGGTGGAGCCGGTGGTTCCACCGGAGGTTTCTCTGGAGGCCCAGGGGGAGACCTTGTTATTACAGGATGTGGCCTCTCAGGAGGCAAGTCAGGCTGAAGGGGCTTCTCAGGTTACTGTACTCCCCTCCCTTCCTAGGGTGGTTAGGCCTTCTGTTTCCAAGGCTTCTCCCAGAGGCAGGCCAAGTTTAGCTTCAGTTGGTGTCACTCCTAGTTCTTCAGGATCTGTGCCCAAGAAGCATATGCTTAAAATGGCAGAAGATTTGATTACCTTAATTAGAGGTTCTTTGCCCCCTCCTGATAAGAGGCCTAGGGTGGAACCTGAGTTAGGGAGTGTTGAGCAGGCTTCAGATGTTTCAGAGTCTTCGGCTGAAGACTTGCAGGAGTATTCTCCTTATTCTGATTCTGATGTGGATGATTCTACTCCTTCTGCTTCTCCTCCTGAGGATTTTTCTTTTTCAGAGACCCCTCCTGAGGATTTTTCTTTTTCAGAGACCCTCCATTCCACGAGGGAGCATTTTAAGTGGGAAGGTCAGGATTTCTCAGATTCCAGGAAAAGGCTTAGGGAATTTCTGTTTTTACCCCAGCATAGGCCTTTGGCTATACCTCCTGTTTTGGATGTTGTGGAGGATGTGTTTGCAGAGGCTTCTCTTAATCCTGATTCCCTGCCTCCTGCTCCTGTTAAGCCGGATAGGTATTATAGGGTGCCTGAAGCTCATAAGTTTCTTTTTAAGAGTCCTAGGGCGGACCCAGAAACTGTTAGTCAGGGGCCTAAGGGTGTTAAGGCTTCTGTTGTTAAAAATCCGGTTCCTCCAGATAAAGAGGCTAGGGCTTTGGATAGATGGGGAAAGAAAGTTTATACGTCTTCCACCCTAGCTATGAGGGCTCTAAATTGCCAGTTTCACATGTTGAAATACCAAAACTATCTACTGTCTCAATTAAAGTCTAAGGTAGATGCTCTGGCGGAAGGTATTGACTGTAAAGAGTTACAGGATTTGGTACATGTCTCTGAACAAGTGGGTAAGCATTCTTTGCAATGTGGTTTTGATGCTGTACAGGCCTCGTCTAGGGTGGCTGCCACAGGGTCAGTTCTTCAGGCAGGCCTGGCTGAGGGATCAGAATTTATCTGACCATGTTAAGACAAGGATTTTGGATGCTCCTTTACAATCTGATGTGTTATTTGGTTCACCTGTTGAGGCAGTCTTAAAGAAAATGGAAGACAAGGCTAAGTCTATGCAGACTGTTAAAGATTTTTTGCAGGTTCAGCCTCCGAAGTTTAGCAGAAATTGGCCTACTAAGGGGTGGACGTATCCTTCTTATGATTCCCAGTCTAGGGGCAGGTCTAGACGGGGTAGGGGCAGAGCTCAGGGCTCTTTCAGGCCTAGAACAGGGAGTTCACCTGCACAGTCTTCGGGTGAGGGCAGGGGTCAGTCCTTTCGTAAACAGACCCAATGACCTACCTTTTCAGCTGCCAGAGTCTTCTCGACTAGCAGCACCTTTGGGAGGAAGGTTGGCACTTTTCAAAGAAAATTGGACCTTAATTACCCAAGACAGATGGGTATTGGATATCATACACCAAGGTTACAGGTTTTATTTCCATACCTTGCCTCCTTTCAAAGGCATGCCAGACGTTCCTCCTCAGCAAAGAATAGAGGCTCACAAACAGATTTCTCTGCTACTCCAAATAGGAGCCATTCAGCCGGTCCCTCTGTCAGAAGTGGGCCTAGGATTTTATTCTCGCCTGTTCCTAGTACCAAAGAAGGGGAACACGTGGAGACCAATTTTGGATTTATCTATCCTCAACACTTATCTGGACATTCCCAAGTTCAAAATGTTGACGTTACAACAGCTTTTACCTCTGCTGGGCAAAGATCATTGGATGGTGACTCTGGATCTCAAGGAGGCTTACCTTCATGTTCCTATCAGGCTAAGTTGCAGGAAGTATCTACGTTTCCGGGCTGGGACTTCTCATTATCAGTTCTCTGCATTGCCCTTTGGCTTATCTACTGCGCCCAGAGTATTCACGAAGGTTCTGGCTCCAGTAATAGCTTTCTTCAGACTAAGAGGGATACAGATCTATCCTTATTTGGACGATTGTCTGATTCTGGCTCAAGGAAAAGAAGAGCTTCTTCATCATCTTCACTATGTGATAGCAGTGCTAAGATGCCTAGGGTATTCTGTGAACGAAATAAAGTCCAGTCTGGTACCCTCTCAGGACATGTGCTTTCTGGGTGTGAGACTGAATACAGCATCCCAGATGGCCTTTTTGACCCCGGACAAACAAAAGAATCTTTCTCTTTACTTCCATCAATTGTCTCATCAGTCCAGGCTGACTGCAAGGACAGTCCTTCAAGCCTTGGGGTTCATGGCATCTTGTATTCTGGTGCTTCCCAATGCCAAACTGCATATGAGGAAGTTACAATGGTATCTCAAAAATGTATGGACACAGCACTGCCAAGATTTGGACACTGTCATTCAGATAATACCTTGCATTCAAAAGGAATTTTTGTGGTGGGCTCAGGAATGTCACCTAAACAAGGGACTCTCTGTGACCCGGCCAGAGGCGAGTCAGATTCTAACGACAGATGCCTCAGACAAAGCTTGGGGAGGTCATCTAAATGGAAAGTGGATACAAGACACGTGGCCTGCCAGACTTCTACATCTACATATCAACCTGAAGGAGATGTTAGCAGTCCAATTTGCATTAATAGCTTTCAAGGATTTACTTCTTCCAGGGCAGGTGTTGATTCTAACAGACAACACAACTGTCATGTGGTACATCAACAAGCAAGGGGGAACACATTCTTATCCTCTGTGCAGACAAGCAATGATTTTGTGGGAGACTGCTCTCAGTTTACAGCTAAATCTTCAGGCAAGGTTTCTGCCGGAGCACAGAACTCCTTAGCAGATGTGTTGAGCAGACAAATTATGGATCCCCACGAGTGGAAATTGGATCCTCATGTATTTCAGAAATTGACAGTGTCATGGGGAACTCCAGACATAGATCTGTTCGCTTCTCCACTAAACTACCAGCTGCCAAAGTTTTGCACAAAAGTTTTCATCCCACAGCTTGGAAGGTGGATGCTCTTTCATTCAATTGGAGCAATCTTCATGTGTACGCCTTTCCACCTCTGCCTCTCCTCCCAAAGGTACTTCTGAAGGTCAGACAGGACAAGCCAAGGATGATTTTAATAGCTCCAGATTGGCCTCGACAGCATTGGTACCCACTACTGAGAAGTCTGGCAGGAGCCTCCATGGCCTTTACCTTCGATTCCACACCTGCTGACTCAGGAGAACAGTCATTTACTCAATGTCAAACTTCACTCTCTTCACCTGACAGCCTGGCATATTCTGTTTTAAACCCTGGAGGGTTTCAGCTTCCACAGCAAGTTTTGAATGTTATTTTGGAAGCCAGAAGGCCTAGTACAAGGAAAGTGTACGCAGATAAATGGAAGAGATTTTTATTTTGGAGTGCAGCAAAAGCATTTGATGTTTCTAAGCCTAATTTAAGTGTGGCTCTTCAATATCTAACTGAGTTACTGGACAAAGGTTTGTCCTTCTCTTCTATTAAGATTCATGCTGCAGCAATTTCTGCTCACTATGATTGACCCACCATTGTTTTCTCATCCTTTGTTTAAGCAATTCCTTAGAGGGGCAAAGAATATAAGACCCCCACGGAGAGCTCCTACTCCTGCTTGGGATCTCAATTTTGTGTTGGAGAAACTCACTCTACAACCTTTTGAGCCTGCAGCTACTGCTGAGTTTAAATATTTATCATGGAAGACTGATTTTTTTGTTAGCCATTACCTCTGCGAGAAGGGTTTCTGAATTACAGGCCCTTATGGCAGTTGAGCCTTTCTTAATTTTCCATAAGGATAGGGTATCTTTACGTACTAATCCTTCCTTTATGCCTAAAGTGGTTTCTAGTGTGTCTTTAAACCAAACTATTCATTTGCCTACCTTTTATGCAAACCCCCAAAATAAAGGGGAAAAGATTTTGCACACTTTGGATATACACAGGCAGTTGCGGTATTATTTGAGCAGAACTAAAGGGTTCAGGCAGTCTCAGCAGTTATTTGTTTCTTTTGCTTTGAGTTCTCAGGGCAAGCCTGTGTCAAAACAAACTATTTCTAAGTGGATTGGGTTTTGCATTGCTTTCTGTTATTCCCATCATGGCAAGGAGGTTCCAGCTGGGATTAGGCCTCATTCCACTAGGGCTACTGCCACTTCAACAGCTTTTTTAAGGGGGGTGGCAACTAAAGATATCTTGGAGGCAGCTACTTGGAGTTCTGTGCACACTTTCTCTAAGCATTATCACCTTCCACTTTACTCTAAATCTAGGGCTGGTTTTGCCACTGCTATTTTACAGGGCATTTTGGCAGCTCCTGCTTCTTTATAGTTGTGCCAGCCTCCCTTACCTCTGCTTTGGGATTCTACCCAAGTGTAAGGACTGCAGCAATGTGAGATGAAGAACATAGTACAGTTTTGTACCTACCATAAATGTAGATGTTCGAAGATCCACATTGCTGCAGTCTAATTTACCCTCCCTCCTTCCCCTCTGTAGTTAGAGGCGGTTGTGTGGGTTGGATTGTAAATATTGTGTATATTGTATATATTGTACATATTATTAGTGCTAGGGTGGCTGGTTGTTGGTTTTGTTGTCTTTGGGTTTTGACCTTTCTTGTTAGGGTCTTCTGACATCTGGGGCAAGAAAAGACTGAGGATATGACGTCGGTCATGCGCATTTGTACCCTGACGTCCTGATGTCAGTCTAATGCGCCTTGACCGACGTCAGCCTTATACTTTGATATTCGGGCCGACCGAGGACAGCGGACTACCCAAGTGTAAGGACTGCAGCAATGTGGATCTTCGAACATCTACATTTATGGTAGGTACAAAACTGTACTTTTTATGGTAGAGTCAGGGGCTATGAGGGTGCCATTATTAGAGATGATTGAGAAATCTATAGGTGTGGATCTACGAGTAGGAATAAAGAGCAGGGGCTTTGTTTTTTTGGGATTCAAAACGAGGCAGTGTTTCAAGAACCATGTCTCAACTATGTTAAATACTTTCTGGGTTTGGGATTGCAGTTCAGAAGCAGATTTAGCTGTGCAGATTAGAGTAATCTGCATATTGTATACAAGTTGCATTGGGAATAGCTAAGTAGAGATCATTAATGAAGATTGAAAATAAGAGAGGACCTAGAATGGAACCCTGAGGGACACCCAGTGTGACAGGCAGATGGGATGATAGATTATACTCCCAGAGCACTGCCTGTTGCCTGTCGCTCAGGTAGGACGTGAACCATTTTACAGATAGGGAATCAAGGGAAAGTGATTTGAGAAGATAGATAAGCAATGTATGGTTTACCATATCAAAAGTCTTTGAAAGATCAGTAAATAGAGCTGAAAGAGAGTACATTGTTGTTGTGGTTTCTATTAACGGTGTCAGTAAAGGATAAGAGGGCAGTAGTGGTACTATAAAAATCAAACCAAAACAAAAACTAATAAACTAAATAAAAGAAAGAGAAACCACACCAAGTAAAATAAGGTTAGCACTTTCGTTTACTATTTCAGCAAACTTCTTCAGACAACTGACAGTACAAAAAAATCACCATTTAAATAAATTATCCAATCATAATATCACGGCATCAATCAATGAAAAAAGTCCCAATTTAAAGGAACCCCTAACCCAAACATATTTGCACATTCATCCAAGATTAAAATTAAAAATCATACATATATATTACTTAACTAAATTTATATACAAAAAAATATATTATACAAAAGTACACATTCAATATAAAGAATAATATGTTATCTTGTCAAAGCCTTCAATTTTAAAATATTTTTAAAAGAAACAGCATCATTAAGACCTGGGGCTATGACTGCATTCAATTTCAATTGCCATATCAATTCTTTTTCATCCAAATTCAAATCACTTGGACCTCCTCTTCCATTGTCCAAAACTTTTTGTAATACTAAAAAACTAAATTCATGTAAGGGGTGGGACTTAATATGCCTAGCAATGGCATTGTTCAAATTCAATTTCCCAATTGCATAAATATGCTTGTGGATCCTGTTTTTCAGTTGTCTTTCAGTACGACCAACATAAAAAGCTGGACAACAGTTACATAGTCCTAAATACACCACCCCTTTAGTATTACAATTATATTTACCCCTAATATAAACTGTTGTGTTTCCAATCACAACATGTTTGGTAACTTCAATGTATTTACACCATCTACATGACCCGCATTTAAACATACCACAATGGGGGCCATAAACCTTAGGTGGACCACTTTCAAGCAACGATTTTAAATTCCTACCTCTCCTAAATACAAATTGAGGCAAATTTATTTTTAATCATATTATCATCCACAAGGAAGCACCAATTTTTAATAATAATTGATTTTACCAAATATGCATCCATGGAGAATGAGATAATAAAACTAATTTTGGAATTATCATTCCTTGGTACATCCCCAAATTGTTCAATATCATTCAAATCAAGGGGGGTCAGTACTCAAATCCAACCAACCATTGTCATTCAGCTCCTCACCAAGCTTAACTGTGGGAAATAGCAATGGTTTAAAGGAACCCATTAAACGTTTATTATGAACTTCCTTAATAAAGTCATCTATTAAGGGCCTAGGGTACCCACGCATTAGAAAATCCCCTTTAACAGATTACATTCATCCAAGAAGTCCTTTTCCAACGTAGTCATTCTAGCTGCCTGGACTAACTGACCCTTAACCACACTTCTCTTTTGGGAGAAGGGGTGACAGCTAGAAAAATGCAAAAAATGCATTAGAATATGTTGCTTTCCTGAATATTTTGGAAATGTATTGTTTATCACAACCAACTTTAATTAATTCAATGTGCAAATAAGAAATAGTATTAGGTTGGAATTCCCATGTAAAACTGTAAGACGTCAGTAAACCCAGTAATTTGTTCAATAAATGTTCTAGCTGAATCAACTTCCCCCCTCCAAAGGATGAATATATCATCCAAATAACGGGTGTACCATGTAGCCCTCTCCAAGAACAAATTGTCCTTAAATAAGTAATGCTTCTCCCAATAGGCCATAACAACGCTGGCAAAGGTAGCCCTACATGGAGAGCTCATGGCAACACCCATTTTCTGTAAATAGAATTCCTTGTTAAAAAGAAAATAATTATTTTCCAAAATGAGCTCCAATAGATAGACAATAAGATCAATACTTGACCCGTCCATATGGTAGCTCAAAAGGAATTCCCTAACCCACTCGCATCCAATGTCCTGAGGAATGACCGTGTAAGGTCACGGACATAGATAGTCAGGAAGTTGACATCCTCAGCAAATGGAATTTGGTTAATTGTATCTAGGAAGTTCCATGAATCCTAACATATTTGGCTTTCATTTTTTAATACTTTAATTTGACATCCACAAATTTTGCTTATCATCAATGATGGGGCGAAAAGGGGGGTTATCAATGCTTTTATGGATTTTAGGTAATCAGAATAAAATAGGTGTCAACGGGTAGGGAATAGACAAATAGTTAAATAAATCCAGATCAATTCTCCCATCCAAGAACAAATCCCGGATAAACCCTTTAATATGTTGATAAGCGCCATTTACTTCATTCAAAGAAGTTTTAACGTAGGCTTCAATGTCCAATAATGAACACATACGCTGCATATAATCATCATTATCCATAAAGACCAAACCACCCCCTTTATCATGTTTCAAAATTCGTATGTCCACAAATTTTAAGTCCATCAGTATGTCCTTTTCTACTTGTGATAGATTAAAGGTGTCCATATTATGTGGCTCCTTATTGTTGAATACATTTCTAAAGTCATTCTCACATATTCTCTCAAAGAGTAGAATAGATGGATGCAAGACAGGGTTAAAGATACTGGGCACTTTAAAATCAGTAATTGAACTAGTATTCTGTCCAAGCAAGACATTAAGGTTCAATTTCCTAGTAAAAGATTTTAGATCAACAATACTCCTAGCTAAGTCACCCCTGGATGATGGTACACATGTTAAACCCTTAGCTAAAATATCAATCAATAGGGGGTCAGGAGTATATGTAGAATAATTGAAAACCTTAGTCTTGGGTACTATTCCACAATATTACCACTGTATTCTCATTATTATCTAGGGGTTCAACATGATCAGTGGGAACAGCACTGGTACAGGGGCCATAATTCAAGGGGGTACTCATCTCCTCCTTCTGTTCTGTCCATTCTTTTTCCAGTGGTGGTGTTGGTGAGATTAGTTCTGGTGTCCCCCATTGTTCTTCCTGCTCTGAAAACCCCGAGAAGGCCTCACACACTCATTATTGGTGTTATCACTATTCGTGGTAGTATATTATTAGGCTGTCTATTAGCAAGCCTATCACTCCTTCTAACAATGGGAGCCTCAGTCAATGTTTCATCATCTAAATTATTGTCATTTCTACTATTATTTCCAACATTATTACCAAAATTATCAACTAAATTATTAGAACCACTTGCACCATTATTAAAAACCCTATTCATATTTGGATTAACAACAGTCGGAGGTGCAGGATAAGCCAAACACTTTGCTGTAGGCTGTGGCATCCCTATTCAGTTTCTTGATTTTAACATCTTTAATTTTGGATACAGCATTATCAATACAGGAAAAAATATGTACAAAATCATACTTGTATCTCAAAAAATCATTGTCCAATCGGATGCTGGAATCAAGTGCGCCAAGTTCCATCTTTAAAAACTCCAATTCGATACAATAGTTCTTAACCAAAACATGCATGAACTTGACTCCTTGACGGTCGAATAGACTAAGCAAGTCTTTATGGAACCCAGAGTTTGGGATTAAACCCGAAGGGTAGCGCCATTGTCTTAGCCCCTTTGGGACTTGCTGTCTATGTATGCATTCATTCAAATATTGCACTTCCAGCTGTAACTTTTTGAAACAAAACAATTTCAGATCAAATACTTTCAAATTACTCATCAAATTAGTGTCAACCCCAGTAATTATTCGATAAAATAGGGGTCATTGGATTGTTATCAAAACAACCAGTCATCTTTCAGCCATTCATTCAAATTAGGAATGGCAAAAGAGGTACTCACTGTTCCGTTGATGTTATGGCCATTGTTAGCATTGGTATTCAAGTCCGATCGGCTTTCCCTCAAGTTCTGGTCGTTAAAAGAAGGAGAGTCCAAGGCCGCCAAACCGGATACAGGTCTTCCAGGTTTATTAAGTCTGTTAGGTGAAGGGCCCCCCTGCTTCTACATTCCCTCGATCATGCGATCCTAAGGTTCCATGCTGTAGCCTAGAAGGGAGCATGTTCCAAAGATGCCGATAAACTGGAACCCATACTATTTCCGGAATTGTGAGGCAGAATGTCTGCAACTTGAGTTGCAAGATTTTCAACATGTTGAGTAAGCAAATTGATTACATCAGTACTGATTCGGAATTAGAATCAGATAACAGTACTTGGGCTCCATTACCAAATAAATCCTGAGACGTTGGTGTGGTAAATCCCTCCATATAAGCACAAACTATAAAAAATCAAACCAAAACAAAAACTAATAAACTAAATAAAAGAAAGAGAAACCACACCAAGTAAAATAAGGTTAGCGCTTTTGTTTACTATTTCAGCAAACTTCTTCAGACAACTGACAGTACAAAAAATCACTATTTAAATAAATTATCAAATCATGACATCACGGCATCAATCAATGAAACAAGTCCCAATTTAAAGGAACACCTAACCCAAACATATTTGCACATTCATCCAAGATTAAAATTAAAAATCATACATATATATTAACTAAATTTATATGCAAAAAAATATATATTATTATACAAAAATACACATTTAATATAAAGAATATGTTGTCTTGTCAAAGCCCTCAAATTTAAAATACTTTTAAAAGAAACAGCATCATTCAGACCTGGCGCAATGACTGCATTCAATTTCAATTGCCATATCAATTCTTTTTCGTCCAACTTCAAATCACTTGGACCTCCTCTTCCATTGTCCAAAACTTTTTCTAATACTAAAAAACTGAATTCATGTAAGGGGTGGGACTTAATATGCCTAGCAAGGGCATTGTTCAAATTCAATTTCCCAATTGCATAAATATGCTCGTGGATCCTGTTTTTCAGTTGTCTTTCAATACGACCAACATAAAAAGCTGGACAACAGTTACATAGTCCTAAATACACCACCCCTTTAGTATTGCAATTATATTTACCCCTAATATAAACTGTTGTGTTTCCAATCACAACATGTTTGGTAACTTTAATTTGTTGTTTCATCATCTAAATTATTGTCATTTCTATTATTTCCAACATTATTTCCAAAATTAGTATCAACTAAATTATTAGAACCCCTTGCACCATTATTAGAAACCCTATTCATATTTGGATTAACAACAGTAGGAGGTGCAGGATAAGCCAAACTTTTGCTGTAGGCTGTGGCATCCCTATTCAATTTCTTGATTTTAACATCTTTAATTTTGGATACAGCATTATCAATACTGGAAAAAATATATACAAAATCATACTTGTATCTCAAAAAATCATTGTGATGATGATTATGATTAAAAATAATTTAAGTCATTTGCCTCAATTTGTATTTAGGAGAGGTAGGAATTTAAAATCGTTGCTTGAAAGTGGTTCACCTAAGGTTTATGGCCCCCATTGTGGTATGTTTAAATGCGGATCATGTAGATGGTGTAAATACATTAAAGTTACCAAACATGTTGTGATTGGAAACACAACAGTTTATATTAGGGGTAAATATAATTGTAATACTAAAGGGGTGGTGTACTTAGGACTATGTAACTGTTGTCCAGTTTTTTATGTTGGTCGTACTGAAAGACAACTGAAAAACAGGATCCACGAGCATATTTATGCAATTGGGAAATTGAATTTGAACAATGCCCTTGCTAGGCATATTAAGTCCCACCCCTTACATGAATTTAGTTTTTTAGTATTAGATAAAGTTTTGGACAATGGAAGAGGAGGTCCAAGTGATTTGAAGTTGGACGAAAAAGAATTGATATGGCAATTGAAACTGAATGCAGTCATAGCCCCAGGTCTGAATGATGCTGTTTCTTTTAAAAGTATTTTAAAATTGAGGGCTTTGACAAGATAACATAATCTTTATATTGAATGTCTATTTTTGTATAATATTATATATATTTTTTTGTATATAAATTTAGTTAAGTAATATATATGTATGATTTTTAATTTTAATCTTGGACGAATGTGCAAATATGTTTGTGTTAGGGGTTCCTTTAAATTGTGACTTTTCATTGATTGATGCCGTGATGTCATGATTTGATAATTTATTTAAATGGAGATTTTTTTGTACCGTCAGTTGTCTGAAGAAGTTTGCTGAAATAGTAAACGAAAGTGCTAACTTTATTTTACTTGGTGTGGTTTCTCTTTCTTTTATTTAGTTTTTTAGTAGTGGTACTATGGAATGGCCTAAAGCCATGTTGGCTTTTAGCTAGTATGTTGTTGACAGGTGGCCTATTAACTGATTATGAATACATTTTTCCACTATGGGTCGATAGTTAGAATATTCATTTGAGTTGCCACCTTTGTGTAAGGGGATAATGTGTGAGGTTTTCCAGATGGCAGGGATGGAACATTCCTTAATCTTCTTTTTTCAGCTGCTCCCGTTAGGGGCCGCCACAGCAGATCAATGGTTTCCATTTATTTCTGTCCTCTGCATCTTGCTCTGTCACACCGACCACCTGCATGTCCTCTTTCACCACATCCATAAACCTTATCTTAGGCCTTCCTCTTTTCCTGTTACCTGGCAGCTTCATCCTTAGCATCTTTTTCCCAGTATACTCTGGATCCCTCCTCAGCACATGTCCAAACCAACGTAATCTTGCCTCTCTGGCTTTGTCTCCAAACCTTCCAACCTGGGCTGACCCTCTAATATACTTATTCCTAATCCTGTCCATCCTCATCACACCCAGTGCAAATCTTAACATCTTGAGCTCTGCCACGTCAAGCTCTAACTCCTGCCTTTTTGTCAATGTGACTGTCTCCAACCCATATAACTTAGCTGGTCTCACTACCCTCTTGTAGACCTTCCCTTTCACTCTTACTGGTACTAGTCTGTCACAAATCACTCCTGACATTCTTCTCCACCCACTCCATCCTGCCTGCACTCTCCTCTTCACCTCTCTTGCACACTCACCATTACTCTGAACTGTTGATCCCAAGTATTTAAACTCAACCCCCTTTGCCACCTCTACTCCCTGCATCTTCACCATTCTTCTATCCTCCCTCTCATTCACACACACACATTCTGTCTTAGTCCTGCTGATCTTCATTCCTCTTCTCTCTAGAGCATATCTTCACCTCCTCAGGGTGGTCTCCACCTGTTCCCTACTCTCACTACAGATCGCAATGTCATCTGCAAACATCATAGTCCACGGGGACTCCTGTCTGATCTCGTCTGTCAACGTCCATCACCATTGCAAATAAGAAAGGGCTCAGAGCTGATCCTTGATGTAATCCCACCTCCACCTTAAATGCATCCGTCACTCCTATTGCAGACATTACCGCTGTCACATTACCCTCGTACATATCCTGTACCACTCTTACATACTTCTCTGCCACTCCTGACTTCCTCATACAATACCACAACTCCTCTCTAGGCACCCTGTCATATGCTTTCTCTGAGTCCACAAAGAGACAATGTAACTCCTTCTGACCTTCTCTGTACTTCTCCATCAACACTCTCAGAGCAAACATTGCATCTGTAGTGCTCGTTCCTGGCATGAAACCATACTGCTGATCACTAATCATCACCTCCCTTCTTAACCTAGCTTCTACTACTCTTTCCCATAACTTCATGCTGTGAATGATCAATTTAATCCCTATGTAGTTATTACAGCTCTGCACATCACCCTTATTCTTAAAAATCGGTACCAAAACACTTTTTCTCCATTCCTCAGGCATCCTCTCACTTTCCAAGATTTCATTAAACGATCTAGTTAAAAACTCCACTTGCATTTCACCTAAACACCTCCATGCTTCCACAGGTATGTCGTCTGGACCAACAGCCTTTCCATTCTTCATTCCCTTCATAGCTATCCTTACTTCCTCCTTGCTAATCCACTGCACTTCATGATTCACTATCCGCATATCATCCAACCTTCTCTCTCTCTCTCTCTCTTCATTCATCAGCCCCTCAAAGTACTCTCTCCATCTGCTCCCCACACTCGCCTCACGTGTGAGTACATTTCCCTCATTATCCTTTATCACCATTACCTGCTGCATATCTTTACTAGCTCGGTCCCTCTGTCTAGCCAATCGGTACAGGTACTTTTCTCCCTTCTTAGTGTCCAACCTTTCATACAACTCTTCATATGCCATATCCTTAGCCACCTCTTTGCCATGCACCTCATCTCCTTATACTCTTGTCTACTTTCTTCATCTCTCTGACAATCCCACTTCTTCTTTGCCAACCTCTTTCTCTGTATACTCTCCTGTACTACTACATTCCACCACCAGGTCTCCTTGTCCTCCTTCCTCTTTCCAGATGTCACACCAAGCACCTTTCTAGCCATCTCTCTTACTAGCTCTGCTGTAGTTACCCAGCTATTTGGTAACTCTTCACTGCCACCCAGTGCCTGTCTTAATTCTTCCCTGTACTCCACCTCACAATTACCCTTTTTCAATTTCTCCATTTGATCCTTGGTGCTGCCCTCACACTCATCCTCCTCCTCTTGATCTCCAATGTCATCCTACAAACCACTATCCTGTGCTGCCTAACTATACTTTTCCCCGCCACCACTTTACAGTCTTCAGTCTCCTTCAGACTGGCCCTTCTACATAAGATATAATCCACCTGTGTGCATCTTCCTCCACTCTTGTATGTCACCCTATGCTCTTCCCTCTTGTTAAAATACGTATTCATCACAGCCATGTCCATCCTTTTCGCAAAATCCACTACCATCTGACCTTCTGCATTACTTTGCTTAACACCATGCCTACCCATCACTTCCTCATCCCCTCTTTTCCCTTCAGCAATATGCCCGTTGAAATCTGCTCCAATCACCAGTCTCTCCACCCTTGGGTACAGTCATCACCACTTCATCCAACTCACTCCAAAATTTTTCTTTTTCATCCATCGCACATCCAACTTGTGGAGCATATGCACTAACAACATTCATCATTACACCATCAATTTCCATGGTTCTGTTTATCAGGATTGATATTGGATAAGCTACAGCTTTAGCTGCTTTTTGCAGATATTCAGCTGGGATTAGGTCAGCGGAGGGGGGGTATAAGGCTTAAGTTTTGCTAGGAGTTTAAAAATGAAGTTAGTAGAGATGGGTTGCAGTTGAAAGATAGGAAGAGTGCTAGTCATGGGGGTAGAAAGGCTGGAGGTATCAGGGGATAGCTGACTGGTTAGAGATTGGATGGCTTCTGTGAAGGAGTTAGTCAGCAGTTTGGATGGGAGTCTCATGATTAGCTCCTAAAGGGGTTGGTGTACTGGACTGTCCTGGGTGTAGGAGTCTATTGATACTTGCCCAGAATCTTTGGGGGTTATTTTGCTGTGTTTGCTGAATTTGACAGTAAAAGTTTTTTTTTATCTGGGAGTATGGATTTTTTAGTTTTATAATTTGTCTAAATATTTATTGATCAGATGTGCTTTTAGTAGTTTGCCACCTAGTCCAGGCTTTATTTCAAAGTAGGATTTTTTGCTTGGTATCTTTGGTGAGCCCACGGGGCTGGTTTTGACCTAATTCTTATTTTACATTTGGGTGCATGCAGGTCTAGGATAGTTAAAAAAAATTGGAGTTAAAGTATAGGACAGCTTCTTCCAATGGGAGGGTTTTTAGACAAGTCCATTCGCAGGCACTAAGTTCACTCTGGAATAGTTCTTGGTTAAAATGCTTGTTTTAACGTATAGTCCCACATGATGGGTGTAAGATATCTGTTTTTTGCCTGATTATATAGGTCGAGTGGTCACTTGCATCATTAGGGAAGATACCTACTTTGTAAGTTTGGTGGTGATTGTTAATAAGTATCCAGTCTAAGATGCTCTCTTTTTTGTTTGGTTTGTTAATTCTAGTTGGGGAGGTGATAGTCTGAGAGAAGCCATGAAAGTTAATATGAGAAGTGGGATGTTCAGTATTGATGCACTTCCAGTCAATATTGACATCGCCTAGGATTATAGTTTCTTGTGGGAAGGTTGCAGAGACCCAGCTAAGAATATCCTCTAAGGAGTTGGTTATTTCTGGGAGGTAGATAGATACATAATATATTTATGGATTTACTAGGATTAAGCTGAACCTTGGAAATAAGGACTTCTGCATTATTGTCCTCAGGTTGGTTATAAGATGAGGTGGTAACCTGTAGTCCATCTTTGTAAAGAATTGCTACTCTCCCTCCTTTTATCCTTATATGGTCATGTCTCAATATGTTGTATCCTGTCTTGAGTTTGTGGTTTCAACCAAGTCTCTGTCAAGCATAGAATGTCAAAAGAGTATATGTCTAAGAGAGAATGGAGATGGGGAACTTTATTATTGACACTTTGGATATTGAGATGTACTATTAGGAGTGAGTTGGGAAGTTTATTAGGGCTCAGTGTGGTAGAGGGATAGTTTGTAAGCAGATCATTAGGTAGGACATTGGCTGGGCCTGGGTTAGGGTGGATGTCACCATTTTGTAAGGATTGTTTTTTAGAATGTGTAATGTAGATTAGTTAATAGAAACTGAACTTTTTTGGTTGAAGGGTTTTAGTATTTGATGTGGGACAGTCTGGAACTTTGTGGAACTTTGCAAGTAGGTAACTAGGTGTAGATATTACATTTGTTATTGTGGGGGATAGTGAGAGTTTGTGTAACTGTTTGTATAGGTGGGAAGTGGAAATGAGAGTAATGTGTGTGTTTGAAGGAGGTTAAGTGGTAGGCTGAGTTTATAACAGATATAAGTGTGGTAGTGGGTAGTAGTTTAGTGTGGAGGTAGTTGTAGTAGGCATGGTGAATACAATTGGTTGAGGGTACTAGAGATGGGTAGGAAAGGCTTAAATTAGAACAGACTAGGATAGAGGGGTATGACTAGGAGATAAGACACTAAGTAGTGATAGCTGTGATCGATTAAGTGGAGAAATAAGGGTGTGGTGTTAACTAGGATGGTGGGACTATCTGATACATTGGATGGAGAGGAGGGTGTGGCTGAGTAGTACATGTAGGATCCCTGGGGGTGGGTGGGAATTGGGGGTAGGGGGATGGAGTGGGAAGAGACAAGAGAAAGAAGAAACTCAAAAGAAACAATCAACAAAATGCTGATTTATAAAGGTAATTCTATGTTTGGGTAAGTCTATATATGGGTAAGTATAGAGATAAAGGAAAGTAGTGGGAGATATGCTAGGGTAAGAGGAATGCTACTAGTAGTGGTAAAAGCTAATGTGGGCAATAGTTATCAGCAAGATATGAGGAACAAAGTATAATGAGAATTTACTACGAGCCACAGGGGTAGGTTTATGACAGTTGGCCTGGGTAAGGATGCCACCTAGTTGACAGAAATATTATTACAAGAGTATTTTAATATGGGTGTAATCTGGTTAGAGAATCAAAGAAGGAGAAAAGACAGGGAGCTTATACTAGCAGTTAGGTATACTGCTTGTAGGGTAAAGAGGGAGTAAGGCTGCTGGCTGTCCTGGCTGGGGAACGCTCTTTACACCTCCATAAAATAATAGCAAACTAAACTTTACTGCCAGATGTAAGATGACACATACTTTCTTTCTTCCTTTATTGAAGCGTTCAGGAATAAAAGGCAAACAGATGATGCCGCAAGAAGGTTTGGAGAGGGTCCTTAGTCGACAGGTAGGATGATTGTAAAATCTTAGTGCAGTCTAAGCAAGTTGGGTAGCAAAGTGCAGTCTAAGCAAGTTGGGTAGCAAATTACTTTTAGGAGAGAGAAAAATATGCATTGGAGTAAAAAATAACATAAGCAGGTTCTTTAAGCAGTGAAAATACACATAAAAGCATTATCTCTAACTATGGTATGCACATATCCATATTCATCAAGGATACCTACACCTCCAGGTTAGTGGCACAGCATGATACCTCTGAGATCATCCATGTGCAACTAACATCGGGCAAATCTGCAATGCAAATTGTGGCCTGCTACAGATCACCCTCCATGACCCAGGACCCACCAATCCACCTTTCTGGAGACACTGGAAAACATGAAGGTCCTACTGAACACCCTGATATTGGGCAATTTCAATTACCCTACCATTAACTGGGAAAGCTACTCGAGTGCAAACTCCCAGGCCCAGTGCTTCCTGGAATTCATCAAATGCCCTGGATCAGCTGGTAAACTCGCCTACCAGAGGTGAAAACATATTGGACCTGGTCATCACCAACATGGGCGACAGGTGTTCCACACCGGAGGTCAATCCGTCACTGGTTCGATCAGACCATAAACTAATCACTCTGGATGTCCACACCCTACCACCACCCCCAACTAAGGAAACCATGGTAAAAACCTTTTCTAAAGCAAACTTCACCTTACTTAAGAAAGAGATTGTAGGTTTCACAGCCCCCACGCTAAAGGATAGTGCTGCCCAAGATGCAGAAAACTTTACAAATGCACTCTATGAGCACCTACAATGATGCATTCATCATGCCATCCCTAGCAAAACCAAGACTCACTCCTCTAAGAGAAGAAACCAGTTTGGTGGACCCCTGCCATAAACAGGCTGTACAATGGGAGGAGGAAACTAGTTAGAAAAAAGCAAATCCCAAGAGGAAAGACATCCCTGATCAGTATCAGTAAGAAACTAAGGTCCCTCATAAAATCATCCAAGGCTAACTTCGAAAGAAAAATATCCATGGATTCAAAAGATAACCACAAAGCCGCCTTCTTTAGCTATGTTAAGAATCTAAGTGACAGCTCGCAGATATGCACTGAACTAGTGCAAAATAGCACAAAATATACTAAACCCACTGATATTGCCAGCATCCTGGCAGATAGATTCAGTGCAAACTTCTCACCCCCAAAAGGGCCCACAACAATACCGGAAAAGTGTAGTGTCCCGGAAATCACAGACGCACAGGTGAAAACAGCCCTTTCAAAAGCCAAAAACACATCGTCAATGGGGCCAGATGGTGTCCCAGGCTGCTTCTTGCATGAACTACAGAACGAAATAACCCCCCACCTAAACACGCTATTCAACCTCAGCCTCTCCACAGGCTACATGCCCATAGAATGGCACATAGCAACGGTTATTCCTCTCCATAAAGGAAGGGCCACAACTGACCCTGGTAACTATCACTCCATAAGCCTGACTAGCCCCGGGAACCATTGACCTATAAGCCTGACTAGCTTGGTCTGCAAGGCTATGGAGCTCATCATCATGGAACTCTTTAACAAAGACATTGGGAACCTCCAAACACTTGACCTGACCCAGTTCGGCTTTAAGGGCAGATCATGCCTACTAAACCTGGTTGACTTCTTCGAGACAGTCACCAAGGCCATAGATGAGGGAAAGGTGGTTCGCACAGCCTACCTTGACCTCACCAAGATTTTCGACACCATTCCCCACTCAGGGTATTACAGAAAAACTCACCAGCCTGAACATAAACCCCTACATCATGAGATGGGTTGCCAACTGGCTTATAGACAGAACTCGCATGGTAAGAATAGCAGGCTCCAGGTCTGACTCTTAACCAGTCACAAGTGGTGTCCCGCAAGGCTCAGTTCTGGGACCCCTACTGATCGGCATATACTTCTCAGAAGTACAGGCAAACACAGGAGGACTATGGCTAACCAAATTCGCTGATGACTGCAAACAGAGAGTCATAATTGACTCTCCGGCCGACATGGACACCCTCCAAAAGGGCCTTACTGAGACAGACACCTGGTGTCAAAGTCATGGCCTCAAGCTAAATGCCAAAAAATGCATAGTCATCCCGTTTGGGGAAAAAGAAAACACCCACAAATTACCACATAGGTGGCAGCCCCCTTAATACAGAAGAGATAATAAGAGATCTGGGGACCCAGGTAGATAGTAATCTCTCCTTTGACAATCATATTGCCAAAGTAGTTAAGAAATACTTCTTTTTGGCCCATCTAATTACTAAAGGGTTTGCATCTAGAAATAGGTTATAGTGCCCCTCTACTCGTCACTCATCAGACCCATCATAGAGTACAATGCCCCATTTGGGATTTACCTCACTAGACGCTTCCAACAGCTGGAAAGACCACAGAAGTACCTCACCAAGAGGATTACTGGCCTCAAACATATGTCCTGTGCAGCCCGACTGAAAAAACTCCGGCTGTACTCAGTGGCATATCACTTACTCAGAGGTGATCTCTGCCTAATTTACAAAGCCATGTCCAACTCAGAATTGATGGACATGCTCCATCTAAAGAAATCCAAGTCACTGTGAGCCACATGCTCTAGTGAGCTAAACCTCACCACAACAATAAATAGAACATGCTGGAGGGATAGATTCCTGTCACAGAGACTCCCCATGCTTTGGAACAAAATTCCAAACTACATTAGGCAGAGCTCCTCACTAACCCTCTTCAAGAGAAACCTTGACGAGTGGATGGGTAACAGAAAATACACCCCTGGGATCACTTCATTGGCTCTGCTTGACAGAGGATCAGTTAAGTAATCAATGGGATGGCGAAAGCTGACACACTCTGGCTAGGTTTATAAATGCCCTCCGGCAGATAGCCTAGTACCTACCTATGAACATAGCAGCTTAAGGCTAGGTAGTTATTTGCTAAACACTGAGGTACATTTCTGCTAACAGATCTTTGCTTAATCATTCTAGCCAAAACACAGTTACATATACAGTTCACCTGTCAGATATATAGTAAAAAAGCTGTTTTACTAGTTCACATAAGATTGTATCATAAAGTAAATATCTCAAGACAGGCTAAGTATAGAACCTGTTTAGCTAGTAGGTATAATAATACCTAAATGACATCACATTAGAATGAATACAGCCACATGCACATTTGGTCTAACCAATAGGAACCATCTGTCATTTGTGCATCATGAATCAGTGGGTCAAGCTACTTTTGGGAAATTTGCACTCTAGGCCTATTTTGAGTTCTGGTCTTGTGTAATTCAGTGGTGCCTTTCACCCTGGAAGGTAATGTTGGGGATTCTACACATCTTATTGTCCACTTAGAGTTTTCAAGTAATAATGCACTTGTTACAGCCACTATTGCTCAGTTGGTGTGAGAGTTCCTTCCTTGATGGATCAGAAATACCCTCTCTCCATACTCGATATGGTGGAGTAAATGGTGAATGGTCTTTCTCTAGCTGCTGCTGTTGGAGTTCCCTTTAGGTTCAAGCAAGTGTATATTTTTATATCATAGGTGTGTACTAGGCTAATGGCCCTGGAGCCTTTACAAGCCTCCTGGCATTGTGATGCCCGACATTAGTTTCCAGTGCCACAATTAAGTAGAGCCACTGGAGTGATCCCCGGGGTGAACTTTCTATTACCCATCCACTCATCAAGATTTCTCTTGAAGAGGGACAGCGAGGTGCTGAGATGTATAGGAAGTCTATTCCAGAGCATGGGCTGTCTCTGGGTGAGGAACCTGTCCCTCCAGCATGTTCTGTTGATTGCGGTAATGAGGTTGAGTTCTCTGGAGCATGTGGTGCGATGGGATTGGGATTTCTTTAGATGCAGCATTTCTTACAGAGCTGGGTCAGATATGGCTTTGTAAGTCAAGCAGAAATCGCCTCTAAGTAGGCAATATGAGACAGAGAATAGCTGGAGTCTTTTGAGTCTGTCCATGTCGGACGTGTTTATTGCCTATGATCCTCTTCCTGAGGTACTTCTGTGGGACTCTGCAGCTGTTGCAGGTGACTAGTGAGGTACATGCCAAATTGGGCATTATACTCGATGAGTGGTCTAATGAAGGAAGAGTAGAGAGAGACAATGACCTCTTTCTTCCTGGATGCAAAACCCTTGGTAATGAGGTGTGCCACATAGAACGTTCTGACCACAGTGGCAATGTGGTGGTCGAACGAGAAGTTGCTGTCAACATGCATCCCCGGATCTCTTATAGTGCCTTCAGTGTTCCATGGGCTCCCATCAATGTGGTAATTAGTGGGAACTGAGTTTTTACCAAAAGGGATACTGATGTATTTTTTGGTGTTAAGCTTAAAGCCATGGTTTTGACACCAGTCATTGGTCTCAGTGAGGCCTTTCTGTAGGATGTCTGCATCACTTGGGGAGTTAATGGCTCCCCAGCTTGCAATCATCTGCAAACTTGGTCAGTCAGAATCCCTTTGTGTTGGCCTGGACTTCTGAGAAGTAGATGCCGAACAGGAGAGCACAATGGACCAATCCCTGTGGGACTCCACTCGTGACCGGTCGGCAGTCTGACTTGAGTCAGCTACTTTCATACTGTGGGTTCTATCTGTGAGGCAGTTTGCAGCCCACTTAGTGATATAGGGCTTGATGCCTAGCTTAGTGAGTTTATCAGTAATTCTCGAGTGAGGAATGGTATCAAAGGCCTTGGCCAGATCGAGGTAGGCTGTGTGCACTGCCTTACCTTCATCCACAGCCCTGGTAACTGACTCAAAGAAGTCAACCAGGTTGAGCAGGCATGATCTCTCTTTCACAAAGCCAAACTGCGTGGGGTCCAGAGTTTGGAGATTTCCTCTATCTTAATCAGGTCCATGGTGATGCGCTCCATAGCTTTACATATCAGACTCAGGCTAATGGGGCGATAATTCCCAGGGTCTGTAGTCTCTCCCCTTTATGGAGAGAGTTGACTGTAGCAGTGTGCCATTCGGTAGGGACAAAGCCTGAGGTGAGGCTGTGATTGAATAGGGCATACAGATGTGCTGCCAATTCACTTTGTAGCTAATATCCCTGGCTGTGTTCTACATTACTGGGTTCCATGGAAGCTGTATTCTTGGCCTTGGACAATGCAGCTTTAACCTGTGTTGCAGTAATGCTGGGTGCCTGGCATTCTTCCAGTATTGTGATTGGTCCATTTGGGGGGACATAAAGTTGGCACTGAATCTGTTGGCCAGTATGTTGGCAGTATCTGTTGGCTCAGTTCAGGAGGTACCATTGTGCAAATCTGGATATTGCCATGAAGGTTCTATAGAAGACTTTGTGATTGTTTTTAGTGTCTGCCGCATTTCTGCCTTCATAGCTGGCTTTAGAGGATTTGATGAGGGATCTCAACTTTTTGTTGTGGCTGGTAAGGGAGTTTTTCCAGTCTTGGGACTTCAACTTTTTCTGCAACAGTTTCTTCCATCTGTTGTAGAGTTTATTAATGTCAGGGGACCACCAGACTTTGCTTCCTTTTTTGGGAGGAGAGTGTCTTGGTTCTGTTTGGTATGGCTAGTTCCATGCATTTATGTACATGTTCGTACAGTGCATTGGTGTATGATTCGGTAGTCAAGCAGCTATTTTCCATTGGCGTGGGTGCCGCGAAGTTAGCCACCTCTGTTTTTAGGGATCCAAAGTCAGCTTCAGAGAAGTTTTTCAAGGAGGTTACCTTTGGAGGGGGTGTGGGTGAGATGTGGATTTCCATGGTGATTAGTTTATGGTCTGATCTGACCAGGGAGGGATTGACTATTGGTGTAGAGCAACAGTCGCCCATGTTAGTAATATTGTTGCTTCCTCTAGTGGGGGTCAAAATAAGCTGGTCCAGGGCATTGGAATTGAATTCCTGGAAATGTTGGCCAGTGTATTGGTGCTTGAGTAGTTTCCCAGTTGATGGAGGGGGAGTTGAAGTCTCCTAGTATGAGTGTGTTGGGGTGGACCTTGATAGATTCCGGGGTGCTTAGAAACATGGAGTGAGAGTCTAGGGACATGGTTGGGAGCCTGTAGCAGGTTATGACCAGGATCGCCGTCTTGCCCAATGTTAGTTGTACCTTAAGTATCTCAGGTGGGTTATGCTGGGCTACTAGTCTGAAGGTGTGCATATCTTTTATGAAGATGGAGACACCACTACGTTTGGAGCTTCGGTCCATGTTTCGGGGCCTTAAAGGTGTGAAATGAGTTATAGCCTGGTAGCGCAGGGGTGCTTTCTGCCACTTTAAACCAGGTCTCCGTTACAGCACAAGTGTCGATGCTCTCCATTTTGAGAAATGCTTCGAATGAGTGCATCTTGAGATTTAGACTTCTAGCGTTGAGCAGCATGACCCCCAGATTGCATTTATTTATAGTTGTTACAGTGGTAATTTGGTCTTTGGAACACTGCCTAAAAAAGACACTATAGGGGTGACAAGAGCCTTAGCCAGTTCCCAGAAACCCAGGGGTGACAGATGCAGGCCATCTCTGATAAAGCATCGAGGTCTGTCAATCATGCCATCCCAAGCAGACAAATACTGGATCCCCTTAGAATGACACCAGAAACTTAGCCAGTTGAAGTCAGTCATTTTTTGTTTGTACTGCTGTCATTCTGGGTGGCGGTAGGATACTGCTCAGGGCTAGTGTCATACCTACCTGGGCCACATAATCCGAGACCGCCACCATGTCTCTCTTCATGTAGCCCAAGGAGGTACTTTTCAGGTCATTTGCACCCACATGGAAATTGACAGAGTCATACATGTACTTGTTGTGGAGTGACCTAAGTGCGTGTGTTGTGTCGGATTCTGGCACTTGATAGCTGACTGTTACCTTCTCCTTATTCAACCTAGTGAGTGGGACATCGGTGTGCCTCACTGTTGAGTCACCTATGATTAGTGTATTAGGCAAGGTGTTTAGCCTTGGGGGCTTAGGTTGAGGGGTACACTGTCAAGGTGAGCTGTGTGTCCTGTGGTTTGTGCTGTGTTGTGGTGGTCGAATGTGTTTCTGTCTTGGAGGTCTCTGCTGTTTGGGTAAATTTCTATTGAGAGTCTCCACGAAGGTGGGTGTGTAGTTTGTGTTTTTATGTGAGAGCTTTGACAGTGTGTTCCATGTGGTGTGGTGCAGGTGTTGACCTTCTCTTGACCAGCTAGTCCGGTCTTTGCTGGAGAGTGCATAGCTTCCAGTTTGGTGCTATTAAGTACATCTCTCACAAGTCTGAGTGTTGGGAGGTAAGAGGAGAGGATCATCTGTTTACATGAAGCAGTTGCTACACTGCCTCAGAATGCCCAAGTGCACCAGGCTAATAGGAGAAAGCACAGGGAACTGCCGTTTAATCATACCAGGAGGAGTGGTCATAACTACTAAGTACTGGAGCTATTTCCGTGAAGAACAACTGGTGCTGATGGCACTTAGGTTTTTGTAGCAATTATAGTACACCTATCGACATGCAAAGTGATTAGGCTATTTGAAGTGTAAGAGAGAGAGAACTAGCAAGATCTAATGGAAAAACTGAAGAGCAGACTTTCTGGCACCAACCAGTAATAGTTTACCTCAGCTCAGTCCTGCTGAGCAGAGCTTAAACAAGCACAAATGTGTCAAATCTGAGGTGTTATTTCTTGATGTAACCATTGCTTGGTAACAAACATCAGTTTTGGGGAGATGGTGCTTAGGTAGCCATCACTGCACATATAGCCCTGAATGCAGGATTTTCAAAAAAAAAAAAGATTTTGATTGGTAAAGAACAAATAGCCAAACTTGAGGCCATCAAGAAGGGTCCCCTTGTAAAGCAGCTGATTCTCCCAGTATTAAGTTTTGATAATTTACCTTTTACAATTGTCATCTAGAATAAAATCCTCATTGTTATTAGATGCATCATGAAGATCTCTTACCTAGCCACAAAGAAATGTTTAATTGTAGTTGGCTTATTTTAAAAACTTACTACGTTGATAGTTGCCTCACATCTTAGTCGGAATGAGTGCCAAGTGTTTTACTGTTTGTCTTGTATCCTACATCTGCACTTGCACTTCCTTAATAGAAATCCTAACCACCAAACATAAGTATTTACTTATACTGGTCTTCATATCATACTTGTACAGAATATGTAACATCTTCAACAATTAAGTCTGCCTCAATGTTACATTACAATAATTATGTATTTTCATATACATGCCTTTATCTGTATTATAATTGCATATTTGATCTGTTTGTGGAATTTTTTTCTACTCTGGTCTCTACTAGATATTAACAGCTTAACCCATCTGAACAACATGGTAAAGCATCTTAATGTTTAGTAGTATATCTGCAAATAGTGTGATTGTAGTCAATATGTGTACTCCATGAATAACAGTACAGAGTCCCTTTCCAGTACATCATAAGCTATGCTATAGAAAATGTTCATCAAAATTACTAAAATTGTGGAAAGATTAACATTATGTGAATTGGTTAATGTAGATGTACTCTCTTGTGCAGAACAAATATGAAGAATTTTGAGCAACCTTGATTGCACATCATGAAAAATGTTAACCATAAGATTGTGCAACTAAGCATTCATTACACATCATTATTAAGGCCACATAACAGTACACATTCTGATTGTTGTACCATACCAGCAGATCCAGATCAACAGACCAGCTATTTCTTCCATTGTTACTTATGAGCAGTAGTAAGAAAAGCAGAATTAAATGTTGGTTTCCTCTGTGGCATAGAGAAATGAAACCCCGAGTAAAACCCAGGTAACCAACTGAGCAGCTTTTCAGTGGGGAGCGAGTAGTGTAGGGGGACTATACTTGTTAAGCTTATTCAGTGTTTTGGAGAGATGTAAGTGGGACATATACAACTACTATGCTTCCAGTGGTGATACTGGAGATCAGAGTGTATGTGTGGGTGGTACCACAAAGCAGGCAGGGTATAGACACATACTGTTGTCCCACTGCATGCCCTCTGAGGACAGCCCCGCGGAACATCACCTTGGAGGTGGGGGCATTTGTGTCTTAATGCCCAGTGCAAGCCTACACACACAGCTTGCAATTAGCATGTTAGAGGTTACGGCTTCAAAGAAAAGAATTAAAAATCTGTATGCAGATTGACAGTCCAATCCCGGGTGCAGCAACCATCACTTCTTTGCAGATAAAGGGGAGCAAATGGCCAGTAGGGCGACTGTGAGGAAAGAGCTGATTGTCCGTGGAGAATAGAGGAAAAAAGAATGAAGTTAGATTGTTAGGAATCAGAAGTGCTTGCATTTCAATTTCTTTTACTCTTTTATAATTCTTATTTTAATACTTGTGGATGTTTCATAATACTTAATGTTTAAAGATGGGGTGGTAGCCCCATTAAATGCAATGCATATTTCTTTGAGCGACTTGCATATATGTTCTTCATGTGGATCACTGTTGCAGGCACAGCTTCAGAGAACTCTGCTGAGGTCATAAAGTCCTGCTAGTCTTTCAGAGCAAAGCACTCCCGGCTAGGCTGATCTCTTACCTCAGATGTTCTCACGTTTGGTATAAATGTAACATTTGCCTGTGTCCTCCTGAATTCATTCTTGTGCATTTGTTGATGTGCAGTCCACCCTTAAATACAGAGTCTATAAGTTTTTTTTATTCAGGCTTTGACCAAAGAGTAGAGCAGTAAGTACCCTGTTGTGGGATCCTTCTGTTTCAGTATCCCATGGAGTCTTTATTATGAAGATTTGTAGTAAAAAGATAAGCTAGATATCTGCAACTTATATATTCAACAAGAAGATGTAGGGCACATCACCACTAAAGTTTAGTCATTGTGCTTGCATGCATCGTAGTCATAGAGATTCCTACAGTCATTGTTTACTGTTTGGGATGGGACTACAGTTTTTACTACGTTATTTCTTCAGTCTCTTTTGTATTGGGAGAATAAATACGTTTTTTCATCAGAGTACCACAATTGTTGGAATTTATATGGGCGCTTCTTGGATGATGATTGTTTATTCTGGAATAATTCAGAAATCAAGTTCACAGAGTTTTTAGAATATATTACTGGAACTACTAATTTTTTGCGGTTTACACACCAAACTAATGACAGTGAACTGGTTTATTTAGATGTCAGTTTATTTACGACACCCAATGGATTCAAGTCCAGAATACACAGAAAATCAACTTTTTCTAATTCTTACTTACATTTCAATAGTGCCCATCCACCACACCAAAAGAGAGGGGTTTTCAAAGGTCAGTTAGTCAGAGCCAGTAGAATGACCTCATTGGGCAATGAATTTGAAGATGAAAGTGAAATTACAATGGAAATGTTTAGAAGCAGAGGTTATCCAAATGACGTTGACAAAAATTTATACAGAAGTTAAGGATGGTAGGGGGAATAGATTTGCACCCATTTTGGGTAAACCTTTGCCTACTACCAACACGGCAATTGTAGATCTCACATAGGTCAACGAGGGGCGAACATTTTCTTCTGCCTTTACTATGATATATACAGGTGAAACCAATTTAGTGAAAAGAGTTATTAACACTGAATGGTCTAGATTTGCTAAAATTTCTGATTTGGAAGTTATTTTTGACGAACCACTGCATTATGTATACAAAAAAGGGCGCAATGTAAAAAACATTTTGGAAGGAGGAATGCATAAATATTCATATAACACGTGTGAGAGCAACAAGAAAGGAACACACAAATGTGGTAGTTGTGTTCAATGTTGTAACATATTGAATGTTGGGGCCCTATTTTTGAAAAGTAGAAACAAGTATATCAACACAAACGGGTTTGCAAATTGTAACACCTCGGGTGGTGTACCTAGCCTTGTGTGCATCATGTGATTCATTTTATGTGGGTAAAACAGGCGGTTGAAACAAAGAATTTATGAACACGGTTACGACATGAGGAAAAAGAATGATGATAATGCATTATTTAAACACACTTTAACCTGTGAGAAAGCTAATTTCAAATTCTTTGTAATTGAGGTAGTACCCACAGACCCTAGGGTGGTCCATGGGAGACCCGTTTAGAATACAGGGAATTGTTTTTGCAATTGGTTTTAGATGCCAGTCATTCCCCAGGTCTCAACAACATGTTATCTGTAAAGCCTGTTTTGAGATTAAGGGCTGCTAAGTTATAATACACACTTTACATTAGAAATTTTACATCACACATTTAAGAGTTCAGTATTGATTTTACCCTATCTAAGATATATATAAACAAGGAATATTTTTAGGGTTTGTGATTCATGTGTCCCTGTTTTTTCCTGTAGATGGTGCTGTTACATTGTAAATATACAACACATTTTAGCATACACATTTTTAACTTTAATGTTTTAACAGTTTTAAGACCCATTCAACAAGGATTTTATTTGGGTTTTATAATATCAGGCTTTGGATACAGTATTTGTATTAATGTATTTATTTTCAGTTCACATAACTTACTTATATATATTTTTACATATTTTATATGGTTTCAGTACTTATTTTAGTAAGCATAGCACTTTAAACATACTGATTATTTTAATTGATTTATGGTCTTTAATTGATTCACAGTTTTTATTGGTTGCAAATATTTTAAATTTATATTTAAACTGTTAAGTTTTTTGGTTGTGCTGTTTTATCTGATTAAGTTATATGACGAAAACGTTAGGACAACACTTTATGCTACGTTAATTTACTTGGTTTGTAGTGTGTTCACTCGTGGATTTGTGAATTAAACTATCTGTTTGTTTGGAACTGGCTACTCTGTTTGTGCCTTTATTTTGGATTATTGGTAAACCTTTGGGCACTTGTGACCATCCTTTCTGTTTCTATGAGACTACAGTGTCTGTAATTGTAATATATACCAGGAATTTAGACCATAAAATGTTAGGATCTTATGGAGAGCCATCTTGAGCTACCTGAACAAAATTAAGCTAACAGCGATCTTACATGAATCCACTATACCATTGAACTCTGTCACTACCTACATGGCTGCCCCTTCAGAAAAGAAATATAAAAATAAGCCAAGGAAAGTCCAGGAGTTGGGTACCTCCCCTTGGGATCGTAGGTCAAAAGGCATCAGCTCCATAGAGGTGCTTGTGAACCTCCCCCCACTCACACTCACGCACACACTCCAACATCTTTTGGGTCTCAGATCCTAGCATGTCCCATCAGAACAAATGCTAAAGGAGACAGCAGACAAGAACTAGATGTCTGCTCCAGAACAATAACTTATTATTCATGGAGATAGTAGTATCCATTTGGTGGTGATCGAGGAGGCTATCTATAGGTTCATAGGTAGATACTAGGCTATCTGCCCTAGGGCATTTATAAGCCTAGCCAGAGTGTATTTGGCTTCCGCCTCCCTATTAGATTAGTCTACTGTGCCTTTGTAAAGTAGGTCACAGAAGGTACCCTTTTATGTTAAGAAACTGGAGATCAAGGACTTCCAAATCCCCTGTGGCTGTCCGTCTTCAGAAGACCCAGATCTCTGAGGTGTATAGCAAATAAAAGTTGCCAGTTTGTGTACATTTTGTCCCCATACCTAATGACCCATCTAGCTTTCCCCATTTGAATTCTGCCTATTTATTCCCCCTTTGCTAGGTATCCTCAGCACAGGCTGAGAGCCATCCGGAGATACCATCATTCAAGAAGCCATGGCGGTGGATTTCCATGACTGGTATTGTTTATGCAGCTTGGTGGCTAAACTCCTTTCCTTTGACCATCTCTTTGCAGCCACAACCCTCATCCATGGGACTGTGGCAGTAGACTTCAGTTATTCCACCCCAGCCCCCATCCTCATGGGCACATCTGATCTGACCACATCTTCCAGCTCCAACAGATGCCTGAAACACTAATTATACTTGAGCCATTTGGATCAAAATTAGGGCTTTTCCCTCTGCCAACAGAGCTGCCTTCAGCCTTCTAAACATTCTGGCTTTCCTTATGTTGTTTCCACCCGTGGGAGGGTTACAACTTGTGATTCGGTTCCTTCATAGACCCATCAGGTAGAATTCCCAGTCTTGTATTTCAGTGGAGCTAAGAATCCATCTCGACATGTCCCAGTGTAACCTGTCTTTATCCCTTATGATTTGATGTCCCCCTCCATCCATCTGAAGCTGTGAATCAGGCAAGTATATTACTTGTATTTGTCTACTTCACAACATCAACATTTCAGAACTTTGAACCTTCGTATGGTTGAGACCATATGTTCGACGTTTTGAAAAGTCAGAACATCCAGAAATCACAAAAACAGCATTTTTAGCAGGGAGACAAGCCAAATCTGAGATCGCACTACAGTGGAAGGAAGGGCAAATACCCCTTTCCTGACTGTGCCATGATCTCAGCACAAACCATTCATTTCTGAATGTCTCTCATATTGTCTTGACCATATGGAGTTAGATGTTCTGAAATATTGATAAACTGAGGGAGGCCCCATTGTATATTATTTTAACAGTGTCGTCATTGAGTCCTTGTTTATAGGATTTGTGTTCAGTTAGTGGCTGGGGTCATATTTGCAGGATTAGGAGTTAGGTTAGTTTCCCAACCTTTCAGTTAATATGTGCAGTGTTTGTTACATGCTTACAGGTATGGTATATGCCGTTGTGGCATGCACTATCATAAGGGTGTGCATTCCACGAAGAACACCACCTTTCAAGAAAAATGTGAATTTTTATGAAAGTAAAGCTATATCCAGTAGTGGGGATTACCTCATAGATCAACTGCTAACAGTAAGAACACAACTTTTATTTATGCATTTTTAGTTCCTTTGGCAGGTCAGAATGCAGTGGTTAAATGAAGAGTTTTTGTATGCTTTCTCCCTACATCCTGTTACATGTATGCATGCAAGTACATCTATGAATGCAAATCCCACACATCCTGTTGGAATTGGCCTGCACTCACATCTTCCATGAATGCAGGGATTTCAAATGTATGCTGCCATGTGCCTTAATGGATATCTACTTATGACTCCTTGAATGCAGGAATTTGTATGTGCCCCATACACCCTGATGTATATGCAAGTTCCCATTGAATGTGATAAATTAATTCCTCTTAGTCGTCATTTGCATGCAAGTCTTTCAGGATTGCGGAGGGTTTGCATATGTGCTCCCATGTTCCCTCGTATTCATGCAAGTTTTTCCTGTGTGGAATCACAGAACTCCTTTGTTTACGGGATGGCTCTGGGCCTCCAGTTTGGGTTACTACTGCACTGGGAATTCACATTCTCTCCTCTTAAGGAAGGAAAGCAAACTTCCAGTTGCTTATTCTTTCTTCCCTCCTGCTGAGTTGATCACAGAACAAGTCTTGGTCACCTTGGACTTTGGAAGAGGTACACATCGGGCCACATACAAACACAGCAGCTACCAAGCAGTGGAGTCTGTGACAATTCATTTGCAGTTCATAACCTGTCAAGCTTCAAGAATGCATCAAATGAAAACACATGTTTTGTTGCTTTAGTTTGGCTTCCCAGTTGAAGTATTTTAATTGTGGTTGTCTGTAACAGCAATGAAAATTAGTGTAAGGTTCTCGGTACCTGAAACTACCATTTGCAAAACTAACTTTTTCTTTGTTTAGGGAAAGGTGTAGGGTGTTTAATCTGTTTCACTGGTTTATAGTCTAATAACTATGATTTTTGTCTCCTTTCCTCACTCTAGATGAAGTTTGAAAGAAAAGCCAGGCAGCTGCTGGGAGATGAGTTTCAGGATAAGGTTGCGATAATGGCTTGCTAACTCAGTGACTGCTGCTAATTGCTTTGCTTTTGCTTGCTGTGAATATCAGGGCATCAAGTTGGAACACTGCAGTTATAATTCATTCAGCTTCCTCTTCCCTTACAGTACAGGGCTTACATGTTGGATGGTTCCCCTGTTGTATGCGCTCTCTTGTCAACCAGATTCTGTCGCTTTAATACCCTTACCTAACAAAATAGCTTCTCTTTACATAAATCTAGAGTCAAAGCATTAGTGATAAAAATGACACTTGCTAATTTGCTGAGTAATTCTACAAAGTATATGTTTGGGGAAAAACATGCACTCTGTATTACTTGCCTTAGCAGTTATAAGCTTCAAGTATATCAGAGTTGCAGCCTGCAAAAATAATTGACTTGCCACCCCATACAGTACTGCAGTGAGAGTAACATTGTTTCTTGACAGACTTAGTTCACCACTTTTGTTCTTGGGTGGAGTGCCTTGTATGTGACGCCTTCATCTCCTCCCAGTATCTGTGTAGGTTTTTATTGGGCATTCCACTTCCTTCCCACATCCTAAAGACATGCATGAACTGGTGAACCTCTAAACTACAGAAAAGTGTACGTGCCACACGTGTATGTATGGGCTGTCTTAAACACTGAATCTTCATTACAATGAAACTCAAATGGTCAAACCTATTTCTCTGAAAATCTTCACCACAAGAAATGCATATTTTATTTGTATTTGTTTACTGGGGTAGTGTACTGATCTCAGTGGACCATTTGCAGGCACAGCCTTGGGCGAATAAGATCACGTAAGAAATGGTCAAAACATATTTACAGATGGAAGAATGTACTACAATATTTAGCTCACGAAACAGTCAATATCAAAACATAGATGGAAAATGGAATTGAGCTTAGAGCTTTATGAATAAGATGTAGTCATAATCGAGATGAAGTATGAAGACATTAGAAAAGACAAGCGAGAACAGAAATATCCTAAAAACATGTTTTTGCAGAGGGGCAAGTCCTCCTGTATCTCCCCCATATGGAAGGGGGGGGTACCCCACCCCCTTAAGTTTTATATATATGGATCTAGGACAGTTGATCGAAAGACCAACTGTCCGAATCCAATCCTACTGAACACCGTTTACCGAAACTGCTTTCACTGAAAAAGCAGTTTAGTAAAATGCGCACAAACCCCCCCCCCACACACACCATGTTTACGCAGGGGGGCTTGCCCCCCATACACCCCTACTTTTATATTCTCACTGAGATCGTACTACAATGGGGAAAAGGGAATATTCCCTTATCTCCAAGGTAGTCCGATCTCGCCCACTACCACTTCCCCCTGATTCCATGTACTTTTACGAAAGTTTCGCGAAAGCACTTTTTTCGATAAAAAGTGCTTTCACGAAACTGTGACAGCCTGTTTCACTTTTGGTGAAACAGGCTTTCGGTAGACTCTCCAGGTTCCATATATATATATATATATATATATATATATATATATATATATATATATATATATTCAAAAGCAAACGCAGACATCTACCGATCTGGGAGGACAACATGATGCTGATAATCACAATTCACACTTACTCTGCAAGCCCCAGTAACTCCTGTGATAAGAAATTATACCATTGCATACTTTTTATACACTTCCATACTTTCCATGTTTCTGTGAAATAAGTTTTCAGTGAAATAGGTTTGATCATTTGAGTTTTGTTGAAATGAAGATTCTGTACCGATAGGGAGCTGTATGTATATTTTCTGTGATCAACTGGCACTCCATCCAAGATTTAATTTGTCTGCTTTGCAAGGATAGGCTCCTGTTCAAAACATCCCTGAACTACATTGAGGATAATAGGAGAACTAATTAATGGAACATGTAGTTAAAGGGATAGTACTGCAGATTAATTATTTCTTTCTGCTTTGCCAAAAAAAAAAAGTGTACCATTTAGTAAAATAGATAATTTTATTTTTATGTTGTGGCCCCCTGTGATGCCCCGCCACTGGATCAGTAATCAAGGAGCCTCAATCCCCAGCAGTGGGATGGACGTACACTGGGAGGATTACAAGTACACACACACACAGTATTTCCAAATGCAGCTCTCCATCAAGTGCAATTTCCCTTAAGAGCACACAGAGACCACAGTCAGTCTGGGGCTGGTTTCTCCCTCTTTCTCCAGATCCCCAGTAAGACTACCCACTGGCACAGCTATAGAGTTGAGATCTCTGCTGAGTGACCAAGCCAAGACATGCAGAACCCTCTTTGTCCAACCAGTGCTTTGTGTCTCTGCCTAGGTAGCTGACACACACACTTTGAGGTTTGATTCTCACACACACACCTAGGAAAGGATGGCATAGCTTTACTAGCTATGCCCCCTTCTACCCAGATTCTAAGGTAGTTTCCACTGCCACCAGTCACTCATCAGCTACTTAGGGTGTCCAGTCTTACTGTGTAGTATTACTATTTAATACAACTGGTAGTTTGACCAAGAAGAAGGCTGTTAGCAGTGGCCCACAGTGTCACCAAATAAATATGCAAGTACTCTCAGAACTTAAATAGCTCTACAAAGATCAGCCACAGTGAAAGGTTTAAATATATTTAATAAATAAAAGAACAAGAAAATGCTCAGTATATAATTACAGTGACATCAAAGTTCAAAATCACAGGAAATATTTAAAACATTGCAGGACAGTCTCAAATAGAGAAAAATGTCTAAACTAACTGTTTCTATATTCCTAAGAATTATACTGTTCCCTAGACTTTCTCAGAGCAAGGCAGATGTGTGGTAAATGAATCTTGTCAGATCCAAGACTGAATACAGAATCTGGTGCCTCTAAAGTTCTCAAACATTACTGCTAGGATAACTTGCAGAATGACATCATTGCTTGTCATTTGGCTCCTAGTTCCCAGGCTGGAAGTCATAAAACAACAAAATGCTTCCAAGACGATACAGAAAACTCAGTAGTATAGACATTGTGTCTGTTGCTCTACTGTAACTGAAAGATGACATCTTTTTGTGGCCTGGCCGTAAAGTAATTTAATTTATTTTTCTGAAGTTAGCCACCTCTATTCCAGTTTGCACTGTTAAACTATACAGTTAAACAGTTATATACATTTCTGTTCTATTCCAGTAGGGCATGCTGTGGTTACATTTTAAGCACAAGCACTTTATAAACTATCTTTTCAACACCAGTCTGTACAAATCTATTTTGATATATACATGACATATAGTTCTAATACATTTGTAACACAAGCCTCTTATATGAATCATGTTGATATTCACAGAAGTCTCTTTCAGCTTTTCCCGGTTAGGGGTCGCCACAGCAGATCACTGGTCCATAGATTCATTGGCAGTGAAGTTTTTACAGTGTCGAGTTGCTAGCCTGGCACCCAACCTTCACAGAAGGTGCACACACCCACGCACGCACCTACCTGCATGTTTTTAAAACTCAATCGACCACAGGAAGGACATGCAGACTGTCAGGAAGGTGCTCCAGTTGAGAATCGAACCGGAAAACATCTTGCTGTGAGGCGACAATGCTAACCGCTGCACCACTGTGGGCAGTCATGTTGCTATTCACATTGATATTCACAAATGGTATGTAATTATTTATAAAATTCCAGATAGCTGGGCTTGGCAGTATCTACCTTTGTCACACCCCTCCCCCCTTCCTTTGTTTGCTATTTACTGCCTCATCGATTGTCTGCTTTTCCCCTAACTTCTCCAAAGGTTCCGTTCTGCTGACATTCTCCATATGTCCTGCAGCCATTACTTCAAACCCTTGCATACTCATCTGTAGAATGGGCTTCCTTTTCCAAGGAATAAGTCATTTGATTACCTAGCAGAATTCTTGTGCTCATGCAACATTTAGAGTATTAGATTAGACCTTCAACTTCTTGAAATTAAGTATAATGGTGGCTCTGTGGTCACTAGTCTATCAGTAGTAGTCTTCCTTTCCTGAATTCACTCCTGCTCTGTTCCATTTCATGTTTGTTCCTATCGTGAATGCTTTTAAGTCCTCTCGGTGCCCTTGCATTTATTACTACTTCCAGCCTTCTAGAAGGAATTAGGAAACTGTTTAGTTAGTAAAAGGGTAAGAGGAGCAGAGGACTAGAGGATAAAATTAAATTTTAATCTTTCATGTATCTGCTGGAGCATTGAAGGCAATTCAAGTTTTCCTTGGATTGCTTGAGTTGAAAAGAGGTGGAGAAGAGGCTAGTGGGTGACAGTTTATGGCTGGCAAGATGGAAGAATTCACTGAGAGAACTGGAGCCTTAGAGCATATTAACACATTTGCAGTGAGTGGAGGTCATTTGAGGAAGTTCACAAATGAGTGGAATGGGTGTAAACAAATGTAGTATCAGCATTGGATCAAAAAATGAAGTCACCATTTGAACATATTCTGCATTCCATAAAGCTTTCTTCTTCGGCATATTTGTTTGTTGTATGCTGGCCCAAGGAGTCAAGTATGAAGCACTGTAGAATTACTTGATAGTACACATGGCAGTTAATTGGTTTTTCTGAAGTGTACTTTTTCAAGCGCATGTTCTCTGCTAAAAGACTGGCATTGTGCCTGCCTGTACTGGCTGTCTTACTGGACGAATTTTGGTCTTCAGATGCACCTTCCTTTATATTTAACTCAAGAGATCTTAATGGCTGTTTAATTCAATGGGCCGTAGCTGCTAGGAGTTAAGCTTCAGAAGAATCTGTGAACAGATGTTTTCTTCTGCACAGGTGTAGGCATGCTTTTAAAGGGAATAGGTATCCAAAGCCTTTCCCTGCTATCCTACCCCTTTTTTAAGAAGCCTGTTTAAATATTTGAAGTTGTTTATATCTATGTCGTTATTTTCTTTTGCTAAATTAAACTATTATTATGAAGATTATTTTTGGTGACAAAAAGCATTTCCCAGTAAGGTAAGTGCAACTGGCACTAATTCTTCCTGATATTTGGCTCCCAAGTAAAGGATTTTAAGGTGTTTAGTCTCTTAAGCTACATCACTAGACTGTATAAGGCTTCCTTTGACTGTTACACATGCGAGTCCAAGACTAAGTTGAATTTAGTGGGTAAAAAGAAATAATTCTTGATTGTCCTACCTGGAAAAGTGGTTCTGGAGTCATTTTTTTCATTAACTCACAGAAAACATGACTATTTTTTTACTGAGTTAGGGCAAAGATGTATTTAAACAAGTTTTTTTTTATTGGATTATTTATAATGGAAAAGTAAAATGACACTCCATTTCTTCCAAGAGACGAGCTTATCTGAAGTCACGCTTCATGAATATGGATTTTGGAAATCATTCCTCATATCAGTGGTTGATTGTGCTCCACTGAAATGTTGGTGGTTTGAGTCACTGACAGCTGTCATATGTGTTGATTTTTTGTTTATTTGGCAGTACCATTTAAGGCTGACGTATTCTTTTAGTCTTCCATGATACCCAAGCTTTCAACTTCTTTACCCAGAGTCATGATGGACAGAAATGTGCAGTTGGACTTCCAAGATGGCTGCGCACTGAATAACACATTGAGAGATCGTGTGTGTGAAAACACAGAAGTTAAGAAAGCCAGTAAAAGTTAAAAAGTTGAGTAAAATTCAATTACTGACATACTTATACTGCCTAGATGCCAGCAAAGATGACTGAAAAAGAGAAATTCAACTAGAAAAGAAGAAAATGTGTCTGGGAAGCTGCTCAGCAAAAAGCAGTTCAAGCTTCAGCTTTAGTAAAGGAGATTGGTTCCAGTAATTTAGATGAAAAAAAGATCAGGTGCATCAGAGGTGTTTAAAACAAGTGAGAGACTACAGAGAAATATATAAAGTCAGATAACAAAAGGCCATTAAAAGTAGTGGTTGCAACTAGCTATTCAGATGAGCAGAAATCAGAGACTGAAATGAAGGAAAGACTTGAACATGAGGTTTCTTGGAGTGGTTTAAAAAAGTTTAGTTAGAAGATAAGTTACCAGAGAAGATGAAAGTAATAACTTGCACTAAATCTATGAAAATACAAATAACTGGGCTGGTGTACTACAACAGAATTTGTGAATTGAGTTGGCTTGTTGTGCATGTGCTCCAAATATTGACTATGAGAAAGCAGCTGAGATCAATATTACTAAAGGTAGAGTCATACCAGCAGAAAATGGTGCTCTGAACAGAATTGTGGCAGAAGGGGGAAGTATTAAAAAAATGAGGACACTAGTGTTTTTGTGTACAATGATTTGCTGTACACCATGCAGAAGAGAACTTGTAAAATAAGTAATGCCATTAAGTACAGCAACTGGTTTGGGACAGCTATTCCTATTTGGATGGGTAAACTTCCTTTTTGAAAGATATATAGTTTTGTGAGTTTGCTGTTGGTTGAAACGAGTTGGGATTTTTGAAAATGTTTTTAGTTTTTCTTGAGTGACAAGTGAAATGAAAAGTCTGGAAAATGTGATGTGGGTTCAACTCGAGATGAGAAGAAGCCACTACACACAAGATCAGAAGATCAGCCTGCCAAACATTAGTGTGTGCATCTAAGCTTCAAGAGAACTGTCACATACAGTATCTGGAAGTAATGTCTTTTATTTAGAATGGTTGCTTTGAAAAAATTAACACAATGTAAATGGCCATACAGGTATAGACAAAAAGCAGAGTACTAATTTAAATTAAGAAGTGTAAGGTGTATTTAGTCATTGGTACAGGAGATGCATTTAGGTAGAAATGGGCAAGTGAATTTAGCAGGATTTCAGGGTGGACATTCAGTAGATTATCAGGGAGAAAGTAAAAGAGCAGTAATACTGATTGTGAGAGGGACTCCAGTAGTGATGGAAGAAAATTACAATAATTGTAAATTTGTGGCATGAAAGGTTATTGGCAGGAGAGAGACATTACTCTGCCATCTATTTATATTCCACTTAAAACTACTGCTAAGGGAACTTATAAGAATTTTGAGAGAATATTTTATTTAGAGAATATTTTTGGATGGGGGAGGAACTTGATTTGCAATTGTTAGGATGTATCAGAGGTGACCTAGAAGGGAAATTTAACAAAAGAGGGTAGATTTCTAAAGATGTATTTCATATGGAAGATATTAATTCAGTCACAGGAGCTTAGAATTTACATATTCCCCAAGATGCAATAACTGGGTTAGCTTGAAATGAAATTGTATTTCACATGAGTATGTATATTTAATTGAATAGTTTAGATCATGCACCAATAAAAACTAGGCTGACGATGCAGGGAAGTATAAAAATGAGAGACTGGTGCTTTCCTATGTGTCTGTTAAAGAGAGATTAAGGAATGAGTAGTGGATATGATTTGTGCTGTTACAGAAGATAGAAATTCATTTAGAAGGGATAGCTATTGGGTGAAATAAAATGAAAATGGAGTTGAAAATATGGTAGAAAGGGAGCAGGGCAGATGGGAAATTATTTAGAAGGAATGACAAAGGTTAAAATTTTGCAGAACAAGTGGAATCACTCAGGCCAAAAAGAGTATTGACTGCAGACTGCTAAAGGGAAAATGAGTATTTGGGTAATATGTATGAGTTTAGAGGGATTGCTGTTATGAAAGAATGCAATATAGACCCGCAGAAGAAAAAACCTGACGGGAAAGATGCAGAGAATGAGAACAAAAATAAGATGCCATCGACCTCTGGCTAAACCAGTACAAGATGGACGAAGCCTTTCAGAAAGGTGAAATAAGTGTCACCAGCATCTGATGAGATGGGAAATTCTAAGTAATAGTCAATGGTACACTTTTCAGAAGAGCCTGTTAAGTTTACAAAACTCATACATTTGAGTTATTTTTGCTTGGGATTTAAAGATCTCATTTCCTAGGTGGGGGCATGAGGCAGATGTGGTTTATAATTAGACTCCAGCCCCATTTATTATTTTTGTCGACCATCTCCTTGCCAGCAAGTCCTTCACTGCACAAATAAATACATGTGCTGGCAGAGATCCAATCATCAATGTTTGGTAACTGATGCTTTGCTTAAGAATACTTCTGCATGTTGCTGAATGTTACTTAGGCCTAGTCAATACTGATTCAGCATACTCCAGTCTAGAAATGGTCCTCAGGTGAATGTACCTCATAGATCTCATAAGTCCTGTGTGTGTTGTCTAGAAGGTTATTTTCAAGTGCCAGCTACAACTTCATTAGAAATGAAAGATTTTTATAAGAAGCATTGATTTTTTTGAGACACCCCCCCCCCCAGTTATAAATTTTTTTGGCATGTCAGCATTCTGCATTATGAGTACTAACATTCAAGAGGGAGCCTGGTACTCATGACTGAGAATCCAGCCTTTGCCAGAGAATTTTAAAAGATCACTTCTTAATGTACCCTTGGACAAAGCTCTGTTTGGATTGCCTATCTCCTTGCCACTTGGGCTAGATTTTTCTGAATGTAAGTCAGCTGACTGGCTAGTAGCCCTGTCACTGAAGGAGCCAATCAGGGAGGAGCAAGAGTGAAGGGGTATGGCTCACTCTGCTGACCTGGGGGAAGGGAAGGGTTGTTCACACTTGAGGCACACTGGGCAGTGCTAACTTCATTGTGGAGACCAGGAACCTCATTGCTTGTCCTTGGGCGGTTGGGCAGAGATGCTTGGAGGGGAGTGCCCATTGCAGAAGTTAGAGTACATCCTCAGCTGAAATACCATGCATGCCCCTTCCCTCTGCCTCACTGTGTGCATACATTATGGATGGGGAAAATGAGAGAACCGAACCCCAAACCATCCCTGATGGCTGTCTGAATGATGGTCTTTCCAGATGACAATTTCCCTGGAGTTGGGGAAGAAATAGGTTGATTGTTGATCATCAGCTCCCTCCACAGCCAGACAGTGGTAGCAACCATTGCAGCAAAAAAAAGAAATCTATTATTGGGTATTCCCTCCCTTCCCCAACAAATCATTAAGAAACTAGATGTTGCGATGATGTAAATAGTGCCATTTCTCACAGCAAGATCATCTCTAGTTCGATTCTTGACTGGGTGCTTTGTGTGGAGTTTTCCTGTTACCAGTCTCCTTTTGGATTTTCCTTTCAGAAACATGCAGTAGGCAAATTGGTGTGTGTAGATTGTGCCAGTAAATGCAAGTGTGCATTCTGCAATCAGTGCTTATGCCCATTAGCTGCTTAGGTATGCCCCAGCATTACGCCACCCCTTAAAAGGATAAAGTGGGTTATTTAAAAATGATTGGAAAGATGGAGGGAAAATGACTATGTATTCAATGAAACATTTAATGTTCATCATATGTTTCACCCGTGCAGCAGTCCCTACATTTGAGACGTCTGCTGCAGAAGGACCAGTATCTGGTTTAGCTTCCAAAGCTTTGCATCCTTCACCACTAGGCTGTACAAATGCTTTCCTACCTCTGTGTATAAGCATGTCTGAGTGATCTATACCCACACCATCTCTCTCGCTACAGTTTATGAACACATTAGGGTGTACATCCAAGTACATCATCAGTCTGTCAGTTCAGCCTGTCTTCCAGACTAAACCGATAACTGTCCTTCCTGGGAAAATCACTTTGCATTTCCAGTTGTTTTCCTTGCCCTTTGTTCTGCAGGCACTGCACAGAGTATTTAACAAATGCTCAACAACACCTTAGAACCTATGACACACATATTTAGCCACATCTGGAAGAATTTAGGTTTCAACAACAGGTATGCAAAGTGCCATGAAAGTACTGTGTAGTGCCATAACAGAAAAAGATTTTTCCAGAACATTTACAAACCAAGGCATAGCCCAGGAGAACCTCCTTGGGAGCCTTACTGTGCACAGAACAGTTCAAAGCAATTCAGTCATTTCTTCCAGAGCCAAGTGACTGCTTTAACCTGTGTGTTCCTTTATGCACTAGGTTACTTTTCAGTTTCCATCCTGATGGTGGTGCTGGCCAGGAAGCCCAAGAAGAACCACCATTGGTATCTAAAAAGCCTTTGGGAGTTGTGCAGTGACCCATTGAACAAGAAGATAATACCCGATTCCCTCCATCAGGTGGCAGTGAAATGGTGGTCTCAGCAGCTACTAAGAAATCAGAGGATGCCATTTGTGCTGCCAGTGGGCACAAGCAATTTGATCGCAGCCAACTGGGATCTGACTGTGTTATCTGTACAGGGCACCTGCAGCTTGTCCACAGCCAGCAAGGCATATCTGCTTGAAAAAAAAAAGATGGCCCTCACTCTATCTCTGAATGCTGTAAGAATAATTTCCAGCCAAAAATCCTGAATGATATAGATCTTACAGTAATATGTGGTATAGTAGTAAGAAAAGTATTCATTTGTACGTTACAGTAGGCTCGGAATAATGACATTTTAACACAATCTTTCACTTAGATAGTTATCTGCTGGAATCCTACACCCCTCACACCTGAATGCAGCAGCAGACAAGCTGAATACATCCACCTGATTATAGTATGGTTCAGGATCTAATGAAGAGATGGCGAATACCCAGGCTAGACTCATTTGCATCAAAAAAGTGCCAGCTGAGGAGATTTTCAGGTGCAGTTGCAAAGGAGTGTGGGCAGTAAATGTATTCTCTGCCTCTTGGATGACAGGTCTTTCCTCCCACCTCCCCAACCATTATTTATTTATCAAAATGTTGTAGAGGCCTAAAAGGAATGATATTGCCTCTGTGGTTTTCCTTTACTAGTTCAGCTAATCAAATTGACCAATAGAGCTGACATAAACCGGTGTTCTGCTAACCCAGGAAGGGGGAGGGGTCATTAGTACATCTGGAGACCCAAGTCTTGCAGCTGGCATGCTGTCAGCATGTTCCTTTTCACGGCCCGTTCTCAGAGGAGGAGGTGTGCATCTCGCAAGAGGAAAAAGGTCCAGCACTACAAAATTTTACATGGCCAAGTAGACAAGCTTCTCCTTATAGTGTGAACTAAGTGATTCTTCCAAACTTCTCCCCAGAAGAGTTGAGTGGTACCCACGAGTACTTGTATGCAAGATTCCTGCTTAGCTGGTGGTATAGCCACAGCATGAGAATTGTTTGATGTTGGCGATGTATGATAGCAAACCTTTTTGGGTCACAGATGAGAGAATGAAAGCCAAAATGCTATGAGTATTGATAGTCCAATAGTTTTTGGTTCTTAAACCCCTGCTGTCTCCAGGCTGTATATGTAGTTACATTAGCAGTTTTCTGTAATTTTATATCTTCCAAAGTATTGGAATTACCAAGAACCCCCCCCCACACACACACACACACACACACACACACACACACACAATCTTCCACTGTTTTTTCACTGCTGAAGAGTTACTACCTTTATTTCTGAAAATTTCTCTCCCACCTTTTTCAGTTTTTTGTCATCCTCACTGCACAGGTTAGGAAAAGATTCAGGAGGTAAGACCAGTGCATTCCTTGTCCCACACTGTTGGGAAGTGGACAAATCTAAAACTTCCCTCCTGAAGAAATGTTTTGCCAAAAAAAGCCATTTGGTATCCCCTTCTGCTAGAATTTGGCTTAGTAAGATGCTCTTAAAATTGGTTATGTATCAGGTAACACTTTAGCTAATTTTCTAACTATAGCTGAAATACTTAAAATCAAGCTTCACGTCAAAATTATAAATTCTACTCCCCCACCCCCCACAGCAATTCTAAATGCTACCGTAATCTGGGATGATTAAATCCGCTCAGGTACAATTCTGAAGGTGGTGCTGTGAAAAATATAATAAACCAGTATCTCTACTGCTGGTCCTGGTGCTCTTCTGTTTAATATCCAGTCAGAAGTGAAAGAATCCAAACACCTATTGCAAAAATGAAACCGGGCTTTTCCCTGGTATCTGTCCTATAAAAGCATGCATTTAAATTTCAGACTGGCTGTGCCACCCCATGTCACTTCACTACCCGTCATAAGTATTACATGTGTGGAGTGTTCTGAGGTGAAAAAAGGACGGAATAAGCATGTTTTGTGAGACACTAGACATAACTGGAAAAGGCTTGCAAGACCAGACTTTTCAGCCAGGAACTCATGATTCCGTTTCAGTAGTGAATCCAGTAAACTTGCATCTAATAAATTGACTGACTGTGTCCCAACAAGGTGCCCTGAATTATGTTGGAAATGCATTGTGCAGTTCTTCGCAAGCTTAGTGGTAGTAATAGAGATAGTCTGCATGTATTTTTGTCTTTGTGCACATGCTGTACACCTTCCATTTTTTTATTTTGTGTGTTTACTTTTCCTTACATTTGTTAACCAGATCCAGGTACTAGCTTTTCTTCAGAGAAGCTTTTAAAGTCAGCCCATGTAAGGGGACCATCTTCCTATGCATTTGCACCGTCCATAAAGTCTCTGACATCAACATTTATGGAAGCATTGTCTTTTATGGGTGTACACCAGCATCCATTGCTTGTGGGTTAAAGGGTGTGATAACCACAGTTGTTTCAAGTTTTTTCTTGCCTCTTGCTGCGTCTGGATTCTATTCTAGTGGCCTTAACTAGCAAGTTGGGTAAGTTTGATTCCAAAGGAAAAGCCTTAACTTCTGAAATGTGTGATGTGTTCGTGTGAACAAAAATACCCAAACAAGAATATTAGTTTGCCTTATTTAGACCTTTGCTACTTGTTGTTTTTCTAACCTCTGCCTTTGCTAGTTATTTATCACCATTCACAGTCACTAATATACAAAGATGAAAACCTTCCTTGCTACTTTACAGAAAATGAATTGAGAGGTGGTAAAAGAAAGGAACATAGTTTGAGGGAATATTTGTAGGTTTATTCTAAGGAGACTGCACTCCTTTGTAAGGAGGAAAAGCCTGTCTCCTTTTTGAAGTCTCTTGTTTGTTCTTTTGGCTAATGTACTTCACTGATGAGTGAGTGACTCCAGAGTCTCTCTTAGTTCAGTGACCTGATCATTGGGGTACTGTAGTGGGGATTCTCCTTACATCCCATGCTTTTAAAAATACAATTTGCACTGGACTGGTGGCCAACGCATTTAGCTTAAAGAATTTGAATGTGGTGATCAAAGGTGTGTTGGACTGTAGAGTCCCCTCCAAGTGACACGCATTGGGTCTGGCTTTCACCCCCAAAGATTTTCTCCAATCTTTGTGCCCTGTGCCTTCTTTTGTCTTGACAAAGAATGTTTCCGTGACATATAAAATGATTGCTATGACTCTCTTCCCTTATCTGTCATATCAACAACTCAGGTCTGTCTGTGCTTCATGCTGTTAAAGATGTCTACCAACCCTCTCAAGGCTGGAGTGATTAACATTTGCTTGCTTACTCCATGGCTCATTTTCTTGCATGCATATGTCCTTCCTAGATCAAAACTGTAGTATTCCTTACAAAAGGGATATCCTGCAAAAGGGTAACTGGGTCTATTTTACAAGACCGAAAGAGCAGAACCGTGAACACCTAAAGAGCGAAAAAAAACAGTACCTTGAAGTGCTGTTTGTCAGATCACGGTACAGTGAAGATTTAAATATTTGCCTTTTCCTCACTGTAATGCGATCTCGGAGTTGGAATATATATTTAGCGGGGCTGCGCCCCCCACAATAGCAAGCTCAAGGTTCCATTTCTTTCGCTCTTTAGGCATTCACGGTTTTCATTTTTCGATGTTTTAATATAGACCCAGGTAACCATACAGCCAGCTAGCATATCGAAGCCTGGGCCTTCTGAGCACTGTGCATTTGACACATGACCCAAGCTTGAAGCTGTGAGGTACATAAAGGATGTACATATGCTAAAATCTCAAGACAACTTTGCCACCAGTACGAATGCATGTTTAGTCTTCAGTCTGTTGGTCATATGTCTGAGTTGATGACCAAGTCTTTGAGCAGATAAGTGTCCTGTTGCAGACCCTTCCTTTTTTGTTCATTTATTATACTTTTAAGTGCATATCTTCCAGGAAAGGGAAATATAATTATGGGAGATAGATTCCACATAAGAACCATCACGATAAGTTTTTTTTTTCTTGGGAGTGAAGCATAACCATGGGGAGTGTTACATTTACCCTAAGACCTCTCATAGTCATCTGTCTTCTCTAGTGGTTTACTTAGAGAAGGAGCGTCTTAAGCCTCTTGCCCAAGGCATAGTGTCAGTTGAGTTTTCCCACCCTGACATCCAGTATCCGCAAAAAGAAGTCTAAGAAATTTAAGTCAGATGATGAGACCTCACACTGCCTGGTTCTGACACCAACTCCCACTTTTTTGACCCTGTCAAAGGCCAATGTGGAGCAGCCCACTCACACATCCTCTGGGGATGATTAAAATTTGATGCTGACAAGTAGAGGGGAGCTGAGGCTGGTTATTTCTGAAGGGCTGGGGGGGGGGGTATTACTCAAATATTTGTCTGTGAGGAAGTACCTGGTTTCCTAATTGAGGTACATCAAGACACTGACCCTCCAGTATTTTTGTAGGCTGACATCCCCACTAAAAAGAAGCAAATGACTAAGTACATTTCTCCTGTGGCAAGAGACCCTCAACAAGAATGGCAAAACTGCACACAGGGAGTCTCTAAAGCTCATTTCTCTGAAACCCCCACCCCCCTCAGCATTTTCAGGTGTCTTCTGCTGTTCGGTCTTTTTCCCTCTGCTCCTTTAAACAGGCATAGGGATTCTTCAAAAGATAAGGACCTGTATCCTGATGAATCTTTGCCTTTTCATATTCATTCTCCTATAACTGTGCCTTCAGATGAGGAGGATACTGCTTCCCCTGATTCCACCATAGAAGAATTTTCTTTTGGGGATACTGTAGCAAAATGCTGTAACACTTCCACTGGGAGAGTTCTAAAATATATGATGCTCAGCATAGGTATTATGGTTTACATCAGATGGAGACTCCCAAGCCCTCTGCTATTCTTCCAGTTCTGAAAAAAACGATTGGAAACTTTTCTGTCTGCCTGTCAGCATGCTGTATCTCAGCCTCCTCCTCCTAAAAAAACGCTGATATATTTTATAATGTTCCTGAGGATCAGAATGTTTTATAAGACTCCCTCCTCTGATCCTTCTGTTATTTCTCTTTCTATAGGCAAGCTTACTAAGTTACACTCTTCCCCTAAAGTCTTTCCTGCTGATAAAGATAGAGCTATGAACAGATTTTCAAGAAAGTGTATACTTGTGATACTTTGGCCTTTAGTGCCATTAGCCATCAGACTTGCATGATGAGAGATGCTTCTCTCTTTTTCTCAGCTTGGGTATGTTTTAAGCAATGTGCCTGATTCTGATAAGGCCTCTGCTTTGTCCTTGCTTAGTTCTGCTTCTCGGGAATCTAGACAGGCTATCAAGTGTAGCTTTGCTGATGATGCTTTTTCCTGGGTGGTTGAGTTTTTGGGTAAGTCATCAGCAGTTATTTTTGTCTTAGGCTCCAGACCCTTCCTGAGGATGTTAAAACCAGGCTCCTCTTTGAATACTCAGAATTTTTAAAGAAGACAGTGGTAAGGTGATACAAAACCAGAAGCAAATGTTCCTTTCCCCTGTCCCAAAGCATCAGGGGAATTATCCTTCCAAACCATGTCCTTTAGTTAGGAGACCACAAAGACAAGCCTAATAAAGGTAAGCATCTCTCCAAAGATAGGTTTCCTGAGAAACCATGGCAGGATTCTAAAAGTTACATACCCTCCTTTCCAGAAAAACCTGCTTCCCTGTGGCTACCTTCCATCTCTTCCCTTAGTCCAGATGCCTCTTTCTCAAAGACTGTCCTTGTCCTTTCCAGTTTGGCAACAGATCACCATAGATCAGTTGGTTCTCTCCATTATCAAAAAGGGTTACAAAATGTTATGGAAGTCTTTTCTCCCTTTTGCAGGCATTTTTCAACTTCTTCCATACCAATTATCTGCTTCCTTCGATCCTTCAGGATCATTTGGATCAGGGCTTTTTTCAGCCAGTTCTTTCCTCTCAAGATATTTCACTTTTGGGATGTTTCTGGTCCCCAGGAAAGAGGGTTCTTGACGACCAGTCTTAGATCTTTCCTTTCTCAACACCTTTCTTCTGGTGCCCAGTTTCAAGATGTTAACACTTCAAACTTTTTCTCATGACCAAGACCCTGCTCGTCTCCCCAGGGTTTGTAACTCGCA